>NC_081407.1:856181827-856500161 GCF_030272615.1 Cryptomeria japonica
ACTAGGCATACATTGAGATCATGAGTAGTTGGCAGAACATCTGCAGAGGGGGGAAATGATGAAGACATCGATGTTCCACTTAGTCTTTTCATAGCTTCAAAGAAAAAACAAAGAAAGAAATGATTGTAATCTAACTTATTTGATAATGACTGATTTTTATGTGTTAGTGAATTTAAATATGTGCTAATTAATGGTTATGGATGATATGTGTTAATTAATATTGATGAATGTTGCGTGTTAATTAATGTTAATCAATGTTATGTGTTAATGAACGTTATGTGATATTAATGATGAATGCTATATTTTATTAATGGTAGAAAGAATTAATGAATGAATGTTATAAGATGTTAACGGGGAATTTAGAGTGATGTTAGGGTGGGGGGAGGGGCCAAATGAGCTTCCACCTTCACGCGGTTGGCCCTGTTAAGTAGAGAATATTAAACTATTCTCAAAACCAAGCGAAGCTCAACAAGGTAACACACTTTTCAATATTTCATTATGTTGCACATTTAATCTTATTGAATAATGTATATTGAATCTTAATTGCAGGGTCCAACAGAGCCAACACGAACAATAACACCACGAGTTGCTGGGTATAATGAACTCCCATATTGTCTTGTCTGTACACAAACAATATGAGTTGCTTCTAGTGTTGATATCCAAGGTGGGATTGCAAAAGTTATGAATATGCCTCATCCTTGTGATTTTTTTTATTACAACTCCTAATTCTTGAGACTAAAATTTTTGTTCATGATGTTTTTCACTAGTTGTCATAACCTCTGACTTTGATGCTTGTGCCTTAATAGAACTAGATGTTTCTTGTATGCATACTTGGTCAAGGACTGCATTATGATGCTATAGGGCTACAAACTAAGATTATTTATTGTATTGAGTTGCACATTTGACATGAGTTGCCCTATGACTGCTATGCACATTTATGTATATACACTATTTCTAGTCTGTATATTGATATTAATTTTGAGAAAATATTATAAAACTCAGAGTATTCTCCATAAGACTAGAAAAAAGCTCAGATAAATTTCTGCAGTGTTTTCTTACAATTACTTGCGATCATTTTTTTAGGAGTCCTGGTATCCATTTATAATAGTATGGATGCATACAAGCTTTGGACCCTTCAAAAGAAAGATTTTTACAAACAACCGGTCATTTTCAAGAAGCGGTTATAAGTCCTTTTCAATATATGCGGCTTCCTCTTCTTGTTGTTCTGTTGCAACCTCCTGTAACTACTCCCAAGCATCTTCTTTTTGTCCCATATACTTATCTTTCCACTCCTGATACACATCATCACTAGGTCAAGTAAAAATAGCAATCTTCTGTTTCATATCTTCTAGCCGCTTCCAAGTGACTCGTACATGCCCAATCTCTGTTTCTATGAAACCATAATGAGATTTCACTTTTTCAATTTCGTCAATTGTTTGGACAAATAAGGATGTGTCATCAGTACTAATAATCTAATTGATCCTTAGGGACAAATTGTGGTCCATCTCCTTTAACCAAGTCTTCTCTTCCTTTAGTTGGAGAGGACCAATGAAACCTCCTGGAAACATTTCAAATTTATGATTTGAATATTCTTTCCTATAAAGTTGGGCTTTTCTTTTTATACCCGCTCCTTCCACTGAAAGAATATTCATCTCTTTTATAAACTCACATGTGGACCTTAGATTGTCATTCTCTTCTGCATCTGCATGGGAAGAACACATGAGCTCTAACTCTTTACCTCTAGGCACCCACTTATTCAGAATTGGTTCCAAAGTGGCTTCTTCTTCTCTCAATTTGATCAAAATCTCAAGAATCCTCTTCATATTTATGTATACATTGGAGGTTTTGACTAAGTCAGCAAACTTCAAGATGGTGGCTTTCACCTTCTCCTCATATTTGTTTGCATACAATGTCTGAGCTTGTTTCAATTTTTCCAACTCATGTTGGATATTTTCAGGTAATTGGGAACAAGAAGGCATAGGAGAAGGGGGATATTCAATGATGGGACTAGTAGGAGGGGGTCTTGCTGGAGAGGAGGCTATCATGAGTGTAGAAGATTCACCGGGATGATATTGACATGCCAGTTGACTCTGAAGTCTAGCAATTATGTTGTCTTTGTTGGCTATTCCTTCTTTAGCATCATTGTAAGCTTTTAAAATAGTCTCCAACTTCAATTGGAGATTAGCCTTTTCTTGTGCCTCTTTCTCTGCCACCGCAACACTGAATTTTACAGTCTCTAGGACTGTGCTTGCAACTTCCACTACCCTTGTGTCTTGGACTTTTTAAACTATCATGCCTCCTAAGAGGCTAGAATCTGATGCATCCTTCCTTCTTTTGTTTTCATCCTTCTTTAAAGACCACATGACAAGAGCAACATTATCTTTGTTGAATGTCACTCCCTCCATAGGCTTTGTTTCTTTCCTCACTGCATCAAGCACTAAGGCATCAGCTATATCCCATTCAGGGAGATTCAACACACCAGCCTTTGCTACCATTTCTCTTCCTTTCTCAAGGGTGATTGCTTTGAACTCCTCCATCATTTCTTTCTTAACCTCTTCTTCTACCTGAGTTGTATTTTTAAGAGGCTGTTCACTTTTCCTCTGTTCACATCTAGTCTTGAATTGATCAATATTTTGCTTCCATAGAAACTATATAAAAGCTCCTAATGTGACAAAATTACTGTCAGCTAGGAATTCTTCACTAGCTTGCTTAATAGTAAGGTCCATTTCTTGGCCCTTTAACTCACCATCAGTCAAATCCATTTCAGCATTAGGTGGCTCTTCGGGCATCCCCTCTTGGGTCTCCTCATAGGTATAGGCGATCTCACCGAGACTCCCTAACTGCAATAATTGTTCAGCCGCAACTTGTTCATCTCCAATATGGATAGGAGACTGAGATGGAGAATATTGAGGCGCATTAGTTTCAATTTCCCCACTCTCTGCTTCTTAGGGGAATCCTGGATGTCAATGACATCTTCAATTTTCCTCTTCCCTTTTGAAGTGGAAGGCTCACCTGTCACAGGCATTATCACAGTGTACTTTGACCTTTTGTGCATTACATAGTCACCACGTGGGATATCTCTAGAAAAGGCAGACTTAGCCAATACCATCTTAGCCTTATTAGGCTCATTTTGCATTATGGCCTCTCTCTTTTCTTTTAAAGTCTGCATGAGATCTTCAAAATAAAGAATTGGGAATTTTATTTTCTCCTCAAATGGATTGAAGCTAGAAAGGGGGTCATAGCCAGTGTCAAATTGATGGATAAAATCAAGGGCTTTCTTATATGCCATGCACTTCTCCTTCCTTAGTTCTTGCTCATCTAAGCTAAATTCATTTCTAATCAGATCTTCTGGGAACTGAAATTGATGTGGCCTACCTCTGCACACTGCTCTTTTTCTGAACATGTCATTGAAAAAATCCTCAGGGTCTGCACATCTTGACACTGCAGTAGACAACCTATATGGCTTAAAGAATTCTTCAAAAAATCTCCATCCACCCTTAGTGATCACAAAATGGTGAGCTATGGAAATAGTTGGGAAAATAGTCCCTTTACCTCTATTGGTTAGCTCTGCTTCTTGTACTCCCCCAATTTGTCTCAGGACTTCTGCAATCCCTATGTTCAATGGGACCTGATAGGGTAGTAAAAAGGGGGTGCTTCTAAATCCAAACACTCTAAAAATAGTAGACATAGGGTACAAATATATGTCTCCCCAATTGTGAACAATCTTGATATCCTCTGCAAACTCTTTTGGTCTGAGAAACTCCAAAAGAGCCTTAGGAATTCTAGGGTTTTCTCTGCATAGAAGAATTCTAATTTTAGATGCAAAGCATCTATCAAACTTTAAATAACTTGCATCTTCTCTATTCCAAGATAGAACAGTACTCCACAATTGCACTGGCATCTCCTCTTTATCCTTGACCTTAATCAATTCCATCTCCTTTCCAAAATAATCAGCCCCTTTGAACATAAACATATGCATTAACATGGAGTACCATCCAAATGGCCTATCCACCTTACCATTTTTGATTCCTACTAGCCCTTTATGAATTGCATCAGCAAGGTATGAGGCATAATCAAATGTTATTACTAGGGAGGGGTTTAGAATTTGTGCAATCATTAACATATAATGGGTTGGCATATTCTTTTCAGCATCCTCTCCAAAAATCTGGCATAATGCCCAATACATACCCTTATCTCTTAGAGTGAATAGGTTGAGAGAGAATAGTTCCATTGTGTTGGGGCCTACAACTGTTAACCCCCCTATCTTTACAAAGAATTCTTTCAATGGGCTACTTCTAAGATGATCCCTTTGTGTGTTGTAAACTTGGGCTAACGAATCAAAGTCAATAGGTTCTAACAAATTGGAGGACTCACTGAGTTTAAACACTTTCCTGAATTCATCTTCATTTATCTCAATCAAGACTGATTCCTTTATGTTCTTGATGCATCTTGCCATAGAGTCATAATTCTGTGCAATCAGGGCTAACAGATCTACATCCATAAAAACACCTAGGACCACAAGCTTTCCTACATCTTGCTCCCATATGCCATTCAAAGGAGCTGGGGAATTCCTCTACCCAAAATTGACTTTGAAGAGTCCTAAGCCTGACAATCCTATTTCAGGGTCCCTCAACCAATTACCCTTATCATAAAGGCCATCTCCAATTTTTAGACGAGGGTTCTTAAGTACTAGCTCTTTGGCCTTAGCCCCAACATTGGTGGACATGGTTAATTTCTCTAAAAAATCATCACAGATATTTTGGTCCTGGTAATTCACGTTCCCTATTAATTCTCTTCTGGGTGTCATTCTGGTCAAACAATTATACCACTAGAAGCTAGCACAGACCTCTAATGAAGTAATTCACACAACAGTATTTGAGAACAAACCAAGAGTTATCAAGAAAAGCACAAGAAACCTGATTATTCGCCTGAAGAAAATCACTCTGCAACAATTCGCTCTACAACAAACTTCAATGAAACAATACTTAGCAATCAAGTTGATGCAGACTCAAAAGGGCAAGTTAGCATTTAAGTTTTTAGAAATTAACTCTGCATGCTTTGACTTTCTTTTCAGAATTGAATTCGCCTAATCGAATTTAAAACTGGCTCCAACGGGTCATAATTTCTCTAAGTCTTTCCTCTATTTCGCTCTTTCGCTACTTCGCAGAACATAAAACCCATGCTCTTTTCTTTTGCGAAACAATGCTGGCTGTTGGATCTCGAGAACTTACATCGCCTTTATCTCCATTTAATCTCTTTGCTTTAATGTCGGGCCCTACCTCCTTTTCGCCACTTCGCGGAGTTTAACAATTGTGTACTTTTCCTTCATGAGGCTGTACCAAGCGTTAGATCAAACTCAAATCACCTGGCCTTTAACTCCAACCGGGACTGTCAATCCTTTTAACTAATTGCACCTCATCTTGATGGCTAACGACTTTTTCCATTTCGCTGAGGTTAAGCTACGGGCATCTTCGGGTCACGAAACAACGAGAAGCGTTGGATCAATCTTGAGATGAATGCCTTTTAAGTGGGCCCTTTATCCGGGAATTACTTACCCCACTTGTTCTCCGGTTAGTAAATGCCACATGACAGTCGCCCATTAGCCCTGGAAACTCCTTGTGGTTCCACCCTTAATCCACCACGTGTTCCCTTTTATTATTCCTACATAACCGCCAGTTACACCTAGGCAGGCCCTCAACCACTTTTTAAAACCACGTGTCACTCGACACATTACTATCAAGCTCTACAAAAAGTGGTAGCTGTTATGCCACGTCACTCCTCCGTGTGATTTCCACCTGTCTTTCGCGACTTCGCGAACATTATTCTTCGTTTGGCTTGCAGCGATGAAACCACGAGAACCGTTAGATCAAAACATACCTGATCTACTTTTAACTTCATGCCATGCCTGTCCCTTGGGCCCATCGGCCTTTTCGCTACTTCGCAATGACTAACTTGCTAGCATCTTATCTTCGCGAATTCACGCGAGCCGTTAGATCTCAAGAACTTGCTCGTTGCTTACTCTTTTTATGACAACCTTGCCCGGACCCACTTCATACCACCAACTGAGTGCCTTGTCACCGCCATGTCATTGGCAATAAGGGTTACCACATTTACTACCACTCTTAGTGAGACCCTCCACCTTTTTGCTATTTCGCTGAAGGTATAGCTCGTGCATCTCCCAACCACGAAACAACGAGAAGCCATTGATCTTTTTCCAACCCGATCATTCTTTAACCAAAGAAGATTGCTTATCTCTGGGCCCCGCCAAACCCTTTCACCACTTCGTGAAGGTTAAAACACGTTCAACTTGATCTCACAAAACCATGCTGTCCGTCCGATCAGATGAAACTTGATCGTTGTTTAGCTTTGGTCCAAACCTATATGTCGGGTCCACCTTCACCTTTCGCTACTTCATGGAAACTAAGTTTCAAGCACTTTTTGGTCATGAATCACTGCGGGCCGTCAGATCAACAAAAAATTTCATGATACTTATAAGGCCCGATGGACATTAGAAAAGGCAGATTAAAAGCGAACAAGAATAAAATATTTAAAGGGATTGCCTAGGTAAATGACAAGGGGAGAACACTTTTATGATAAATGGACCCATCACTTAAGTGAATAAAGTAACGCCAAATTAGAAACCAAAAGGGCTTTTCTCAGGTCTTGAAGCGACTTAAAACCTAAACCCTGAACCCCTTAGGATTTAAAAAAAATTGAAAGAACTTCCTTCCTTCGATGGCTCTTTTATATTTATTTTTTTTATAAAAATGATCATCGTCGGAATTACGACAAATACCAAGCTTTCGACCGACGACTTCTTTGACTGTCGACAGAGTCCATTGGATTGTCGAATTTCCGACGGGCATGACATCATTGACCAATCCGACGCCGAGTTTTTGATGGTGGATTTTGTCGACACTCCGACGAAATTTCGTCAAAAATCCGACAAACGGCCGTCGGAAATCAGCTCCGAATGTACTAGTGTCCCGACCTTTGCAATGTTTCACATTAGTATGGGGGTGAAATTGACAAATTGTTGTCAAGATAGCAACATTGAGCATGTGGGAAACACTTTGAAATGGTAGGGTTCCTAGTCAAACACTTATTGCAAACACCTTGAGATTGGCAAAGAGCAAGTCCTAGAAGAGATTGGGAAGGACTTGGAGGTCTTGGAGCATAGCTAGACCTGGTGAGGTTGGTGTAATTGAGCAACAACAACTAGGTGAAGTGTGAGCAAACTAGGTAAACCCTATCATTGTGGTAATGGGCTAGTGGTCCATCAATGATACTTCAATGGCTTTGTGCTAGTGCCAATACTCACAAGTAGAGGCATGAAGGTTAGCCCCCATAGATTAGCCCATGCTCATAACCAAGGGCTAATCCCCAAGCTATTAGTCCACCATGGGAATAAGGTTGGCCACATCTACTCAATTATGCTTGCTGACATTACCATAATGGTGCATAATGCTAGTAATTTTTTTTAAAATAGATAATTTTGTACATAGGAGCATACAACTTAGCAATACAATATAAGGAATATTCCCTTTGTACCTAAATAATATTCCTTATTTGACACTATTCATATAGATTTCATATGGATGTGTGTATTGTATGATCAACCATGTTAAAAAGTTTTTCATGGCCTTAAGAATACCCCAATAAATTCTCACCATACATAGTTGTATTATATATGGATCCATAGGTTCTTTTATCCTTCTAGACTCCATGATGAGGTCAATTTTTCTTTAAGAAGTCTCCAACAAAATTTCACCCCTAAAACCCTCACAAAAAGAGTCCAAATTTATGACAACCCCAAATTTATGACAACCCCAAATTTATGACAATCCAAGCTTGCAACACACCAATAAATTTGAAAATTCTTTCATTCTTTTCTTACAAAGACATGGATTTAACTATGCACAAAAATATACCCCTTTCAAGGGTTAACAATAAAAGGGAGGTCTCTTTTTCACAACCTACCAACAATTTGTCTCATGTTATAGAATTAAGACACATGTCATGATCTTGTCTAATCCTATCTCCCATCCTTGCCTATATTAAGATCTTGGTATCAATCAAGACCATTTCTTTCCATACTATCTTGTGAAAGTTTATCTTCTATTTTATAGGCGATCTTGGAGTGTTTGAGCTAATCTTCAACTCCTACACTAAGCACTTCTTGCCAAGATTCTATAGGGTCAATAGTTCTTCTAACCATTTTGGTCATAGACAAGATGAGTGCTCTTCAAGTTATAGCTTTTGGATTCAACTATGTAATCAATGCCTTGTGAGAAGAAGACGAGTAAGGATTTTGTATGGATAGGTCATGGTTTCTTCTTCACTTTTTATAATTCTTTGGATGTAAAGTGAAGCCTATTGTCAACTCCTAGGCTGGTAACGAGAAGCAATAACTCAAGTCTTCTTTGCAACAATGTTTTGGGTGCAACATAGTAACAAATTCAATCAACCCAAGAAAATAGTTTTTGGGAAAGGTTTCAAGATTTACACTCAATGCATGAGGTTCCAAATTTAGTGCGTGGCATTAGGTTAGTGACTTACCATTTGATAAAAAATCTAAAGATGTGTCATGTCGGTAAATTGAATATTGAAAATTTTGTAGATGGAAGTTCAAGATGCAGTTAGTGGCAATACCTAATAAGTGATAGAAGGTCTTGTTTCTTAATGTAAAAGGCCACTAGTGGCAATTGAAGTGTGAGGTTCTTTAACTCTAGTTGTATGGTTTTATATTAGTTGAATATAAGTGTTCTTGGTAATTTTTATCATCAATATTTTGCAAATTCTGCTCTCTAGCTCTCTTCATCTTGTTGTTATTTTATGACACCCTTGGTCCATCAATGAGAACTGATTAGAGATATGTTCCATGGACTGGTGTTGCCCCAGTTGAACAAGAACAAAACCAATGAAGTCATGAAATGATTAAGTGGTCTTTCGTCACGAGGTGGGCTTTGGGCCTTCCCCTTTCCCCTTGCATCTTGCCTTCACACCTTGCAGTCTGTTGGTCCTTTCTCGTTCCCTTTTCCTTCTTAGGAATTCTCAATTTCAAGATGCGAGGAACCAGTCTACCCCTTCCCTTGGGAAAATGTTGATAGTTCTGATACTAAATGTAAGTACAGATCCAATAGCCAACAAGATGAGAGGGGGGGGGTGAATCATACAAACTTAATCTTCCATAAAAACATCAGATTCAACCTCGGTAACATATATTTCAGTAATATAACCAAAACTGTTAAACATGCAAACTCAAAAGCATATAAACATAATAAACCTCATAACACCAGATTTAACGTGGAAACCCAAATAGGGAAAAACCACTATAGGATTTCGGACCCACTAAGAAATATACTCTTCTAGAGTATGCTCGGTTAAAAGCAAATCCTGTTAAAGATTACAAACACATTGCTAGATGTGACCCGGTTAACGGATTTTCCTTAGATTTGTTAGGATCTTCACCTTGTTAGAAGTGACCTTGTTAAAGGATTTCAAACACTCAATCATAATGTCACCTTGCTAGAGGGTTTTACAAATAAGACTGTTAAGTCCACTCGGTTAAGAGATTTCTATCACTTTCACAAAATAACAGTAATAAAAATATATCTACAACTTCACATCTAAAATGCTAAAGCAGATTCTTATTTGTTCAATACAATATAGACATAGAACTAATCTTGTCCATCTGCTGGGCTTCTATACTCTGTTATTCAAATAGGTCTTCAAGCTTCTATGCTCGATAATCACTATGTAGCATCCCTGTGCATACACTTGCCCGCATACATTGTTTATCAACAGTTTCCTATTTATAAACAATTAGGTAACCACTTAATCTCCTTGATCACATTTCCCATGATCAATCATAGCCATTGGATCTTCGATCTTGTCCTGGTTCAATGCATCTTTCGATCTGAAAATGTTTTACCTTGCCTTGGAACTTGCATATATTTCTTGGAACTTGTGCCAAGGTATTGCGGTTCAATTTGCGTTGTAGATCTTCATGCCGACTTTTTATTGTCTTAGATTCTTAACAAACTATATTAATGGCATACCAATCATTTAATCAGTTCTAGCTCATCAGCTTCCTTCATTAAATAACGCATGCAAACATTTAATGCATTCTGTTATAGCTCAGTTACAATTTGGTAACAACTCAGTAAATACTAAACTTCACTTGGTAGACATTCCACCTTCATTAATCGATAGCAATAACCTTAGGGTTTACCGACTAGGTTCTTTGCTTGATAACATAGTATAGTATTAACCTTTACAATTTTCAACATATGTATGATGTTAAAACAATCTAAACATCATGATCTCATCATTGTCTGACTCGGTAATAGTTTGCCCATTGAATATCTTATTCATCCCCTTATTCATCATATTCTTTCCTGTGTCTTTTACCGACATTTTTATATTCGTCAAATCATACTTCTCAAGATATAGCAACATCATACTGAATTAGAAAATCAATTTCTTGACATCAATGACAAAATAATAATATCAAGACAATAAACATCTTTAATCAGTTATATCCATAATCATCAACAACCTTCTCAATATCCTTATTGAAATGCCAACAATCTTTCATTGTCTGTTATAATGCAATATTGCCAACAATCTCCCCCTTTGGCATTGATGGCAAAACCAATTGATTTGACCTTAAAAGATTCGGATTGCTGTGATTCTGAAATGCTGAAATGCTCTCCCCCATACATTAGACTTCTCCTATTTTCTTCAGTCTTCTTTCCAATCTGTAGTCTTCTCAGTTTTCTTTTAGTCTTCTCCCCTGATATTAGTCTTCTCCCCCTTTGACAACAATGCCAAAAAGTAAAGAACTAAAACATAATTTCTGTCTGTATGAAGTGATTTCCTACTGTTGTGTATCAATTCTGTCTCGGTCAGAGCATTTTGTCTTCAATTCCTATTCCCTGTAATGATTCCTGTACACCTTTAGAAAACATCCTAAAGTGTATAATGCAGCATCAACTCCTAAAAGATATTCGATAGAGTCATCGGATTGATGCTTTCACCGAACTCGGTCAGTGAGTAGAAGATAGGGGTAGGACACCTAACTTACTTTTGAGATATTCAAAAGTGTTCCTTGGTAGTGGCTTGGTGAAAATATCTGCTATTTGTTCCTTTGTGCTAACATACTCCAACACCACTTTCTTCTCTTGAGCTTCTTCTCTAAGATAATGATATTTGATAGAGATGTGCTTTGTCTTAGAGTGCATAACACGATTCTTTGAAATGTTAATGGCACTAGTATTATCACAGAATATAGTTACTGGCTAGGTAACTTTCTCATTTATACCTTCCAACAGTTGTTTGATCCATGCAATGTTGGTACAATTCAATGCTGCAGCAACGTATTCAGCTTCTGCTGTTGACTGTGAAACACATCCTTGTTTCTTGCTAAGCCAACTCACTAGTCTTTCTCCTAAACAAAAAGCTCCTCCACTTGTGCTTTTTCTGTCATCAATGTTGCCTGCCCAATCAAGATCAGTATAAACTTTTAAATCAAAACCATTTCCTTTCTGATATACTAAGCCATAATCCTACGTGCCTTTCAAGTATCTAAAGATTCTTTTGATTGCTGTCATGTGTGTTTCCTTAGGATCTGCAGAGAATCTTACAACTATACCCACTGCATGTGCTATGTCTGGTCTACTAAAAACAACATATTGAAGTTTTCCAATCATGGATCGGTAAAGTGTCTCATCAACAGATGCAGTTTCATCATTCTTTGATAATTTATAGTTGGTAGTCATAGGTGTACTTACTGGTTTTGAAACCTCCATTCCAATTTTCTTCAAGATTTCCTTTATGTACTTGGATTGAGTAATGAAAATCTCATTTTTCATTTGCAGTATCTGTAAACCTATAAAATACTTTATCTCATCGATTAATGACATCTCAAATTCTTTGCTCATTTCATTTCCAAAGTTCTTGCATAAAGAGTCATTTCCACAAAATATAATATCATCAACAAATATGGCTGAGATCAGTATTCCATTTTCATCATTCTTCGTGTACATATTGTTGTTCTCACTTGTCCTTATAAAACCAGTCTTAATCAAATAAGAGTGCAATCTTTCATACCATGCTCTAGGTGCTTGTTTCAAACCATATAAAGCTTTGTTCAATTTACATACTTGATCTTTATTCTTGTCTTCAACAAATCCTTCAGGTTGTTCAATAAAAACTTCTTCTTCTAATATTCCATTCAGAAATGCATATTTGACATCCATTTGATATACCTTGAAATTTTTGAAAGCAACATATGTCAACAATGTTCTTACTCCTTCAAGTCTAGCAACATGTGCAAAAGTTTCACCATAATCAATTCCTTCTTCTTGAGCATAATCTTTGCAAACTAGTCTTGCATTGTTTCGAATGACCTCTCCTTTTTCATTTAGCTTGTTTCAGAAAATCCACTTTGTACTGATTACATTTTTGTCCTTTGGTCTTGGGATTAGTGTCCATGTGTCATTCTTCTTGATTTGATCAATCTTTTCTGTCATAGCATTTATCCAATCTTCACTGTTAAATGCCTTTTTCACTATTCTTGGTTCAAATTCAGATATCAAACATGTGTTCTGTCTTAGTTTGTTCCTTGTCATCACTGGATCATCCTTATCTCCTATAATATGACTTGGTGCATGATGTCTTTTGACATACTTGGCTAATACAGGTTCAGTAGGCTCTGTATGATCTTCTTCATCACTCGGTAACTAGATATTCTTTTCATTTTCTTCAACAGTCTTCTCGGTAAGACTTCTCGGTTGAACATAGACAAATTCATCATAGTCTTCTGGTTCCTTGGAATTTTCTTCATTATTTCTTTCTGCAAATTCATCAATTTTCACATTTGCACTTTCTACTATTTTGTTAGATGATTTGATAAGACATTTAAATGCTTTGCTTCTAGAAGAATAACCTAGAAATGTTCCTTCTTCACTCTTCTGATCAAACTTGCCATTTCTATCATCTTTGTGAACATAACATCTACTTCCAAAGATTTTAAAATAACTTACATTAGGTTTCTTATCATACCATATTTCATATGGTGTCTTCAAAGTACCTTTCTTCAATTGTACTCGGTTGAAGGTGTAAACTGTTGTGCTTATTGCTTCTCTCCAAAATGTTTGTGGCACTTTCTTTTCAATCATTAGTGTTCTAGCACAATCCACAATAGATCTGTTTCTTCTCTCAGCTATTCCATTCTGTCATGGAGTTCTCGGTGCAGAGACTTGTCTTTTAATACCATGATCATTGTAGAATAAGTTGAATTCATCAGATGTGAACTCTCCTCCTTTATCTGATATAAGACATTTCAGTTGTCTTTCTGTTTCATTTTCAACTCTTGCCTTGTACCATTTAAACATTTGAAAAGCTTCTGATTTTTCTTTTAAAAACATTACTGACATCATCCTTGAATAGTCATCCACAAATAATATGAAATATTTATCACCATAATAACTTTGAACTTTCATAGGACCACAAAGATCAATGTGCACTAGATCTAAAATTCCCTTAGAAGTGTAAGACTTACTTGTAAAGCTTGATCTTGTCATCTTACCCATCTGGCATCCTTGGCACATAGCATTCTCAGGTTTTTCAAGACTCGGTAGACCTCTTACTCGGTGCTTCTTACTTATTTTGATCAGATTATCAAAATTTACATGACAAAACCTTTTATGCCATAACCAGGTATCATCTATCTTTGCATACAAACACTTGTTACGAGTTGAGTCAAGGTGAAATGTGTTACCTTTTGTTTGTGTCCCAGTAGCAGCTAACTTTCCATTCTTGTCATGAACTTTGATAATTCCTTTCTGAAATTCTATTCGGTAACCTATGTTGTTTAGCTGTGCTACACTCAACAAATTGCATTTCAAACCTTCAACCCAATAAACATCATTGCATCTTGCATTGTCAAGAAGTGTTATAGATCCTTTACCTTTCACCGGACATGGTGCATCATTACCAAATCTGACATAGCCTCCATCATAATCTTCTAATATAACAAACTTGAGTTTATCTCCTGTCATATGATGTGAGCATCCACTATCTATGATCCAAGAATCATTAGTGTTTATGTGAGATATTAGGGCTTTTTCTTCATACCTTTCTTCATCTGATCCATCTTTGATAGCCACATAAACTACTTCCTATGTATTAGTCTCATCCGATTTATCATCATTGGATTCCTCATCAGCTATTAAACATGTCTTTCTATCTCTTTTTCTGAGGTCTCGATGTCCTCTGTAATGATTGTCTTTCTGTCTATCATCTCGGTAATCTCTCTTTTCAGTAGAATCTTTTTCAGGATAGTTAGAAGCCATATGTCCTATCTTATCACAATTTAAACATTTCAAAGGTAGCTTTCCTTTATACTTACCTTTGCCTCTCGGTAACCTTTTGGCTAATAGTGCTTCAAACTCTTCTTGCTTTCTGATTTCCTCATACAGTTTGTGTACTGCCTCCATGTTCTTACGAAATCTTTCACTTGCTCCACTGTGATCTCCTTCAGAGTACTTATACTTTCTTTCATTGAAATCATTAGCTTCATCAAGATGAAAAGAACTAAATGTAGATTCAACTTTATTTACCGAAGATCCACTGTTATCAAAGTTACTTAATTCAAATGCATGTAGCTTACCAATAGTAGCATCTAAAGAAACTGACATATTAGGTACAGACCTCAAGTCATTGATTGTAGAGACTCGGATTGCATAAGCTGGTAGAAGGGTTCTCAACAACTTACTTGTTTTATTCTTTTCTTCAATAGTTCCACCTGCTCCTTTGATTTGATTGACAATCTCCTTTAGTCTTGTATTGTACTGAGTTATGTTTTCACCTTCATTCATCCTCATAGATTCAAGTTGTCCTCTTAGACTATCTACTTTTTCTCTTTGAACATGTTCATCTCCTCCATATACTGATATGAGCTTATCCCACATTGCCTTTGCATCATTGTAGCCTTCTAGATCATTAAACTCTGAGTCGGTCAATGCAGATGTTATTTCAATCATTGCTTGAATATGTTCTTGCTTTGCCTTTATCTCTTCCATAGTCAATGGATAGGTGCTCGGTGTAACAAAATCATTCTCCAGATAGTATACAACATATTCTCCAACTCCTGATAGATGTAGCTTCATCCTTTTCTGCCATGTAGAGAAAGTTGACTTGTTCAGCTTCGGTGCATCCCTCTTATACATCTTTGGATCTTTAACTCAAGTGCCTTTAAACTTTTTTTCCGGAGACCAAAGCTCTGATACCAATTGATAGTTCTAATACTAAATGTAAGTACAGATCCAATAGCCAACAAGATGAGAGGGGGGGTGGGGGGGTGAATCATACAAATTTAATCTTCCATAAAAACATCAGATTCAACCTCGGTAACGTATATTTTAGTAATATAACCAAAACTGTTAAACATGCAAACTCAAAAGCATATAAACATCATAAACCTCATCACACCAGATTTAACGTGGAAACCCAGATAGGGAAAAACCACTGTAGGATTTCGGACCCACTAAGAAATATACCCATCTAGAGTATGCTCGGTTAAAAGCAAATCCTATTAAAGATTACAAACACATTGCTAGATGTGACCCGGTTAAGGGATTTCCCTCAAATCTGTTAGGATCTTCACCTTGTTAGAAGTGACCTTGTTAAAGTATTTCAAACACTCAATCAGAATGTCACCTTGCTAGAGGGTTTTACAAATAAGACTATTAAGTCCACTCGGTTAAGAGATTTTCTGTCACTTTCACAAAATAACAGTAATAAAAATATATCTGCAACTTCACATCTAAAATGCTAAAGCAGATTCTTATTTGTTCAATACATTATAGACATAGAACTAATCCTGTCCATCTGCTGGGCTTCTATACTCTGCTATTCAAACAGGTCTTCAAGCTTCTGTGCTCGGTAATCACTATGTAGCATCCCTGTGCATACACTCGCCCGCATACATTGTTTATATACATTGTTTATCAATAGTTTCCTATTTATAAACAATTAGGTAACCACTTAATCTCCTTGATCACATTTCCCATGATCAATCATAGCCATCAGATCTTCGATCTTGTCCTAGTTCAATGCATCTTTCAATCTAAAAACGTTTTACCCCACCTTGGAACTTGCATATATTTCTTGGAACTTGTGCCAGGTATTGTTGTTCAATTTGCACTGTAGATCTTCATGCCGACTTTTTATTGCCTTAGATTCTTAACAAACTATATTAACGACATACCAATCATTTAATCAGTTCTAGCTCATCAGCTTCCTTCATTAAATAACGCATGCAAACATTTAATGCATTCTGTTATAGCTTGGTAACAACTCGGTAAATACTAAACTTCACTCGGTAGACATTCTGCCTTCATTAACCGATAGCGATAACCTTAGGGTTTACCGACTAGGTTCTTTGCTTGATAACATAGTATAGTATTAACCTTTACAATTTACAACATATGTATGATGTTAAAACAATCTAAACATCATGATCTCATCATTGTCTGACTCGGTAATAGTTTGCCCATTGAATATCTTATTCATCCCCTTATTCATCATATTCTTTCCTGTGTCTTTTATCGACATTTTTATATTCTTCAAATCATACTTCTCAAGATATGGCAACATCATACTGAATTAGAAAATCAATTTCTTGACATCAATGACAAAATAATAATATCAAGACAATAAACATCTTTAATCAGTTATATCCATAATCATCAACAACCTTCTCAATATCCTTATTGAAATGCCAACAATATTTCATTGTCTGTTATAATGCAATATTGCCAACAAATGTATCCTCCCTCCTCGAACCTCGAAACTCAACCTTCCCTTCCTTTTCAAATTTTGGGATTTGGGGAACCTTCAACTGGTTTACCCCTTCCCTTGAGAAGAGGTATCATTTCTCCCCGAAACTCAAAATTCAACCTTCCCTTCCTTTTTGGATTTTGGGATTCGGGGAACCGGTCTATCCTTTCCCTTGGGAAGAGGCATCCTATCTCCTTGAGCCTCGAAACTTGGACTACCCTTCATTTTTGGATTTTGAGATTCGGGCAACTGGTCTACTCGTTCCCTTGGGAAGAGGTATCCCATCTCCTGGAACCCCAAAATCAGGCATTCCCTTCCTTTCTGTATTTTGGGATTTGAGGAACTGGTCTACCCCTTCCCTTGGGAAAAGGTATCCTGTCTCCCCGAACCCCAAAACCTGACCTTCCCTTCCTTTTTGATTTCAGGGTTCAAGGAACTGGTCTACGCCTTCCCTTTTGGGAAGAGGTATCATGTCTCCTCAAACCTTGAAACCCGACCTTCCCATCCTTTTCATATTTTGGGATTCAGGGAACCGATCTACCTCTTCCCTTTTTAGGAAGAGGCATCCCCTCTCTTCAAACCTGACCTTCCCTCACTTTCCATATTTTGGGGTTCAGGGAACCGGTCTACCCCTTTCCTTTTGGGAAAAGGTATCCCATCTCTCTGAACCCTGAAACCCAACCTTCCCTTCCTTTTTGGCTTTCAAGGTTCGGGCAACCGGTCTACCTTTTCCCTTTTGGGAAGAGGTATCCCATCTCTGCAAACCCCAAAAATCGACCTTCCCTTCCTTTTTGGATTTCAAGATTTGAGGAATCGGCTTACCCCTTCTCATTTGGGAAGAGGTATCCCTTCTCCTTGAATCCCGAAACCTGACCTTCCCTTCATTTTTAGATTTCGGGATTCAAGGAACTGGTCTACCCCTTCCCTTTTTGGGAAGAGATATCCTGTCTCCTTGAACCTTGAAATACAGAGTCCTCCTATCTCCTCCTTCTCTTCCCTCCAGACTTTGGGGTTCCCACCTCCTCTCCCTTGCAACGTTTTCTTGAAGGCTAGACGTTTGACCTCCGTTGACTACAACACTTCTAGATGGTGTGATTGACAATCAAGGCTCTTAATGCTCCACCAACTCCCGCTACTTCTCTACTTTCATTTATGGAGCTATAGGGGCGCATTTAATGTTTTTGTAGGATTGCCATCAAGTGGAGCCCAAGGCCATGCTTATTTATGGTTATTTGATGGCCTTCATGTTAGGTCTGTATGCTCTGACTTTGGAATGCTAGGCAATCTACCTTTTAGAAGTCTTTTCTTCTTGGGACCACCTTGTTAGGGTATGGATGGGTTTCTTGCACGCACAACCATGTCAGATTTGTCCACTTCCCTATCTTCTCAGACTAACATTCCCCTGCATACGCTAGAGTCAAGGCTTCCCCTCTTTGACCATTGGTCTCTTCTCTGTGACCAATTTGCTATATATAGACTGTTAAGCCTCATTGTAAAGGGTTCTCTCCCTAATGGCTTGAGCTACTTTATGCTCTTTCACTTCTCTTGAAGATTTGTATATTTTCTTGCATTTCTGCATCTGTAAGTTTGGCCATTGGCCTGAGAATGAATTAAAATCACCATTCTTGCCTCTCTTCAACTTATGCATGTTGTGTATGTTCTCTTGCCTTCATTGTAAGTGTATGTTTTGTGGCTTTCTCTCACATATATGTTGTGTTAACTTGTTTATGAGTGTGACTTATGGGAAGCTTTCTCCCCTTTTGACATTCAACAAATTCTAACCTCGACACATGTGTTTGGGGTCATTCATGCAACTAAAGTTTGTGCATCTCCAATGTATTTCAATTGATTCTTTGTGTCATTTTGGGGTGGGGAGAGGAACATCTCTTATCTTGGTGCATCGACTATTTTCATTTTAACATTTCCTTCTTCCCTTTTCCTCTACAAGCTATTAGTAGGTCTAGAAGTAGAATTTGAAGTGTTGTTGGAAGTGAAGTCCAACATACTCCTTCCCTTTACCGCCAAAAACTCTTGGCTCTTCAACTTCTATTTGTAAGCTCTTTAAGAGTTGTTTGCATATCATTTTGTGTAGTGATTTCTGGAGCTGCTTGCAGCTATGTATGTACAAACCAGACTTGGTTATTAATACATTGATTCCCCTGCTTTAAGTGTGGACGTAGGCAATTGCCGAACCATGATAAATTTGTGTGTCTCATTTGTCTATGTTGTGAATTCATAATTCTGTTTTTCTGCTCTCCTAATTCGTTTCTAAATCCTAACAATTGGTATCAGAGCGAGGTTAGATCACTGTTAAGATTTTGGTGGTTGAAATTCCAGAATCATGGAAGAAGCGAAGATAGATAAGTTCTCCAGTCAGAGCTTCGGGTTATGGAAGGTGCAGATGGAGTCTTTGCTGATAAAGCAAGACCTTTCACTTGCGCTTGAAGGGAAAGCAAAGAAGCCAACTGCAATGGCTGATGAAGAATGGGAAAAATTAGACAAGAAGGCAAGAGCGACAATTTTTCTCTCGCTATCCAACAATGTTCTCTTCAATGTCACGAGTGATGCAACAACAATGGATGTATGGGATAGACTCACAACCATGTATGA
Organism: Cryptomeria japonica; assembly: GCF_030272615.1. Classification (NCBI taxonomy): domain Eukaryota; kingdom Viridiplantae; phylum Streptophyta; class Pinopsida; order Cupressales; family Cupressaceae; genus Cryptomeria; species Cryptomeria japonica. The sequence continues at coordinate 856,201,286 of NC_081407.1, forward strand.
AATGGCGTCGACTGCTAATAAAGTGTTTATCATGAAGCGCTTGTACAAGCTTAAGATGAAGGAAGGTTGTGCTATGACAAACCACATCAATGAATTTAATACATTGATTAGTCAAGCAACTTCGGTGGGGATGACACAAGATGATGAGAGCAAGGTTGTTCTTCTATTATGCTCTTTGCCAAGCAACTGAGATGGCGTTGTAACAATAGTTAGCACATCAATATCCGGTAAAAAAAAGTTGGTTTTTAATGATGTAGCAGCTACTCTTCTCAACGAGGATTTGAGAAGAAAGAATGATGAACCTTCATTCGGAGAAGCCTTAACAATGGTAAGCACCGAAAATAGAGGTAGAAGCCATAATAGAGGCAGGAATAATTATCATAGACATTCAAAATCAGCAAGGAGATCAAAGTCTAGAAACAGAAATGGTGATTGTTGGTTTTGTGGCAAAGCTGGTCATGTAAAGAAGGATTATAGAAACTTCAAAAGGGCTCAAGAGAGGGTGCGGGACATTGAAGCAAATACAGTCTACGATAAAGATGATAGTGTACTAATCCTTTCAACAACCGACACTACTCTGGATTCATGGGTGCTTGATTCCGGTGTCTCACATCATGCTACCTCATGTCTTGAAGCGTTCATTAACTACCATGAAGGTCATTTTGGAAATGTTTTTTTAGGAGATAACAAAGCTTGTGAAATTACAGGCAAAGGTGATGTGTTGTTGCCATTAGAAGGTGGCAAAACATGGCTGCTCAAAGATGTTCAGCATGTCCCAAAATTGAAGCGGAATTTAATATCCGTTGGACAACTCTTTGATCAAGGTTTTAATGTAAATTTTCTTCCGGATACATGGAAGGTAACTCACGGTACCATGCTGATTGCAAATGGCAATAAAGTGGGTAGTCTATACATATTTAAGACTCATGGTGAAGTGGGAGCTGCAATGGTGATTGAGGACAACAAAGCGGATCTTTGGCATCAAAGACTTGGGCATATTAGCAAGAAAGGACTCCATGTTATGCACACAAGAAATAAGCTTCTGGGCCTCAAGCTTGTTGACTTAGTCTTTTGTGAACATTGTCTTTATGGCAAACAAAAGAGAGTCAATTTTTTGAAAGGCGGGCATGACACAAAGACAACACCGCTAGAGCTTGTATACTCAAATGTTTTTGAGCCTACTGAGGTAACCTCCATTGAATGAGCTAACTATTTTGTCACTTTTCTTGATGATTGTACAAGAAAAGTATGGATTTATATGCTCTCTAAGAAATCTGAAGTTTTTTCAAAATTTAAAATTTTCAAGGCTTTAGTTGAAAATCAGATTGGGCATAAGATTAAGTGTTTACAAACATATAATGGTGGAGAATTTTGTTCACATGAATTTGATGATTTTTGTGTTGATAATGGGATTAAAAGAATTAAAGTTGTTCCTTTCACTCCTCAAGAAAATGGTGCAGCAATGAGGATGAATAGGACAATTCTTGAAAAGGCACGATATATGTTATCAAATGTAGGTTTAGGCAAGGAATTTTGGGCAGAAGCTTGTAACATGACAGCATATTTGATCAACCGAAGTCCCTCATCTAAATTGGATTTTGGTATTTCGGAAGAGGAATGGCAAGGGAAGAGGATTTCATACTCGCATCTTCATGTGTTTGGATGTGAAGCCTTCTCTCATATACCCAAGGAGAAACGAACCAAATTGGACCCAAAGTCACTGAAATGTATTTTTGTGGGGTATGGTGAAGAGCAATTTGGTTTCAGATTGTGGGATCTGGTTCACAGGAAAATTGTTCGCAACAAGGATGTAATTCTTCATGAGACTTCAATCCCCGCACTACAAGGTTCCATTAAACTAGAAAAAGAATATGTTCCTATGTCTCTGTTTCAAAATTCTGCTACCAATGCTCTGCCTCCGGTCTCTCATCCAGTGGGAGCCCCTATGTCATCTATCACGGTTGAATACAATTCTTAGACTGAGAATGATGAAGAAGAAAGCATCTATTATGACAACCCACTGCCATTTGAAATGGCACACCATGGAACAGGGGGATCAGATAACACATCACAGCCTTCACGGGCTTGCAGGAAGACTGATGAAAGTGTCTTCAACCCGTTTGAGCTGTGACTTGCATCACAGTCAACTCTGTTTGGACTAAAAAACTTTGGGCAACATAATCCATGGTGGATTGCATCACTGTCTCCACAACATGTTGCGAAGTCTCCACACCACATAGCGCACTCACCTCCGCCTACATTGCAACCTTCATCGCCACACCCCTCACGCGATCTCCTTTGTGGGCTCCCTACAGGCTCCTCCTCTACGGTCAAACAATAGAGTCATCCTCCCGTGCAGATCATGGAGGATGCTTCCATGACTCCCAGCTCTTCGCACACTCTCCCAATGCTGGCCATGGACGATGCTTCTGTGGGTTCATCCTCCCGTGACATGCCTTCACACTACATGGATAAGACTCTACAGGCCGTTGAATGCCCTGCAAATAGGGAAATCAACAGTGGGCATCATTCATTAAATAGGAGTAATATCGATTTGCAGAGAACACATAAATCAAATGTTTCCACTACTCCACCAGAGAATCAATTGAGAAAATATACCAGACAAAGGCGACCTCCTGCAAATTTCTCTGACTATGACTTATTGTTTTGTGAAGAAGCTAAGCCTACTTTGCTAATTTATGATCAAACAGAGCCTGCAACATACAAAGAAGCTTGTAAAATAGCAGATTGTGATAACTGGCACGCTACAATGTGCGAAGAAATGGACGCACTATTGCGAAATCAAACATGGGATTTGGTGCCACTTCCGCTTGACATAAAGGCATTAAGAAATAAGTGGGTGTATAAATTAAAAGATGAAGCTAGTGGTCACAAAAGATTTCGAGCAAGACTAGTTGTCCAGGGATATGCTCAGCAGGAAGACCTCGATTTTAAAGAAATTTTCTCGCCAATAGTCAAAATGACTACCATCCGAGCAGTGTTGGGATTGGTTGAAGCCTGGGATCTTGAGCTTGAACAACTGGATGTGAAGACGACTTTTCTCCATGGCGATCTTGATGAGGAATTGTTTATGCATCAGCTTGAAGGATTTATTAAAAAGAGTCAGGAACATCTCTATTGCAAATTGAAACGTAGTTTGTATGGGCTTAAGAAAGCCACCTGCCAGTGGTATCTTAAATTTGACAAATTCATGATTGATCACAAGTTTATTCGCAATGAGTCTGATCCTTGTATCTATTTTGAAAAGCTTCCCAATGGCGAAATTGTCATACTTCTTCTTTATGTGGATGATTTGCTAGTGGCCGACACAAGCATGAAGATTGTGAGTGAGCTTAAAATTCACTTGGCAAATGAATTTGCCATGAAAGATTTAGGGGCAGCAAAGAAAATTCTAGGGATGACTATTTTTCGAGATAGGTAAAAGAAAGAAGTCAAACTATCTCAACAAGACTACATTAAAAAAGTATTGGACAGATTTGGTATGGCAGATGTTAAGTCTGTTTGCGTACCCTTAGCCTCTCATTTCCAATTGTCATCTCAATTGTGTCCAAAAACACAAGAAGATAAGGAGTTCATGGACAAAATTTCATACAAATCTGCAGTTGGCAGTCTTATGTACGCTATGGTGTCTACTTGTCCAGACATTGCTCATGCCGTGGGAATGGTGAGTAGATTTATGGCTAATCCGGGCAAATCACTTTGGGAGGCAGTCAAGTATATTTTGCGGTATCTCAAGGGTACTTCTGATTTTTGCTTATGGTTTGGGAAGGGCAAGGCAATTTTGCAAGGGTTTACTGATTCTGATTTTGCCAGAGATTTAGACAAAAGAAAGTCTAATTCAGGTTATGCTTTCACATTTGTTGGGGCAGCGATTAGTTGGGCTTCTAAATTACAACATACAGTTGCTCAATCGACTGCGGAGGTTGGATACATAGCTTTTTCTGAGGGAGCAAAGGAGATGGTATGGTTGCAACTCTTGTTCAGCGAGTTGGGTTTGAAGCAATCAGATTTTGCTTTGTTTTGTGATAATAGCAGTGCCATCTTTATGACTAAATATCAGACATCTCAGCCTCAGTCAAAACATGTTGATGTTCGCAGTCATTATGTTCGTTATATGGTCGAAGAAGGCAAGTTTTCATGTAGATAAAATTAATACTGAAAAGAATCCAGCTAATGTGCTCACTAAAGTTGTTAAGTGGGAGAAGTTCGATTTCTGCCGAGCTTCTCTCTACCTTTCTAATAATTGAAGTAGGACTGAGTGGGGGAATCTACTTGTTGCAGCAGTTTGTTGGCCTTCACTGGGAGATTGTTGGAAGTGAAGTCCAACAGACTCCTTCCCTTTACCGCCAAAAACTCTTGGCTCTTCAACTTCTATTTGTAAGCTCTTTAAGAGTTGTTTGCATATCATTTGTGTAGTGATTTCTGGAGCTACTTGCAGCTGTGTATGTACAAACCAAACTTGGTTATTAATACATTGATTCCCCTGCAATTGCCGAACCACGATAAATTTGTGCGTCTCATTTGTCTATGTTGTGAATTCATAATTCTATTTTTTTGCTCTTCTAGTTCATTTCTAAATCCTAACAAGTGTTGGGTCAGTTCAACACTTGTACCTTGATGAGAAAGAAGCTAGCCTTCTCCGGAGATTCAACCCCTTGCGTAAAGTCCCACCCTTCGGGGTTGTTTCCATGTTTTCACAAGGTTGCTAGGTTGATAGCTTAGCAAGGGTGCAAACTTTTGTGAAAACACATCCCAAAGATGGATTACAGAGTGTGACTTAATATCTTCATGGTAAAAATTACTATGTCATTAAAAATGCAATAATACTTATATTCAAAATTTAAGATTCCCTAATTTAAATATTACTTAAATCCAAAATTATTACATAATTAAAATTTCAAAATGTTCAATATCCTTGCATGCATATTTCCAAACTCCTATCTTATAGTTTCTATTCAGTGATATGAGATATTGATTCTATTTATATTGCTATCTAAAAAATGTTTATTTCTTATTTTTTATTTGAATGAAGATTCCTATAGACTTTTTCCCTAATTTATCTAAATTAATTATATAATCAATTACATAATTTAATTAACTTAAATACTTATATAAATTTATCCTTGCCATATTAAACTTAAAATAAAATTTTAAAAAAAAGGAAAAATAACAATTTCAAAAATGAATCTGTTTAAAACACTTTTAAAAGTAATACAGGACAACTGAAAATATGTGAACTTAAATATCTATATAAATTTATCCTTGCCATATTAAACTTTAAAATAAAATTAAAAAGAAAAAAGAAAAATAACGATTTCAAATATGAATCTGTAAAAAACACTGTCAAAAGTAATACAGGACAACGGAAAATATGTGAAAAATTATCACGAGTGGCCATACAAGTGGCATGCACTCAGCCCTCACAGATTCCTTGAGGTGAGACAAAAGTTAGTGATTAATGCCGTGGAAGGCTACGAAATGACTGAGTGAAAGTGAGAAATCCTTTAATTTTCCTGCACGGATATTCTGTGTAAGTATACTTTCATATTCAACCTAAACTGCATAATTCATTTTGATCATGTTTGCAGCTTCTGCTTTTTTTATATGCTTCATTTCAACTTCAAGTTTTACGCTTAAAAGGAAGAAGATACAATAATGGCTTGTGCAATCTTTTCTTGGAAGTTACTGCAAACATATGATCTTGGCAGCATTTGGATTTGATGGAATGTGTGGGTCTTTTTTGTTTTTTCTATTTTGTGCTTTTGCTTTTAGTGGTTTCGCTTTAATAAATAGGTAGTATCGTTGGACACTTTTATATCTTGTTCTGTTTGTCTTTTTTCCACCTAATTTATAATACTTTTCTGCTTTGAACGCCTACTTCACTTTACATCATTATCCAGTCTCACACCCAACAGTCCGAAAAGGTTGTTTTATGGTTTATAACAGAGAAGTAATTAAAAATGTTTATAAGACAACACATTTAAAAAAGAGGATAGAAGCACACGGTTGCACTTGGGAATACACAGATAAAATACAATAGATTGTTCTTACTAGTTGCAAAAACTCCATTGCTGTATCTTTTAGCTGCAACTACACTTCACTGATCCTTTTCCAAATCCTTTTGGAGATTTGACTAAGGCTGGTCGTCAAAAGTGCCAATGGAACTATCTGCCCTTACGTATCAATTTTTCTTCGTGTTGGATTGTAGGTATCATAGAAGATGTGGCAACAATTGTATATAATGTCAACATAAAAGAGGAATGGGCCCGCGGTCATATGGGCATTACTACACCTGACCAGAACCATGTGCAATTTTGTCTAACACAAACCTGGAGAACCCAAAAAAGTTAAAATAAGTCAAAGGATTGGTTTTGCCTCCTAATTCGAAACAAGCATCAAAATCTTCACTAAATACCAGACAGACACTCTCACCCTTCTTTTGCACTTACTTTTTATAAACATCTTCTACCTTTATTTTTTAATGTCTTTTTGAAAAAAATGAAATTATTAACACATTAGGCTACATTTTTTATCTGTTTCAGTATAAGTTTAGAGAATAGCAGCACTGATCTGTATCATAAGGACAGATCTCTCCATGTAAATGGTTCTCTTGGTACCCATTGCATTTAAGTGATATTTGCATATTTAAAACACTCGAGGGTCCATTCTATCACTTATGTAGCTTAAGTATGTTTTACGCTCAATCAGAGAGTATTGAAGGAACAAGGTACAAATGGCACTAGGGTACAATGTAACCTTAATGAAACTTGCTTCATTAAGAAACTTGCTCCACAATTTGTTTTATGTGCTAAGGCCTGAAATGTTAAAGAGATGAGGCCATCTGCAAGTCCCAGATGGATTTTGGCAGTAAAGTAACTTCAGCTTAGCCAATGTTTTGGGTTGTCTCAACCCTTCAAAACATTACCTTCTTTCCAACGTTAATAGGGTGGCTTGTACAGAGTATTAGCGGCAGCTAACTCATAACTATTGTGGCCATTATATATATTATATATAATTATAAACAAGCAATGCTATTCAAATTTCATATTATGTGACCACAGTTTAAATGGTGCAGACCTTTGGTCTTCATTGGCTAATTTTTTGAACTTCCAAAATGCCAATTAACAAACAGCTAAATCATCAGTGGCGGCTAACTCATATCTATTAAGACCATTATGTATATAATTATAAACAAGTAATTTTATCATATCATGTGACCACAGTTTAATGATGCAGAATTTTGAACATATTTCAAACTGCGGTCTTTTGAGCGAATACACTTCAAAATTTGCTTAATCTTACAATTTTGGCTCAAAAAATAAGCTAAAGAAAAAAAATACCTAAAACACAATGAAATATTGATAACTGCTATTCTATTCTGAATGAGGGAGTTTATTAGTTGCAAATTTGATGTTGGTTTGAAACCAATAACTATGATCTTTAATAGTTTGCCCAAATAAAATATATCACAGTTAGATGCTATCTACATAAAATGAAAGCCAGAGCAAATTCACATATACATAAACCATCTAGTGCAGCTTGCATAATCATATCCCACAAACAGAAATGCTGTAGAGCCTATCTGTCTTATTTATAGTAGCAAACGATTCTCAATGGAATGGCAATACCCTAAAATAAAACTCCGAGCACCATTGTTAACTGAGAGCTAGTCCAGTTAAAAAAATCTAGAGATTATCAAGCATGAAGGTTGAATTCAACCAAAATAGTGACATTACTGAATCGTAATAATTTCAAATACATATAACCATCTAGTTACCATGAATTCAATTTTTTTCATCAGTGTCTGCTTAGGCAGGTAGTCAAGTAGTACTTGAAATGAATGCTGTGAGAAATCTTGAAACCAGTATCTCAAATGATAAGCTTACTTCTTTTTTTGTATAAATTTTAAGAATAAACATTTATTTGTCAGCCTGATCTTTTAGAGTACAAAGAATAATTAAATATTATCTGATTAAATGACACTAAAAATGAGCATGGAAAAGCAAAAATCTGAATATCAAATTAACGAATTGATACACCAGATCCTCTAGAAAGAGGACAAAAGGATTACAACGATACCAACAATGACCATAGCCCAATTCATATGAGCCATGATAGATCTCTCTGCTCCACCAGTTATAATTTGTAATGGGAAATTGCATGAACCTGTTGATGCATTTTCGTCCGTTATTTTTGCTAGTCCCTCAAAATCACAGTTAATGGTGTACTGATTATTCACCTGAAAATACATGTTATATGCATAAGACGCATTGCCCTGAGCATCCAAGCTGTTACATGATGATCCATAACCCAAAGCAGTACAGTCAGCACGCTCACAGGCATAGGTGATGCTGTCAAGCAATGTGGAGGTATTTGCAGCATCTGGATTGAATACACACCACTTTTGAGGCAGATACTGGACATTTTTAGCAGCAACCAACCCTCCATTCTGACCTGAAAATTGTAGTTGGTATTTTGGCTGTCCATCATATTGAAAAATCCCCCAATGCCTTTCAAAGCTACCTGGTGCAATACTTTTAACATCCTCATCAAGAAGGCTGAACAGATAAACTGCAAAGCTTCCAGGGTGAAGAGGCGTTCCCTGGCCATTCATTAATTTCTTCATAAGCCCCTGATAGAACCTCTGTGCATAATCAATAGTGGCACGCTTATCACCATTTGTGGGCCAACCCACTTCTCCCACAATGATAGTCATATTGGGGAATCCAGCCTTATTCAAAGAAGCAATTAATGTATCAAAATTTGCATCAAATACATTGGTGTATTGGATCTCTCCATCAGCAATTGGTGTACTGTCACCATCAAAAAAAGCAAAATTCACAGGGAAGCTCTCATCAGCATATAAGCTTAAAAAGGGATAGATATTGACTGTAAAGGGTGCTCCATTAGCATTCAGAAATTCCACAAGCTGTACCATCAGATCATGAATATCTTCTCTGAAAACCCCAGCAGATGGTACAGGATTGTCAGTTGGGGAATTGTAAACATCTGCATTGAGGGGCACAGTAACTTTAACTTTATCTGCTAAGCCTGCATCGTTAAGAGCTTTTTGAATGTTCTGTAAAGCAGGAAGAGTGTTATTCAAATAAGAGCCATTGTATGCCGTTAGGAAAGGCTCATTTCCAACCGCAACATATCTGCACATGATCAGTCAAAACACTAATCTCTTAAGTGAACATTTCAGCATAACAATAAAAGCAACATCAATATAAACAAAGTTACGTGCAAATGTTTCTCCTGAAACCTTCTCTGAATCTCAATGAAATTCTCAATTCCAAGACATATTCTGAAACTACAAGAGCGTAGAAATTGATTTACCATGTCATAAAAGGGAAGAAGGCATCAGCATGAGCAACATAAGAAATCACATATGTTGTACTTGGGGAGGGTGATTCACTGGCGTGCCACAAAACTATGAGAGCCCAGAACCGATATGCTACTAAGCATGTACTTGGGAAGGGTGAGTCACCAGCATGGTATGAAACTATGAAAACCTAGAATGGATATACTATCTTAGTAGACAAGAAAATGATCAAGATAAGAAAAAACGTGCCACTAAACATTTACTTGAGCGGTGCAATTCAATGGCATCCCCAAATGATTTGAGCAGAGAAGCAAATTATGCTAAGGAAAACAAATCGATTACACATCTGCATCTTTGCAGGTGCTGCAGAGCTTATTCAGAAAACTTCGAGCAATGTGAGGAAGCCTGTGGGACACTAATAAACAATGACAATATTTTTCAAATGCAAGTCAAATTACAAAGAATTCTTACAATATTTTTCAAATGCAAGTCAAATTACAAAGAATTCTTACTAGGAATCCAATACCGAATGAAATATGTCAATTGCAATTGAATTTCAATGTATGTGTAAACAAAATTTATAAAGCATCAATAGTCTGGAGAGAGGACAAAAGCAAAACAAATTAATAGTCGATTAAAATAGGAAGTAGCAATGCTTCACCCATGTGAAGTGAAAGGGGTAAACATTTTACCTTTAATATCTGGAATCAGCTGTGGTTTATACTCTTTTAGTTCCAGTTGATTCCAGATGTATAAGGCAAAAAGGCAATTATAATTTCCCTAGATTTCCATCAACAGGGAGCTTTATGTTCGCTACTTAAAAGATACAAAACAAAATTATATTTTATTTAAGACAATCTTCTTTTAAGGGTTGTATTTGATATTGGTAAATCTTGGATATGATTATGGACTACATTTAATGCGATGTAAGGTAAGGTACTCTTGGATCTCATTCTTTTGTGGGCTAAGCCCCCATGACATTCTATAAGATTTAAGCCTGCCTCACCCTTTAGATATACTCCACTAAACCTGGGTCACACTAAAATCCACCTGATATTTGTTACACCACAATCTTCAAATCTTGTCACCTCTGCTCAGGTTAGGATATGCCTTTAAACCCAGCTATCCCCACTTGGTAAAGATTGCTAGTGGTAGAAGTGATGTGATAGATCATAGAAGCAATTTACAGAACAGTAGAGGTGTTAGAGAGCAGGAGAGGGCTTGATTACCTGGAAGGTGAAGAAGAAAACAGTAACATTACTTAAAACAAACAAATTGGCCTAGACAATAGAAATTAAAAAGTTCTATAAAATCAAGAAGCCTAAATGAAGTTAGACGAAATATGAAACTTCCAAAGAAATTTCTACACAGATTGATTGATAAAATTTGGTTGGCAGAAGTCTGCCGGTACTATGGAGTGTGTTACTATTGTGCAGAAGATTTTTAAACCTGGTTGCCCCCCTAGTAAAGATTTCTAGCAGTGTAAGGAATCTGGAGGAAGAGCTTTATAAAGTAATCGAGGTGTTAGAGAGCAGGTTAAGGATTGATTATTTTTAAAAGGAATGAGAAAACAGTAACAGCACTGCAAAAAACAAAGAAGTTGATCTAGATGAAAGAAGGAAATTTCTTCCCAGATTAACTGTTAAAACTCGGCTGGTACTGATGAGCTTCCATTCGATAATGGAGAGTAACACACTTTTAGATGAGTTCATTTCAATTGTGCAAGATAAGCTTGATCGATCTTAAAAAAGGTGTGAATTCTTAACCCACTGGGGCAAAGGCCAAAGTGCTTTCTGTACTTAACCCATTAATGCAGAGATTTTCCCTGTAACCATATGCTGAATTGATGTAAAAAATTTGTTATATATTTCTTCAGGAAAAAATGCATTCATAATTTATTGAAATGGAGAAAATAGATAAAGAAGACCAGGGAGAATGAAATCTGCTACAACAAATGAAATCCAATAAACTATTAATAGAACTACATGCAGAAAAATTGAGGTGAATGAGAAAATCAAAATTGTGGCTAACAATGAAGCATTTAAGGACCAAAGTCCTTTCAGACTTTGTTCAGACAAACTTCATAATCTAAAAGGATAAGTAAAACGCAAAATATTGATGCTATCTACAAAATAGGCATGTATAAAGACAAAAAACAAACTGCAGCCAAACAAATTAGCTGGGACAGATATGCATATTCTGCCGGAATTTTAATGAACCATGAACGAAGAGATGCTATGTTACTTGTTACTAGAAGATGATAGACCAGTAAGAAACAAAGTACGAGAGCAGAAATATAGAATCTGTGCCAACAGTTTGCAAACATTTACCTCCAAAGATCCTAATAAATTTTACAGTGAGGGAAATTGCTCATCATATTGACTTGATGTCAAGTTCAAAGATTCCTAATTGTGTGGCATATAAATTAGGCCATGGGAGAATCATAGGGAAGACTAAATAATTGATAGATGAAGGATTGTTTTGAGGAACCACTGGAGTTTTCTATTGCTATTAGTATCTTTGTAGTGCATAATTAGATAGTAAATCTGGAATCTTCTGATTGTGTTATATGATAAAATATGATTTTCAGTAGGATTATGAGGAATGTTTGAAGATGGCCATGGAGATTCTTAACAGAGAAGTATTGTTCACTAATTTTATACAGGAAAATAATGTCTAATGAGATCATATGAATCTTGCACGAATAATTGCAGTCCCCTGTAAAGGAGCAGGGGTCTAAAACAGCTACCATATATTGTTACTATTTAACTCCAATCTTGAAGATGACTATCTTTCAGAAAGGTTGAGAAGTTCAATGAAAGCATAAAAAACCAGAAAATCCGATCCACTGGTCTAAGAGTGGGGTTAGTCGAAAATAATTAGATCAAGAGAAATGAATCTGATAAAATGTATGTCACAAAAACCATCAACTGGCAGGGCAGCTGTTTAGGAACTAGAAACATTTAGTGTGATTCAGGCTGCCAGGGTTTGTTCTACTAAAATCTGATCCAAAATGGAAATGCTTCGTTAAGTATTGGGAGTTCAATGGTACCATACACCCTAAAAACCAATTTAAATCTTACAACAATTACAGTACAACTGTTACGGATCAGGCGCGTAAACTAAGAATGATTTCTTTTGTTCCACCACAACTTTGATTATCAAAATGGGTGTGTTTAAAAAGCTTGAAGAGCCCAATTAAAGCATGAAAACCAATAAACCCAAAATAATTTCGCCTAAAATTACTAGTATCTAAGAAACAAGATCGGACACTGATCTAAGCGTAGATCTCAGAGGTCAAGTTTACATTAAGAGCACTGAATCCCAAAAATGTTGCTCACAAATCAAATAGATGGCAGGACGCCTGTACGGTGGTTGATGTCACACTCATCATTCTAGAACATGCACCAACAATTACAGGACCCCTCTTCAAATACTGATCATAAGCACCAACGGAACTGAGCCTGCCTTGATTTGTTCCACTTTAATGACAAAGTGAAATTTAACCCAGCAATTACAATCTTCATTTCCTACGATGGTCTCTCTTCCCGACTACCAATAAGAGCTCAAAATAAAAGAGAAAAAATACTTAACATCTGCATTTTCAGGGTCGGGAGTCTAAAACAGCTCCGCCACTGAAGCTTTCATGGTTTGCTCCCAAAATTAAAAAGGGGTATGAATTCAAAAAGCTTCAGAAGCACAATAAAAGAATAAATCATTAAACAAACCCAAATCTAAATATTCCACAAAAACTCAAAAACACAACACAAACATCAAATAATGTAGGGAACTTAGGCAAAGCTGCACCGACAAACGTTAAACCCCCAAAAAGGACAGCCTAAAGAGCTGATAAACACATACTTGATATTAACACCGCCATCGAAGCTATATCGAGTTACATTGTTCTTCACCCATTTCTTGGCAGCCTTGTAGCTTTCGGAAAGATGCTGCAACATATTGTTCGGAATGGCCACCATGACCTCGATATCAGTCTTTGCAAGAGCCTTGAGAGTGTTTTCGTCCGCATCAAATAATTTTACTTTGTCAATCCCATTGTCTTTGAGCATCTGCACAACAATGTCGGGAGGCAATGGGTGCGAAGCCATGGTTCCCCAGTTCACACCAACTCCTTCCACTTCACAGGCCATCATTGCAACCACCATAATAGAAATCAATAGAAAACTCCAACCTCGTTCCATTATAAAATGTCAATTCTATGCTTCAGACAACTCAATGACAAATCTATGCTTCAAAACATTCAACAAATCAATGCTTCAAAGCATTGAAAAACAAATCAATGCTTCCGCAAAGCTCGAAATCAAATCCCAGATTTTAGGTCTGCTTGGGCTTTTCAGGAGCTCCACCTGAAGCTCCTGGATTGAATTTCTGATGTTATCTTAGACGCGATCTTTTATAGTGGAGATTCTGACTGTACGCACTCTAAAATGGGCCCATTGTTAGTCGACATTCACTACAAATTGAAAAGATTGGTTGTGTTTACCTTTGCACTCCTTGTATATATATAGAAGCCCGAAAACATAGAGGGTTATAACCGCGTCGGTTCCTTTGTGTTTTCTCAAGGTCTATTTGAATCTTTAATGCTATTTTGCTGTATTGCAGTGTCTTTCCGGAGAAATCTCCAATCCCATCAACTTTTTTTTTTGACAAATTACTAAATAGGCTATGAGCTTGAAAGTTTGAAATCGTGTTAGAGTGTCCCATAGAATGAAAATGTGAAAGTGCTTTGCGGAAGTCACTGACGTGGATTGTCTTTGACGGGCCGTTTTTCTACTATTGGATCGTATATGACAACTTAAAAATTTATTGGGTCGTATAGATTGACTTGCTATATTTTTTATAAAACTGTATATGTGACATTCTAATTAACTAATAAATCGTAAAAATTTATTATAAGTAATATAGTATTCTAATTTATAATATTAAATATATATTATTTTGGAATATTTATTATAAAAATTTAAATTTATTTAGAATATTATGGAATGATAGGATATAATTGTTTCTAATTTTTAATACACTTTTAATATAAACTTTTAGAATAATTTTCTATTTTCTTATAGGAATTTAAAATCTTAGTCAATTTAGTTTTAGATATTTTTAATAAAATTGTCTTAAATGTAAATTTAGAAATTTGTTTATATTTTGAAATGATAAGATATAGTTGTTTTTTATTTTTAAAATATTTTACCATGAATTTTTAGAATAGTTTCTATTTTCTTATATGAATTTAGAAACTTACTCAATTTTATTTTTTTTTAACATTTTTAATAAAATTGTGAATTTAGAAACTTGTCATAATAGATCTAATTTGAGATTTTGACATTTGTCATAAATAATTGTTAACTTATCATCATTTAACATTAATATGTAATATATATGATTCTTATAATTTAAGATTTTTGTATATATCATTAATTAAATATATTTTTGACAACTTTTTTTTAAAAGGTCAAATGAAAGGCATTGAAATGACCAAACCATCATACAAGTTTCGTATGAAATTCAAGGCCCGAGGAGAGTTATTGCAAAAGAATGATCTTGTAAAATCTCTTTTTAACATTTCTTTTATTAAGGAAAATAAACTTTTCCAAATTTTTCCTAGATTAACTAATAATAATAATAGTATCTTAGATGTCTTTTGTCTTTTCTTTTCAGGTGTTGGAATCTATTGTTGGTTTTTATGTTTTGAATGATTTTAATTGTAGATTCTTGATCCTTGAATGAATTTTTACCCTCTTCTTGGATCTTAGTTGGACTAATAACAATTGTGAGATTGATAATTGAAATATTAAATATAAAGTTAGGAAATTAAATATATTAAGTAGATGTATTTAATTTTAGATTCAATGAAGAGGAATGAAATTGATGTATATCAAGTCATCTCATAATAGATAGTGGCAAAAGTTGACAAAACTTATATTTGAATATTAGGGTTCAATTATTCCTAGTATGAGATCAAACCCACAAGCTACAAGATGGAGCCAAGATGGTGAAGTGTAAATATGGAGGCGAGAAATGAATGAAAGAGAGTGGGTGTAAATAATCATTAGAAATGGTGAATGTATAACAATATGTACAATTAGAGACAATATAAGATTAATTGTGCAAAAACACGTGTAAATGGGATAGGCAAAGGATGGAGGAATGAGCCCAACTTTGTAAAAGAATGTGTCTTTTTTCAATATGTGATTGTTGTAAGTCATTCCATCTTGAAATGGGCCCAAAACTAAGTGGAAATTGACATGGCTATGTGAATTTCACTATTGTAAGATTTATTTTGTGGTAAATATATCTAGCTTTTATACACATTATAATAACATGTAAGACTTGTTTTATTTTTGTTTTTATAAGGAACTGCATACTAGCTTACATAAATATCATGTGCTAAATCAAGGTTTTGGCTATGGGGGGGATTATTTGCATTGCTCCACATTATGGGAACGATGCATTTGATTACCCCATAGACGACGCCTATATATGTGTTTCACATAGAAGTGTGTGCAAGATCTATATCTCTATCTAGTCAAGCTTGTAGATCAAGAATTATACAAGCACAAATTTACTTGAAGGTTCACAAATCTAATCTTGTAAATTATTCACTTCGGCTCTATGTTCACCAAATTAATTGATATTTTCTTTGTTGTGAGGAACAATGTATTTAAGAATAACTTTATAGGGTTGTCAAGTCACTATAGGTTACATGTTCTCCAATGCCAACCATTAGAAAATACTAATTTTTTAGCTGTGCAAAGGATCAACATGAGAAAGCAATATTGTAGATGTCCTAGGCGATGATGTTGAAGTAAACATTGTTCCTTTTAATACACCAATCAAAATGTTCTAACAATTTCTCCAAACACTCAAACACTGTAAGATGAGAAAAGATATCTAAGGATGTTCTAGCACATATTAGGCATCTTGCATGACCACTTGACTTGTCTTCAAACCTCTTCAAATTGTTAAATCAATTTGAGAGTTTTAACCAAGACAAAAATGTATATTGTTGTGTATGTCAAACTCCAACACTATATGCATATTGCACCTTCTTCACTTAGTAGAGGTGGGTACGTTTCTAAAGGTCAATAGTACCCATATCAAAACCATAGCATAGGGCCACTTTTGTAGATTCAAGATCGAAGTTGCACATGTAAAGATCAATTATGAAGCCATAAAATTGAACCAAAGCAAGAGAGTAAATCATTCAGTAATATGTTAAAGAGTCCTAATCACAATTTTGATATCCAAACATTAAATTAGATCACCGAACACAATCTATAATAAAATACTCCATAGTCATTAACAAAATAAATACATAAATCTTCATATTGATCTCAAAAATATATTTATATAATATTTCTCTTTCAACTCTGCATCCTAAAATAATCAAATTATATATACTGATTAAAAATATAGATATTGCTTTTCATTACAATTAAAATTCATGTGTATTATACACTAAAACATTTCATTAATCTCTCATTGATTTATTCCTCTACAATCTAGAGACATAAATTCTATGTCAACCTATGTAGTGCTCCACCCAAAATCTTGATAAATGAAATTTAAACTATTAAAAGCCATTGAGTAAAACCCTAAAGATCCTCTTCTTAATGGTAAACAATATTCCATTAGTCACTATAAAAGTGGATTTAACTATTTTAATAAAATTTAAATTTTTAAAGATTATCAAACTCCACTCTATCCTTTTCAATGTCATTTAATTGCCAAAACAACAATTTAAAGTAATTAAAATTATTTTAAATAAATAGGGTTATTCTTTTGTTATTTGATTTGTCACCTTTTCAATGTAGAATAGAGTATACCAATCTCTTAAAAGGCTTGGAATACACTTACATGGGATATGTTTGTCGCATGCAAAGGTTATTATTGTATTGGTCATGAGTATCTTCTTCTATTGTATTGGTTATTGTTGCTTTGCATTGAAGTATCCATTAAAGTGCCAAATTTATAATATTTTACTATAAGAATAAATAAAGGGTAGCTGTCTTTTTAACCCACTTTTGTAGAAATGCAATCTTTGGGTTTAAGATTAGTATAACTTTTATTATACATATAGCAAGTGAAAATTTTATTAAATTTTCATTTTGTATTTATTTATAATTTTGTTAACAAATATATTATTTTAGTATTTATTTTGAGTGATTGTAGTGTATAAGTTTATCAAATTGAATATTATTTTATTTTTTTAATTAGTTTATTTCTTATATTTTGAACTTAATTTTGATTTTTTTTTGTTATTTAAGTTAAAATTAATATCATAATTCTATTTTATGGATATAATTATTGACACTATTCTATTTGTCTTGATAGCCACTTGAAGGTAAGAACAATGTTGATGTTGTAGAATAAATCTTTAGATTAGTTGGATTCTTACTTCAACATGAAGTTATTTTTTGACAAACAAGATAGATCTCTTGAGAGTTTCTTCGCCTATAAAAAGTGGTGGCAAGCCCATGCTCTTTGGGATAAACAAGAAGCATAAAAAAAATATAAACAACTTGGAAGCAATTCTTGGAAGTCTTAAAGATTTAATATGTTTTTGATATTGAAAGCACCCAAACAGGGGGGCTGACCTAGAAATAGAACAAAGAAACAGTGGCAAGCCAACTGTCAGTAGATCATCAGCAAAATTACAGCCCTCTTACTTTCCTCTATCAAAAACTATGATAATTCTACGTAAGTTCAACAAATATATAAAAGTATTAATAAACATTTTAAACATTTGCCACGCAGTGTAACAGGTAGATAAGTTCAAATATAAACATAACGATTTAATATGTTGATTACTACACTTGGTGATAATTGTGGCATAAACACAACCAATTGGTCTAGGGTCACATTGATATGTTCCATGAGCTCTATACAAGGTTGGGTTCATTTGAGTTAGAGCAACATCAAGTCCTCAAATATTGTAATATCCTTTGACTAGCCATCCAATATAGATTGAAGCTAATTAGGGTCAAAATAATGAGAGATATCCATCACTACTTAGTGACCATTTAGGAATTCAAGTAGAAAATCAAGTTGGAAGAACCTAATATGTCAAGGAAGACACCACTTTTAGAAAAGAGCAAACCATTCAAAATAATTTAGAGGTGCAACATGCACAAGAGTTGGTCCCTTCAATGCTAAGTGTCATGCTTATAAGAGCTTGCTTACAAAGGCCAACTTATATATACCTAATTTAACAAGTATATGTGTGATCATTTATACCTTTAGAAGCTCGATAAATAAATAACTTATATAAACTAATATGTTTACATTTAAATAAGAAAAGGTTTGTAAAGAGACAAGCATTCAGATTCTCCCCTTTTTACCTTTAAGAAACATGTGGAAAAACTACATTAATAACTTACATTTCTTGAATATTTTTGTCATTATAAATTAAAGTGTTAAATGAAAAATAAACACGAAACAACCAATCCTTATAGTATCATAGTCAAATAGAAATTAACCATAGTTATTGCATAGATAAATCACTATTTTAAAAAGTTCCAATAACTTGGCTCTATCTTACAAAGGTTAAACCTTGAAATACCTTATTACCCCCTAAAAATGGAAGTCATTCTTATTTACCTGTGTAAATTGTATATGACATCTCATAAGAAGCATCCTTGAATGAGAAATTACATTGGCATATAATTGGAAGATTTATGCAACATCAAGAAGAATTAAAAAATCAATTTGGGCGCCCTTGGGTGCTATGAGTCTCAACCATTGTTTTAAAGATCATTATTGGTTTTGGGTTTAGTTATTGTCTATTTAATGAGTGCTTGCAATATTTATTTTATTACTAATTTTAGATGTAGGCAAATACTTCTAGGATGCTTCTCAAATTTCTCTGGGATTACTACTTACCGTAAAACTAGAGTTGGTGACCATTTCATTATATTTGGAAGCACATTTTAGTGTTAATGTAGTGCGGTATTTACTTCGATGACTACATTTTTTTTTTTTTACCTTAAAGGGGTTTTCAAAGTTACACATGATGTTATGTTGTTTTTTATTTTTTGTAAGGTATTGATTTCTCCATGTTATTTTGTAATCACATTTAATCTATATAAAATTTAAATCATATTTTCAAACCACTAAATTGCCCCTATTTATTAAAATACTTGAGAACTAAATATATCACTTTTTCAATATATTTAAGGATTAACGTTAGTTCAATTTGATACACCTTAAATTCATATGACAATCTGATATCTATAACCATTTGAACATTTTATCAAAGCATTAATTACTAAATTAGCTATTGGTGACAACATCTAAGACATTTGTTACATACTGGTTGGTTGTCTTTGATCATATGTAAAATTTGTTGACTGGGTATCCTGGGAGTTTGAGCATGGGGAAACATTTTTCCTATCATGAACAAACTTCTAACCACACACAATTAAGTTTCTATACAAAAAAAGATATAATCATCAAGGGGACTAAGAAGAAGCATCTCTAAGATTCACAAAGATTAGATTTGCACCTCCAAATCGAATCTACATTCACATTGGCCGAATTTGTAGGTGTGTGAGCAATCCTATAGTTGTAAACATGACCTTCACATTCAAAAGATAGGTTTTAGATTCTAAGGGATTCGTTTAGTTGTTCTTGATTTTTCTACACATTGACAATTCACTTTTAGACATTTATCACAACATATTTGTATTAAATCTTCCAAGAACCTTTATTTAATTTAGAATTGGATTAGGCGGTTTAATTTGTGTGTATGAGGTCTCCCCCATTTGTGGTCTCACTTGATAAGGATTCTCATATTCATCAATCAAAAGAAAAATAATTTTTTTTATTAAATAAAATATTTATTAAAACTATAAATGATTGTTGTATTAATTTTTTGAATTAAATAAGATTATTATTAAAAAAACAATTTCTAAATGATTTTGGCAGATTTAATTAAAAGAAATCTTTAAGTTAATTATACGCTTACTCATCAAATTATGATTTGCTTAAAAAGATGAGAGATGCCAATATTTATGAAACCCAATAATTTTCAATTTTAAAAATTATGTCCAATAAAAATAAAGCTTTGCTTGGATAATGTTTTAGGTGTAGAATATCCTAAATATGGGAGGAAGCGTTTCCAATGTCACTCTCGACTTGTTCTCTAAGGCATTCGATTTGGCGCACTTGTATTTCTCGATTGAAAATAGCATGCGAGTTTCCCCCCTTATCTTTTCGAAAATATCTCACTAGAGAAATGGGAAGCGTGTGATATGACCTGGTAACAATTAATGGTAGCCCCCCTGGCCCATGTTAAAATGCCTTAGGAATACTTGCCTTTGTTTTTTGCTTACTTCATCCAACAGAACATTGAATTGATAGGTGGGATCGAATGTTTTGTGTAATGGGGATGGGGATGGGGATGGGGATGGGGAAGAAGGTAAATGAGGATATTGTGAAGATATAAGGAAAAAAAACGAAAGGATAAAGGTTACAAGGAGGTCAAGTTGAATGATTTTGTTGTCTTTTTGGATAGTGAAAATTCGTAATTTTATCAGCGAGTTCTTGATCTGTTAGTGAAATTGAATGACTTCAAATGAGCCCACTAGGGATCAAGTCTTGTTGAGTGCAAGACTCCAATGTCATAAGGAATGATGTTGGGATTGTGCCTTGGGCGAATGGGTTTGTAATGTCTCTTGTGTTGAGTTTTTTTTTTTTTTTTTTTACTTAGGTTGGTGGTAAGAATTGTTAGTATGCCTAAGTGTTGTGCGGATTTTTAATACGTCCCTTGTGCTAATTTAGTTTTTTTTTTTTTTAAACTTAGGTTGGTGTTAAGAATTGTTAGTGTGCCATTGATAAAAAAAACAAAATTAGTGAATTATAGTCTTTCTTTAGTGAATTATAAGCTTTCTTTAATGATTTATCTAAAAATCTATGTCAAGGATATCATTAAAGAAAGGTTTATGTAAAAATTAGTGAGATGTCATTTTCGAGTCACTTATTCAATGTTACTAACTTTTTTAAATCAAAATAGATACCTTGAAAATGATCAACAAATTTTGATTTAATATACAACTACTGATCTATCCTTTTTTAGTATTTTTTTTTGGACACCTCAACAAAAATATGTTGATGTGGTATCATATTTGATGACGTGGAACTTAAAACTAAGTTATAAGTTGGAACCTTGTCAAATAAATCATAGTTAAACAATAAAAGTCAAATGCTTAACTATTGAATTCTCTCTTTTAATTATTTTTAAAATATCAATTTTAACGCTTTAAATATCTCATCAATAGATACTCTATATAAGAATTATATATTATCATATGAATTGTATTTTATTACATTTTATTACAAATAACTAAATAATGATTATATTTTAATGAAGGATTATGATGGTGATTATTTCCATATTTTCAAAATTATATTTGTCTTAAAAAAATCTAACAAAGTGTAGAGAATACCATGTATTTTAACTTAAAATCCCTATATAATTTGTATTGTTGTTTAATACCAATTTTTGTAGTGTTTGGAGTCTTCAAAATTGAAGTAGCTTTGAAATCTTTGAAAGCTCACCTTTTAAAGTGCCCAAGAAATAACAGATAATTGCATTACTTTATTAAAAAAAAAGCAAAAAACACGGATAAATTAGAAATAGGTCAAGTCTATAAAACATTAACAATGAAATTTAAAAGTGAGTTTAGGTCAAGTCTATAAAACATTAACAATGAAATTTAAAAGGGAACTCACTTAAAGAGTAATGACTTATTTACATATATAACAATTGATTTGATAAAATTTAATTTAAAATAAAATCATTTTTGTTTTCTTTTAAATTGAAGTTGAGAAATTCAGAAAAAGCATTGACATAGATCACATTCAAATATGGTTAAAATAATATGATTTAAAAAAAATAAAAAATACATAGGTGACTCTTGAATCACATCAAGTCAAAATACATATACATAAAGTATATACATATAAGTCAAATCAACTTGAGAGAGTATTATATTCTATATACAATCTAATTAAACTTAAAATAAGGTAATTTTAGGAAAACATTCACTATCTAGTTAGACTATAATATTTTATTGATATTAATAAAATTGTGGTCATTTTCATGGTTGTTGGTAGCTTTCTTATCTCAAGTTTAATGATGATTTGAAATGGGGAACATCATTAATGGGGAGTTCTACCTAGGTATCTCAACTTATTCTTTACTCACATCAACGTGCATAAGTAGATCATGTGACTAACTTTATCATTGATTTTTTATTTTTCAAAGTAAGTTTGATTAATGATAGAAAAGTAAGAAAGTTTGATTAATGATAGAAAAGTAAGAAAGTTTGATTAATGATAGATTGTTGGTAGATTATGGTTAATGTGTCCTTTGTATATGGTGGGGATCGTATTCAGTGAAAAATATTGATTATGATATATTAACTTTTCAAAAAAATTTATAGTAAGTTATTTATATGGAATGAATTCATTTAATTCAATTAAAATTGGGTTATTTGTAAGTCTTAGGAGAATCTTGTTGACGGATATATTAACTTTTCAAAAATTTCTATAGTAAGTTATTTATATGGAATGAATTCATTTAATTCAATAAAAATTGGGTTATTTGTAAGTCTTAGGAGAATCTTGTTGATGGATAGAACTTTTAAAATGCTTTTATGATAAAATAGGGTTTTATGATATCTTCAATATATTAAATCATTTATATTGAATGAATTCATCTAATTAAAATTAGGTTATTTGCAAGTCTTATGAGTATCTTGTTGATGGATAGAATCTAATTTAGAAGTGTCGCATTGATGGATATAATCTAATTTAGAAGTACCTTATTGATGGATAGAACCTAATTTATGATGGAATAGGGTTTAGTGGTTGTTTATATCATAAATATAAATATTTTAAATATATTAATTTAAATTTTAGTTATTTTTTTAATATGCATGTTTAGTAATAATAACATGATAATATAAGTTTATTTAAATAAAAACTATAAAATTAGTATATTTATCTTGGTAAAAATTTATTATCTAAATTATTTTGAGAGATGTCTTTTTCAATGAAAAATTAATTTGAAAATGAAATTTGATATTCCAAATCTTTTTGGTTGTGAAAGATGACGTTTATATTGAGGGCACTTGTTAGAAATTAGGATCTTAGGATACTAATCATTATAAACAAGATCATAAAGTAAATGAAATGAGAAACATACATGCACAAATATACACATTACACAAGATATACATGGGGAAAACCCTTTCGGGTAAAAAACCCCATAAAGCATAATTTTATTAAACACTTACAAATATAGTCTATCATAAAATAGACTTGAACCTGGGGATACTCCTCCAATACTTCCACATGGCCAATAATACCTCGTGCATAGTGATACAACTCACTATAAAGCTCCAAATTCACACCACTCTCAAATGAGAGAGACCCTCCTTAAATATAGGAGAAAGGGTGGCTTCACTAGTCACACCTTTTCAATAACCCCCACTCATAAATAATTAATAATCTAATAATTATTAGATTATAATTATTTCAAATGGGATATGCTTATAAAACATATAATATATAAGGTTTTATAACCTTATATTAGAACATTATATATAAATGTTATAAGGATGTGATCCCTAATAACATTATGTTCTAACAACACTTTTGTTGCCAAAAGAATTTGGTGTGCCTGAAAAGTCGTCAAGCCCTGGCTTTGGTGGGTTGACTCTAGCTTTCGAGATGTTATTTCTTTCAACTAACACAATCTTTGGTTTTCTTCACTTATCCAAATTCAAGGGCTTCCTCTAGCTTGTTTGCCTTAGGTTCGTGCTTTGCAATTTCACAAAAAGGCATTTGCACTCCATGTGATTATTTTCGAGAGTTATTATGAATCTTTGCTCTTGGGAAGATCTAAAACTATGGTACCAGCTCTCTTGGTCAGATAGGGAGACTTTCAACATTGTTATGTTTGCTCTTCCTCTAGAGATGCTTCATAAAATTGGCATTCACTTTATAAGACCATGGTGGAAGGAATGGAATTTCTTTCTTAACACCACTTTTTACAATTATAAGTCGCATTTGGGGTACCGTTGGCTCTCTCCACCCCTTCCTATGGTGCTTGCTTTGAACTTATAGTGACATTTCTAGTCACCTCATTCTGTTTGACAATGAGGGCTTCACAATATCTGGTTCACTATTATTGAGCCTAAGCTTGCTTGTTTTGCCTAGTGTATTATTTTTCAAGGCTTACTTGTGGGCTCTTGCCTTCAATATATATGTATTTTGTACCCTTGTTGTCTATTCTATGGCCAACCATAGTCTTTCAAACACCTATTTTGGTTTTTTTTGTTGTGCTCAACATTTGTGGAGTTAGATTCATGGCTTTTTTCGACCCTTTCATCCATAACCTTCTTCTTGGCATATGGTTCTTTCGGGGGATTGGTCTTTCATTCCCTTCAAGTATACTCATATTTGGCATGCTTTTAGGGTGAAAATTCTTTTTTCCTTGTGAAAATATATGAATGTTGTTATTTTTTCTCACAATTCTATTGGTAGTTTTGTTTCACTTTTCACTAAAGCTTCTATTTATAATACTGTTATGCCCAAGATTTAAGTTCAAGCAAATAAAGTGGGATTGGAGGTGGCCCACCTCTAGGAGTTACTTGATCACTGAGGTAATGCCCCTTAAACTGTGGATAGGGTCCCCCTGGATAGTTCTACTTCCCATATTAGGTGATCATTGAAGATAAGTACTTAAAGGTTCAAGGAGAATTTATATATGAAACACAATATAATGAAACAAAAATATGACGTACATTATAGTGAAAGGACTTTTGAAGTCAGTGATTGATTTTTCTTGAGATTATAGCCTTACACTTAAAAATGTACTTGAAGAAACAAATAAAGAACAAGATGTAACAAAAATATTATGGTCCATAACAAATCATGTAGAAGATTGGTAACTTGTTGCCTAAAAAATTGAGTTACCACCTACTAAAAAGATACATCTAGTTTTTGATGTTTCTTGTTTGAAGAATGTGTTTGTTTGGCATATTTGTACATAGATAGTGTTACCAGATCAAGACATAGAAGAAATACTCATCTTGGATATAGAGTTAATTCTCTTGACATGCACAAATAAGTCAAGGACTAGGATCATCATCGAGTATCTCATTCAATGGATGAATTTACCAATTGAAAATGTTATGGGGGAATGATTAATATATTTTGTAGAAGCATCAAGGTCTCATTAGTATTAGGGATACCACTCCTTTGAAGAAGGGGGCATGCTATGCCCTTAATCCTACATTGTTAATAAGGTTAAGATTATGAGTAGCCAACTTGTGGATATTGTGGACCCCCAACTTGAGCTATAAGAAATAAATTATATCTCAAATAAAAAAGATATACTCATGATAAAGAAAAAATGTAGGCAAGCAATAGAAATACAAAGAAATAATAAGAAACTTGCATCAAGCCTCTATTATGATAGCATTTTTCTCTAAATGTGATAGTATGTGGATGCTCTTAATTTATATTAACTCTAAATTAACTTATATTATCATTATTATATTCATAATTAATTCATCCTAGGTGTTATAATTATGTATCGAAGTTGGCATGTGTTACATTCAAGGAATGTGTAGGGGATATATAGGATATTGTGATTAATTTATTATCATTATATTATAATTGTGATCTTCTTGGAGACTTTTGGATGTTTTATCCCTTGAAGTGACATATTATTTGAAACATATTTCTTATTATTCTTTTATTGTGCAACTTGTTTCATTACATATTCACTCAATTGGACTGTAGTTGGGTAACAATCATATTGAAGGTACACACAACTTTCTCAATAAAAGTTTATTTATCAAGGGTTTATCCTAATAAATCTCACCCAAATTCTTCTAGAGAGTGATAATATTGGATTCTTCATGCACATTCAGCAATATGAATTTTCCAAATAGAGCTTAAAAGACCCTTCATATTTTTGCCTATTTTGTCCTAGCCTTCTCATGGCAACAATAGGTTTGGATCCATGTAATACAACTTATATATCTCCACTCACAAGCATATCTTACATCTTGAGCTTCTACAACTAATATTTTGTGAACTCAATAACTTCTCCATTTCTATCCTTCAATGCACTTTACATTTTTTACAACACAATATTTTACACAAGCTCCCACTTAATATAATAGAAATACAAAAAATCATTATCCCTAAAATCTAAAATCTAAGGTGATCAAGATTTAATACCAAATGAAAGGTACTAGAGGTGTATATTATAATTCTTAGACTAATCTATGAGACATGAGGTATGCACCAAAATTAAAGTAAACACATGTTTACAAGGAAATAAAAATAAATACAATATACCACAACATAAATATTTATATGGGGAAAATCCTTTTGGGAGAAAATCCCGCTCTAAAGCAACTCAATGCATTGTTCAATAATCAAATATTGCAATACACTTGTAGAGTTTAAGCCTTTATATGAGTATCACAACTAAGAGATTTGGAGTGATTATGGTAGCATAACAAAACCTACAAACCCGACTATAGAAACCTCCATTTCAAGAACCCAATAAATAGGAGAAGCAATAAATGAAACCATAAAATGATAATTAGGAAACCATGAGCTAAAAATATCTAAAATGTGACACCTGAATTTCTAGTTAAAAATCCAATACCTAAATCCCAAGATGATTCCATGGACTAAAAATAACATTTTCCTTCCACTTGCCATAAATTCATCAAAGTCTGCTCATCAAATTATGTGCTTATTTTTGGATCCATTATCTCTATTCAAGATGTTTGTATTATATATCATAACATGGGCCATAGGTAGGTCAATGAGTGTAAATACCTCTTACGACTCATAACTGTTCTTATATTTCTAATGTGGCAAGCCCAACTTCTGAAGGCCAAATTTTTTGATTCAAGAACCAATTGAGCCCATTTCTAAAACTTGTAGAGCTCAAAGAGATATCTATATTGAGAAACATGGAACCAAATTTGAACCATCCAAAATAATTTTAGGGGGGAAAATGACATCTATATCCCAAATATTACAGTTTTGTGTTCTTGACATTAGGATAATAGGTTGAGATGCCATTCTTAATAGTTTCCCTATCCATGACTAGGGTAGATGATGTAACTTACTCTATAATTAAAATGTTTTCTAAGAAGGTATATCATACCATTATAATTACCATATCATATTCTAATTTTTGTCCTAATTGCCACCAATGATTCAATTGCAAAGTCAATATGACACCTCATCAAAACCATATAAGCCTTTTAATAATTCTCTAGTTTTTTAATTACTCAACTCCCATACCTAGATCTTATTTGTCTATTTGTATCAAATTATTATCAATTAAATATAGATCACTTATTAGAGGAAATAACATGCTTGTTATCCTCACATTAATTTGGTGTACCCCAAAAGTTTCTATACCACCTAGAGGCTTGCCCTAGGTTATTTCTTCATACATTTTTAGTTGTAAGAACTATCCTATTTTGATTTATTGTTTCTAATGATATCAGAATTGGACAGGTTCTTGTGCTCGTGCCAATGCTGAGAGCACACTTTAAAAAACAACAAGAACTTGAGGAAGAGAAGAACAAGGGAGAGCAAAGGCAAATTAAGTGGATAAAACTGAATGTCTACAGTTTCCATCTTGAGATCTCAACCCTAAAGTCCATATATTTTTATCTGTTATATCCCATCAAAATTGGATCTCCAAAAAGTCATTGTCCATGTTTGATGTGCATGCCTATCCTAAAGATTTTAATGCATTTTTTAATTTTTATAATTAATATGTGTGGTTTACTAATACTAAGGTGTTTCTTGCTCTATAGAGTCATTGTTTTATTACATCTCCCAGTTTTAATATTAATATATATTACTATCACTTTTTCATCTAACCAAGATTTATTTGATTTAACTATCCACATTATTTATGATGATAACACTTATTTTGTTGCATTTGAAAGTGAGTTACCAGTAATTATACTCACCTCTTCCCTTGGTATATATAGAAATAACATTAGAGATGACTATTCATGCAATGGTGATCTATCTCCTTTAATTAACCATGATATTTCTATCCTTATTATCAGTATATCATCCATGAAACTCACGATAGGATTTACCCTATAACCCTTAGTATTTCCTCATAAGTTAATTGTGATTCATTATCTTATTTGAGATATCAGGTCATACTTATTATAATTTGTTAATTTATTTATTAGTAGTGAACCTATGATTGTTTTTCTTTTAATTGATATAAAAGTGTGTGCATGTATGCTAGGTCTTTCATTTCTTCACATTATGAACATACACATGATGATACTTTATTGGAGGATACATCTTTGAAAAGATTAAGTGATTATGATAGTTTGTTAAATTTCATGTTTATTACATTTTATTCCATTAATTAGCATTCAAGACTATATACATTTCTTTACTACTCATCCTTGAGTACATTATTTTGATTATATTAATCTTCCAACCTTTTGTGGCTACAACCTAGGTGTTACTATGGAATTGTTTATGACTCCTACTAATACATCATTCTTGGGTGTCAATAGTAATTCCTTTATATTATTTCCTATTAGATAAATATATCTCATATTTATTTTATCATGAACATTCAAATGATCCTTTCTTAAGGCTCTAAGTGAATAATACTAAACAACGTTATTATTTTGCACCATATACATATCCCATCTCCCAACGTGAGAAAGTAAATAACATGGAAATAAATGAGGAATAAGTTATTAATTGTGACAACTTACATATTTTATCTAGATCATTAGAGGATTGCATGAAGTTAATTTAATATTAATCTAATCCACCTCCCTAACCCATCATTATATTTACCCACAAAGAAATTTCCAATGATGTCTATCACATGACCTTGTATACTGGAGGTTTTATTCAATACACACACATTGGTAGCATTATGATTAATCCTAGATGTGGTTACAACGTTTTCACAAAGGATTTACTCTATATTATTATTATGATTAATCCTAGACGTGGTTACAACGTTTTCACAAAGGATTTACTCTATATTATTATTATGATTAATCCTAGACGTGGTTACCACGTTTTCACAAAGGATTTACTCTATATT
The DNA here is from genome assembly GCF_030272615.1 of Cryptomeria japonica. Lineage (NCBI taxonomy): Eukaryota > Viridiplantae > Streptophyta > Pinopsida > Cupressales > Cupressaceae > Cryptomeria > Cryptomeria japonica. The sequence continues at coordinate 856,230,799 of NC_081407.1, forward strand.
TTTCATTTTAATAGAGGTAATTATTTTCATTTTGACATGAGACCCCATAGCACTAGTGGTTGAATGCAAAACATGTTAGGACATATATTTTAACTAGAATCTAAACAAAAAGGGAGGACACTACATTGTTTCATACTAGATTCCAAGGAGTAATTACGAATGTCTCTCAAATAATGTGGATTTTGCTTGATGGATATATTCATCAAAAACTAAAAATATATCAAAAGGAAGATTGTATTTGCTACATACCTTACACAAAGAATCAGTGCATTTTACTTTTTTCCATGTTCACACAAATTGGAATATTTCACAAAGCCACCTCTCACGGTGCATGTTAACACATGTCGTTATAAAAAAATCCCTTTTGTTTCATAAATCTTTTCTTTCTTTGCATCCGTGCACATTTTATCATTACGAATGTGTAGCAACCAAATTATGCAAGAGACATATTTATGATGCATAATCTTAAGTTTCTACCCTGATATTTAAGGGAAGAACTTACATTATTTCATACCATACAAATGAATAGTTATGAGTGCCTCTCAAATCATGTAGATTTTGCACTCAATAGATTCATCCAAAAACCAAAACATCCACAAAAAGAGATCATAATTTTGTTACTCACCTTATACAAATACTCTATATTTTACATTTTACATATTCATAAAAACTAGATGAATGACACAAAGTCACCTCTCACAATGCATGTTGACACAAACATGTTGTGGGATGTCTCTTTTGTTTGCGACCCTTCTCTTCTTTTTTCAAATTTTATTATTTTCACTTACCTTTTTATTTTCCTTTGTATATTGGTGAAAAAGCAATTCAAGTTTCTACATAGAACTTTATTTTTTATCAGTATTTGGCCGAAGCTTGAATAGTTTTTGATTGGAGCTATGAACCAGTGGGACACAGTAGGGGGCCCCATCCCCATTACAAATCTTTGAATTATTATTATTATTATTAGATTGACCCCAAGACCTTCCCCATCCTATGAAAGGCCAAGAGTCATAGCGTAGAATTCCACTTCAGATGTCCCTATTAGAAATTGAACTTGGGTCTCCATAGTGAGAACCCAATGTTTTAACCAGTTAAGCTCAACCCCTTAGACTCTACATAGAACTTTATTGATGTTCACCAAAAATATTATTGCCCTTTACTTTTTGATTCATAGTTTGTTAATCTTATTATTTTCACATTTTCATGGCTCTAGTCTTTGATAGCTTAGATTGTTACATGACTCTATCATTTATCATCTTTAAGTTTATCTTTTTGTTGGAGAAATGAACGGGCTGGCTTAACCAGCACACACTAAGCGTTGACCGCATAGTGTGTGCAGGTGTGGGGCCCATTCAACCCGTTGCTTCCACCAACTCCCGTTTCCGTTCCGCTGAGTAGTTGTAAACCGTAACAGTCTGTAGCCACTCGCCAAATTCCCGCGCATGAACCAAATCAAGTTCAAATTATGGTTGGCGCGCTGGAAGTTTGAATGGATTACAAGAAAGAGTGCCTTTGCAGCGAACATGAGGGAAATGATCCGATAGACATGGAAGCGAAATGTGGAAGCCACGCCAATTGTTCGACCGAAATGTTTTCTCATGGAATGCCATGATTACAGGATATACGCGAAATGGAACTTTCCTAGAGCAACTGTGGTTGATCATGAAATTGTGGCAATACAGACCACTGAAAATGTTACAGAGCCGAGTGTCTAATTTGATTTCTATTTTTTAATAGGTTGCAAAAAAAATCTTCAAATAGACAGCAAATATAGAAGGTAAAATAAGCATAAAAGAACAATAGACTAGAGGTAACCAAAAATATCTAAAACAAAAAAATAAATAGGAAAAATTAAAATCTTGATAAAAAGATAAAAGTGAAATCTAAGTTATAGGCATATATGAATATTCACTAAAAGAATGCTCATAACTTATTAAGCACTTTTTGGGTGTCCACTTCAACTAAATCTTAAAAACATACATTGCAATAGATAATAAAATAAGTTTACACAACACAAAATCGTATAAGATTCATGACCACAGAGATATGTAACAAGGAGTCATGATTATTTGGGATAAGACCTTGATACATGTGTAGTGGAACAAATATTGAAAATAAATAAATAATGAATGATTAACACTAGAAAAATATACATTAAGGATTCTTTGATTGAAATACTAGAGGGGTGAAGAAAAGGAAATGGGAGCACTTCTATACAATTAAATGAACAAAGAAAATAATATCGTGTCAATCACCAAAGTGGACATAATTAATAGTGGTATAAATGGTAAAGAACAAAACTTTTAAATTATTTCCATGATGTTTGAGGTAAAAGGGGATATAACTACATTATGCATCAAAGCTACACAAAATAACAAGATTCAATTTAATTTTTTGTAGGTTTTTGCTCAAAGATTAGAAAACCACAACAAGTTAACCTAAATAATCTAGCTTAATCTTATAATTTATAAAATAGATATATGTACTATTTATAATAAGTTAGAGAAAATAGGGGTAAATAAAGAAAATAAAAGAAGGGGAAAAATAATCCTAGAGTAGATTTGTGTATAGCTTTCATTTTTTGTGTTATAGTTACTCAATAATAGACCTCTATAAAATTGTTTAGGTGGATAAATAAGATTAGAGAGTGTGATATGAAGGTATAGTCAACAAAATAAGTTTAACACAAGGTTTAAAAAAAAATATGATAGAAGCAAACCTAGAAGTAATAGAAGTGCATGAGGTAAGTACTAATCTATACATTCCCCTTGTCCTTTCAACAATAACTCATTATAAAGAGGTGATCAATTCTACCAATATAATATGAATACTTAAGTTTTAGTCACAAAAGTAAATGTTATTTCAAGTTGAATTATTGTTGTGAAACTATGATAGGATGCTTGTCAATTTTTTTATTAAAGAATAAACAAATTCAAATTCTTAGTATTTGGTAGCTAAAATTTGTTATGAAACTACAAATGGATCAATTCTTATCACAATCACCCTTTCTCAAACTTTCCAAAGAGTTTCTCAATGTGTATATCAACCTCCTTTATCCCTTAAGTAACCAAGAAGTTAAACCAATTTCAAATTTGATGGTTATATTCATTAAATTGTTGTAGAAATAAAAATTCCAATAGCATGTGGAAGTTTCATAAACAAGAATTTCAAAGAATGATTTCTACATGTTTAGTTGACTAATGAGAGTTCACAAATAGTCAATTCGAAAAGAAAAACTTTGCAACTTGTAGTTCACCAAACAAAATTTTGTAAAGAGTTAGTTCACATGGAAAACCCCACACTCCGTACCTTGTGGATATCATTATTACATCATCTTGTCTTTTTTGTGGAAATTTTGTTTCTTATTGAATCGAACCTTTTAATTTGTGCATTCATCTAATTCAATAACACTTCTTTATAAATTATCTAATGTTGATATCAAGCTAAAGCCATCATATCCAATTTAATTGCATTCATACACAATCATACAACATTGACATCATGCTTACATGATTAGTGGATGAGTGAACCTTGATACTATTGGCATCATGCTCACATTGTGCTAACATAATCTTCTTCTTGTGTCATGCCAATGCCATCATTGAAAATGTTCAAATGAAGTGGTCCTTTATATTGAAGTTTGGCTCACTTGACTTTACCTACAATTCCAATTTGTTAGGTGATTCAGACAAATGTAGAAAACCTCATTTGAGCTAGTTATTGTTAGACTCTTTTTTTCCCTTTATACCATTACAAGAAAAAGATAAAAAATGGCAAGTACAGCAGCAATTTTGTTTGTCAAAAAATCTATTAAAAAATAGACACATGGAATCTTAGCTATACTTCTCTACAATTAACTCAACAATGACACACTCAAAATGCAAACTAATGGGGAAAAAACACAACATTTTGAACATTCTTTAAGATGGGCACAAGGTGGATCTCTCAGGTTCTTCTATATGAAGTTCGGTCCCGTTGGGCATCACTTCACATTTTTTGGATACCCAATTCACCTTCCCTGCCTTGCCTACTATGCAAACTGCCTCCCTATTCAACATGACACCTTTTTCTTTCTTCAGGATAAAACATTATTTCATAGGAGCTAACAAACTTACACCCATGAAACTTTTTTTCCAAAATTAGACTCTACACGACTTTACCTTTTTTACATAATTAAATTCCTGCTTATTAAAACATAAATATTGATGATCATAATTTTGTACTATTATTTTTCTATAGGTGCCACCAATGATTTATCATTATATGCAGTTTTGAAGATGCAAAGTTGGACTAAAAGTATCAAGCAACCAAAAAATAACATCGTACTACATATCATTGTATATGCTTGCATATTTCAATTACTCTTCTTTTCTTTAACACATGACTTTTATAGACCATGTATACATCAGAGTAAAGGGAAAATGTAGAGAATAAAAGTTTCTTATTTTACATTCACTTTTGGTCTTATTGTGATTTTATTTTCCTACTACTTAATTTACATGTTCTACATATAAGATGACCATATCCTTATATTTACCATTCTTAATACCAATATCCTAATCATGCAATTGGATTCGTCTATATTATTAATGGTTTCCCCATTTTGGATTAGACTACAAGCATGGTTTTGTCACCTAAACAAATTCACATGCAAAATCTTATCCCACCTTCCCAAGTTTACTACTACCAAAGCTAACAATTCAAATTTTTATTCTTGTAGGTCATCTTGTATGCCAAAACAATACAAATTGAAGACCTAGGATCCTAACTTCAAAGATGAGCTCTTGAAGATTAGTGATCATGAATAATCATAGCAAAGACTCCCTCAAACATATTTTCATGTAGATTCATTAAGCATGTATTTGCATTAACAAATACTAACTCATTATAGGTGTTCTTTGACGCTGTCTTGAATGTCTTCAATCTTTTACACATTGAAAAATTTCTACAAGATCACAAAAGTTCCATAGTTCAATCTACTCACAAAAAATCCCCACAAAGTGCTTTTAACACCCATTTGTTTTAGATACAAGTACACCAAAGCTGGATATTAGGGATCAACGATTATGGTAGATGTAACCACATACAAAAGATAGAACCATACAAACAGATTTGATTTTAGACATGATTAAATCCAAGACAACATAAGTATTAGTACTAGATTTTCTTTTAAGCATTATCTCAATATCAGATCTAGACAACTATTTCATAATCAAGATATCTAAATCATTTCAAAATCAAAACCACAAAATATCTTTCAAATCTATTAATTTTCATTTGAAATTATATATTTCAATCTCAACTTTGGGTAATTGACGTGTAATTTAATTAAGATATTTTGGACATTTTATACAAACATTCAACACTATAAAGCTGTTGTGAGGGGGCAAATTAAGAAAGGAATAATGAGATACGAATAAATCAAAGAATAGTGATTGTAGATTGTGAAGAAATATTGTGAGTGAGGAAGCCAAGAATTTGACCCACTCAATGGTATTCCCCGCCCCTTCAACAAAACTCAGTAGGGGATAAATGTTTCTTGCTCACTCTCCATCACCGGGCTCAAAAAACGTCCTTTCAATAGACTGGGCGGGAGATGTAGATTCAAACTTAACCGCTACGGTGACAGTGACTGGGAGGTTAAGACCAGCTTCACGGGAAACATAACGGTGAACGGGAAGTTGAATGAGACAAAAAAAAATCCAACGGAATAGAGTAAGGACGGGCCCACGAGACACCTAAGGAGTCAAACCAGGATTGCTCATAAAATGAGCTAGTAGCTTGGTGGAGAAGAACTCCAACAGCAAATAGAAAATTGTAGATTCAATTTGTAGCTGATCCATAAAATGTTTAACATGTTACGAAAACTAGATAAAAAACCGAAAGACCTACAAGATAAAGAAGTATCATAGAAATAAATCACCCTTGAACTATAAAAATATTGACTGCAAAATATGATAATTCAATAATAAAACATCCAACTCTTGACTAATTTTTTAAAAATATTAACAATAATATTGATCATCCTGCTGCTGTTGCTTTCTGCCACCCAGATGAGGATAAGGAAATGGTGGAAGAGACCAAAGTGTTACTTTGTTTTCTCCATGCAAGTCAAAATGCTTGCAGAAAGCGTGAAAATTTGGAAGTGTATGCTGTGTTGTATTATTTGTTTTCTTCCATGGGAAGAAGATAAAAATTCTTCCACCATTTGCAGGTCACCAGTAAATTATTTGTTGCTGTTTTGTTTGAGTTGTGTTTGAAGGTTTTGTCAGGTGACCCATACTCTGCCCTATAATGTGTTTTTATTAAATTTAACCAAAGAAGACTTGCAAACTGTAGACAATCGTGTATGTTTTTTAGGCATTCATGTTATATGTGATGATACTTTTAGTGAATCGAATGTTGTATTTGACGAAGTTAGAGTATAAATAGATTAGAGAAGAGTTTGAAGGACATAGGAGGTTGAGGAATATTTTTCATTTCGAGCTAGTTTCTTATTTATAGATAGTATATAGTATGAGAGTTTGGTTATAGATTTTTTATTTGTTTTTCTTTTAAAAGCAAGGGGTTCGACAATTTTTTTTTTCTTTTTCTTGTGCATGGTTGAATTGTCTTGATTTACAAAATGACTTTGTTGTGAATAATTGAGTATGTGTCAGTTCATAGTTGGAGTATTGCATAGTGGATTGTGAGTTTATCTCAATCCATCTATAAAGTGGTGTTCTTATAGATAGTTGAGCATGATTTGATTCATAAGAGGAGTGGCGTTCTTGTTGATTGTTGATAGTTGAATATGGTTTGATTGACAAGAGGACTGGCGTAGTTGTGAATAATTGACTATCTCTTGATTGATAGGTATTATTGGATTGTAAGGACATCCATTGATATGTTTGGTTTGGTGTGTTTTGGGTGAGTTGAGAGATTTGGTGAATTGCGTATATGTCCTAGTTCATTGGACTTTTATATGGGCTATTCTATTTAGTACATGTAGTGTTCATTCCTTTGTTTAGATTGATGTAATAAGGGATTAAAAAATTAGGATTTTTTTTTTTTTTTTTGGCAAATAGGCAAAAGCCTATATATATATGAAAAATAAAATTAAATGAGAAAACATATATTAATATAAGGGGTAAAAAATTAGGAATGTTATACTAGGTATCTATAAGTTAGTATAGAATAACATTAAATAAGAAAACATTACAAATGTTAGTATTGTCAATAAATATTTGAATGATTAGTTTGTAAGTTAGTTGTTGAGAAGTTTCCTATATGGAATTAACTGGTTTGGGAAGTTTGGATGAAAAAAATAGTACTATAAAAGTGGACATAATTGATGTAAAATTAAAGTTGAATGAGTATTGCATAATTTAATATTTTATGCTATTCTATATCATATTGTTTAGTCTTGCAATATTTTGGCTTGTAATTTCAATACCTTTTCAAATTTGCATTTCTTACAATGTCTATTTTATGCTTAGATGGTTGTTGCTAGTGTTACTAACAACTTATTTTTCTACATGTTTATGGACCTTTCGTACTTTCTTATGGTTGGGGATAGACCATGGACCCAATCATTGGATTATGAGGGCGTGATTGTGAAAAATTAGGGTTTCCACCATTAGATGTATGAAAACTGCTAATTTTATGACTTAAGACCATCACATTCAAAAGAGGGTATAATCTAATAGATCTAGTCACAAACCAACATGGATTAGGACGGATTAGGATTGGGTGAATTCACAATAATGGTTCCCACTTTTTTGCCACTTTTGACACTAAGATGTACATTTTTAAAATAATCTTCAACTTCTGAGAACTATAACTTTTAAACTATTAAAAATTTGAAGATGATGTAAATTAGTGATTTCTAGCATTTTGTTTGTAGATTATATATACATTTTTTTCATATTTTTTAAAAAATTTTCCATCTCCCTCGAAAAGTATTTTTTTACAACAAACTACATTTTTAAAGAGTGATGTGCCTCCCAAAATGCATAACTTTTTTTCTATAAATGATAAAAAATCAATTCTTTCGAATTTTGGTTTGTAACATCAATATCCAGGGCTTGCATTTGGTTTTATAGTGATATGTTCAATATTTTTCATTTTATAAAGTTTTGAAGTCCGACTTGTCATAATTCAGACATAGGTTTACGTTTGAACACATAACTTGTTCTATATAAATCGAAATTCAATTTTTTTTTTGGTTAGAAAGAAGACATCAATACCAGGGGCATAGATATTTTTCAGAATTTTTTTGAATTAGTTTCTTATTTTTTCCAATGCGTTGAACAGAGAAGTTCATGTTCGGTGAAAAACCAATTTTCCATAAAATTAAAAAAGAAAGAACATAATAAATTCAAAATATTACAAAATTATACTCGTTGGAAAGCTTGCTCTGAGTACTACCATCTAATATTTTTGGGTTATCAAGATTTTTTCATTCGTGCTTTGAACCAGAGCTCCGAAGTCATTAATTCTTCAGAACTCTGAATTTTTTTGGGAAAAACTTCTAATTGGAGGGTTCGAATGAACAGTATTTCGAGCGAATGGGGTTCGCTTGAACCATAAGGGGTTCGAGCGAACCCCCATTCGCTCGAACCAATGGGCTTGATTTTGGCTCGTACTTTTTTGTAACGGTCATGTTTGAACGAACTCGACCATTTTTAACTGTCGGGTTTCGTTCGAACTCTGGCCGACACATTTTTTTTTTTTTTTTCCATTTGTGGAGTCGTATAAATGTCCATAATTTTTTTCATTTTTTATCACACAAATGATTAAAATAATTTGCATTTTTGGATGAGAGAAGACATTTGAAAATTATTTTGAGGGCAATAATTTGAAGGTTTTTTGTAAAAGCATGGGGAACAAGAAGAGAAGGCAAAATAAGACTTCAAGGAATTATTCTCCCAAAACGGAAGAAAGATATCGAGAACAAAGAAGACAAAGATATCTTGAAGCAAGTATGTATTTTTAATTTTATTTCTATTTAATTTAATATGTATTACGTAACAATTAATTAGTTCAATATTTTTAATCTAATATTTTTAATGAAAGTTAATTTAAAAAATCTTAATTAAATTAATTGGAAATAATAGGATTAAAAATAATCTTGTTTTAATTGGAAAGCATAATTAATTTGAGATAATACATGTGTATTTGCAAATTTTAAATTCCATCAACTTGCTTGTTGTGTAATTGCATTTTTCTCCTATATAATTAAGTCCATTTATAATAGATAAGACCTATTAAGTCATAAAATTAATAAGACCTATTATGTCATAATTTCTAAGTTCTAAATTATATATATATATATATATATATATATATATATATATATATATATATATATATATATATATATATATCGATTATTTAATCTAAATGTACAAGTAATTTCATGTGATAGGTCCTTTAATATCACATAATATATCTATCTTAAGGGGAGTTAAGTATATGAATTGTGAAATGTTTTTTCATACGTGGTCATATTGATTTTAATAATAAGGCCTATTAGGACTATTACATTGATTATAGGTCTTAAATGTGACATAAATTTATAAGGTCTATTAAACATGCTGAATAATTTAGGTGAGCTATTTATATGACTTCACGTACATGCAAAAACATTTCAGATTAGGAGGTCTATTATGCAATAATAGGTCTTAAATATACACAGATGTGACAAATTATAGTCCACCTACATTATGGTCCATAACAAATTAATATGAGGTCACCTTTATCGTATGCATGCATCAAAATATTTGTACTTTTAATTTTCAAAATTGGAATTTCTAATTTATCAAAATTTTATTTTATGTGTTAAATTATTGCTCAAAATTAGAGATTGAACTTTAATCCTAACCTGAGAACAAATTGAACTTTAAACCTATACAGGTAATTTATTTAGAGTTATAACAATAAGGTCCTAAAAGTAATTAAATTTAATAAACCAAATTGAACGGGCTAATTTTAACATGTTATAAAGCTTTAAGCCAAATTCACCCCTATTCTTAAACCTAATTGAATAATCTCTGATTAATTCAAGAACCTTACACAAACTCTTAAATTATGTTCAGAACGGGCTCGAGAAGAAGGGAGTTTTGAAGCGAGAGTCGAGGCAAACGAACCTGTTGAAGAACACAATATAGTTGATGAACATAGGGAGGAGATTGTCCAAGTTGAACCAATGGAGACCTTTGAAGGAGAGGGGTCAGGCTCCTTACCTCCTACCACTGATATGGATGAGCATATTGTGGATCTAGCTAAACAGGCGAAGAGAAATATTTCTTATAAAATTTTAGATCGTTTACTTGAAATGGATGTGGATGAGTTGAAACGTCTCAATGAAGAACCTAGACATACTAAAAGGAGGTCAATGAATAAAAGTGGAAAAGAAATAATGTCTCATTTCAACAATCTTGATACTACACTAGAAAAAGCTCAATTGTTATCAATTGTACTTACTCATAAAGACTTAATATGAAATTGTTGGGTATAGATACAACAAGTCAAAAGAGGAAAACTTCTCAGCTACAAAAATCTATTGTTGATAATGTTAAGAAAGGTTTGGTGAACATTGGTAAAAAATCTTGAAAACTAGATAAGACCATTTCAAGAAGAGTGATGTTGACATCTTTAGTAAATGAAAGATTGTCTCAAAAAAGACAAATCTCTTCACTATCATCTGAGTTTGGTTTTAGTAGAAGGACAATATCTAAATATGTTAAAAGGAGAAAGATTTTGGATGATACTACCTCAGAAGGGAATTGGGCAATTATGTGTAGAGCTCCTCATTCTGATAGAATTGAAGATGTTGTTAGGAACTTTGTGACAAGTTTTTGGAATGATAATACTCATCCTTCATCAAATAGTAGAGATGTTATCAAGCAAAGGATTGGTCCTGATCGTTATGATCTCCATGTAAAACATTGGATAGACACAACAAAACATGAATTGTATGTATTGTTTACTAAAACAAACCCTCATATAAAGATTGGACAAACCATGTTTGAATGGTTAAGACCATATTATGTGAAGTTAAACAAAGTTTTCAAAACTTGTTGTTGTCGTTATCACATCGAATTTGACTTGTACTATCAGGTGTTTCGAAAGATTAGAGAAGATAGTGATGGTTTTAAAAATGCTCCTCCTAAACGAACAAGTCAATTCATAGCATCCATCTTAAGTGATAAATCAAATGATAATGCAACCGGTCAAATAAATTGCATAAGAGGAATTTGTGGAACATGCGGGGACTTGGCTAAATTGCCTTTGAGAGATGAAGATACTGACACGAGGAAGATGGTAAATTGCAAGAGTTACAAGTACAAAAAATTTGAAACAAAATTTGGAAAGGAATCTACAAGGCTAGATTATGTAGAAGAGGAAATACCTATTGTAACATTTATGGAAAATTTTTGTAAGTTGATAAAACCATACATATGCCATGGTTTTTTTGCCAAGTGGCAAGCAGAACAATTTAAAAGATTAAGAGACACTTTCCCACTTGGAACTATTCTATCTATAGTTGACTTCGCAGAGAATTACTCTTTTGCACATCAAAAAGAGATTCAATCAGAGTATTACTTTTCAAAGCAAATCACTATTTTGGTGCATGTGTGTTATCGACATGCACAGATGAATTTGGATGGTGTTGATAGTACATTTGAAAATCGTGTCATTAAGAAAGAGTACCACTTCTATATCAATGATGATAAGGAGTATGACATACTTTTTGTACAACATTGCTTTAAGAAGTTTTTTGAATATTTGAAAGATAGAGGCATAACAATAGTTAAACATTTTGTTTGGTCTGATGGATGTGCGGCACAATTCAAATCTTCGAGGCCATTTTATGCACTATGTAGATATCATCGAAATGACAAAATACCACATGTTTGGAGTTTTTTTGAGAGTGGTCATGGAAAGGGTGAACATGATGGTGCAGGAGCTTGTATCAAACGTGCTCTAAGAAAGCATCAAATAAAGTACATAGGAGAACGTATAGAAGATGCACATGATGTTGTTGAATGGTGTAAGAAACACTTTGAGCAACCTAATTATCCTGGGGAATCATCATCGAGAACATACAAACCCATTCCATATAGATTGTTTTGGGTGATAACCGGTATGTGTTCTCTTTTAGTATTTTATTTAATTTTTAAAAAAATGTTCCTAGTTCAAATGTTTCAATTTAACAACTTGATCTACATGTACATTATTGTACACATGCACATTCTTGTACACATGTACATTTTGCAGACGTGGATAGAAAATCAATGCATGGATGCAAGAGCATGGAGAGGACAAGATCTTTGCATTGTGTCATGAGTATAGATAATCGCCCATGGACATTATACACTAGGGATTATTCATGTTTTTGTTTTGAATGCATTTTCGAAAACTATGTTGATTGCAAGAACCAAGAGCTTGGATATGTTAGTGAATGGAAAATGGTGCCACTAGATGTTTCTGACACATACGAGGATTCAAATGAGGATGAAAACTTTGAAGACATTCCTTTGATTTCTGGTGATTACGATCATATTTCAGGATTGATTAAAAAAGGTACATACATGATGTACACACGTAAATATTTCCTTAAAAATGACATATAACTCATAATTTATTTAACTTGTGTCAAATTGCATGAGATATTTTTGCAGTCATAGCAGAAGATGGAAATATAGAAGGTGTTAGTTATTATTTATTGCGTTGCACAAAAGAGAGAAAGAAGTTATCGAAATCTGAGATGAGTGATGGAATGTCATTTCCCACAGGTTTGAGTTCTAATTTGAATATGTACATGTACAAATCGCTTACGCATGAAATTTTTTAATTTCTCATGTTTTTTATATACATGTACATGCAGGATCAATTGTAGTGCAAGGGACATATTTCAAACAAGTTAAAATTGTTCAACATGGGATTCATTTCACTGAATACCAAATTGACAACAAGGTATATCAGTATAGTCACTTGGTCATTGCTGTTGGCCTAATTCTTCAAACAGTTCCACGTCGAGGGCGGTCTCAAAAGTGGAGACTAGATAGTGAAGATCATGACAAAATATTAAGTGTTATTGAAGAGTGTTTTGAACCACTTGATGTGGTATGAACTATATATATATTTGGTAATCCAAAGTACACATGTGGTTCAGCCCACATGAATTGAATTAATACTCAAGATAAATTCTAGATCTCTTAACTTGTTTTGAAACTAAAGGATAAATATTTTTTAAGTTTAAATACATTATATCAAATTAGGATGTATTCAAAGTTAATTCAAGTACATGTACATGTTTAAATGCATGTTTAATTTGTATGTATAAGGTACTGTATCTAATTCTAAATGCATCTAATTTGTAAGGACCACTAGTTAAAATAATTTAATTAAAAATGCATATTTAAATTAGAATGTAATATGTACATTTGTAAAATTGATATAATATGGAATTAGGACATTTGTAATTAGGACATGTACATGTTGTCAACTATTTAACTACAATATACATACCTAGAAGCTCACATACCACATGTGAACTATTCAATACATGACCCATTAAGTTTAGTTTGTTCATTTCATACATACTCTTTTGTTTGAACATGTTCTTTTAAATTTTAATGCATATCTACTTGTATTTCTAACATGTGCACGTGATATATATATAATCTAGTCCAGTCCATCGAACATAAGTACATATATAATCTAACATGTATGTACATGTGCACATGGAATATATAATCTAACACATGTACATGTGCATGAAATATATATAACCTCTAGTCTAAACTTCATATCACATGATGTAGTGGAAATATATATAATCCTAGTATCAAACACAACGAAGATATAAAGTATAATCTAGTCTAAACTTCATTGTACATGCATGTGAAATATACAATCTAATCAAACATGTATTTAAATCTAATCTAATCAAACATAAATCTAATATAATCAAACATGTATAAATCTATATAATCCGATCAAACACAACGGAGATATAAAGTATAATCTAGTCTAAACTTCATTACATACATGCATGTGAAATATACAATCTAATCAAACATGTATTTAAATCTAATTTAATCAAACACAATATAAATCTAATATAAGATTCAAACATGTATAAATCTAATCTAATCAAATGTATGTATATATCTAATATAATCAAATGTATGTATAATCTGATCAAACACAAACCAGGTATAAAGTATAATCTAGTCTAAACTCCATGTACATGCATGAATATATAATATGAAAGTCTATAAAAAGATAAATGTAAATGAGCTATAAAGTCTGGAGCAAATCAACAGGGATCATGTTGGCTACGAACTGAGCGACCATCTGAGGGGGAGTCCTGCAAAAGTGGAACTTATTTAAATATTAAATATAAGATATCTATCTCTCTAGACATGCATGTACATCAAATCCAAGTAGAGTTAAATAAAAATTTAAATATAAATTGTAACGGGCATGTATACATACATGTACATATATGTACCAAAAACCATAACTAACCTGTACACTAACAGCATCTAAAGAATCTCTCCTACGCACACGCTCAGAGCTCAAGGAAGGAGTGACGTGAGCTAACTGTCAATTTAAGGATTACTCCACGATCAATTTAAATGATCTACAAATTAAAACTTAGAACTCTAGATTATTTATTAAACATGATCTATATATATAGATTTATCCTACAAATTTTCAACATGTATACATATCTTCTAAAATTTTAAATGCACATGTACATGTACATACCTGTGTATCACCTGGAGTAGGCCGTATAGTCTGATCCTGTCTTGTGATCATATTAACAACATCATTCGTGCCTGCATATCTCTCTCTAGCTGTACGTATCACTGAGGAGTGCAAGGGGCTAACTAGATGAGTGGGCATCGTGGATGAAGTGTCTGAATGTAGTAGCATGTCTATAAATCCAGTATGGCTCAAATCTCTCAGTTGATCCTCAAATGAGTCCAAACCCTCATCTGTGATATGGACCTGATCAGCTCGTATCTCCTCCTCAAATGAATCCAAGTGGCCCTCGTCTGTGATATGGACCTGATCAGCTCGTAGCTCCTCCTCTGCAGCAACAGAGTGATCTATAGGTGGGTCAGTGCCTAGAGCATGCATAGACTGATGAGAATGCTGTGACTGCCTCGAGGTATGCGTCGATGCCACTGTAGCCTGACCATCTATGAGAATCTCCTCTCTAACATCAGCCAATGGTATCCCAAGTCGAGATGAAATAAAACTATAAGCATGTAGTAGGTCCTCGGCTAAATACTGTGACATCTGTACATGTCTACTACCTCCGACTATAGCTGCTACCTCATCTGGGGAGGCGATGCCAGCAGAAATATACCGATCATTTGAATCTAAAGCCCCCCCACGACGAGAAGATGCATGATCTATGGATAATCACGAACGTGGTCGAGTCATCATATATTTGCCCACCCTATCAGAAGATATGGTTGCTGCTGCTAATGCAATCTGTCCAATCCTATCAATTGCTTCTCTCTGAGAAGCAATCACAACGTGATCCGCTATGGGTGGCATGGCTGTGACTACTGTAGGAAATCTCTGGCCAACAAGGTCCCTGTGTCTAGGCGGAGCTCTATCACGCCTACAATATGCATCTCTATCAGCAATCCTGCGCCTCCCCTGTCCATAATATCCTGGAATATCAAGGTAGTTTGGTTTCATCTCACAATGAACCTCAACAAATACCTGCTGTGCAAAGTATAATGGTATCTGGTCGTTATTAGGATAACGACCATGGGCAGCTAAGAAGCGTGGGTAAATCAGTGATGCAACCTATGGGTCGATACATCTGGTAACCTGATATCCCCTCACCTTACTCTTCTCCTGATATTGTGGAAAGCATCTCTCCTTGATGGTCTCCTTCGAGACCACCCCCACCACATCAGCAAAATAATGAGGACCCCTCACCTCACTCATCAACTATCTATATATATCCTCTATAACCTCAGGTGAGAATGAGGTATGAGAAACTAAGCAGTCCCTCAATGTCCGCAAACTATAAAAAATGGACGTGCATGTACTCTTGTACATGCCATCAGTACGAGGGTCATCTAATATGGCCCTCAACCTATGCAACTCTTGATCACTGTACTGAAAAATAGTAGCAATGTCGGGCAAGGGGGGATACTACTGTGGAGGATCCTGCTGTGGAGGATCAACATCATCAATGTGTGGCTCCTGATGTGGAGCCTGCGTAGGTGGATCCTGATCAGGAGCCTGCAAAGGTATATCCTGGGATGCCACCTATCTAGGTACATGTCATAAAGTTAAAATAAATACGTAAGCAGAGAGAGAGAGATTATACATATAAATCTTCATGAGAGAGAGAGAGATCATTTTCATTTTCAAAAAATACATGTAAAAATTTCAAATATTTCAGTGAGAGAGAGAGATAACATATATTTCAGAGAGATAAAGAGATCTAACACGTGTATATTTAAATCTTTGACATACATAAAAAATTCAAGAACATGATATATAACATTTGGGCCTGGATATGATTATATTTGGGCCCATATGATTATAAAAGTATTAAATCTGCAATATGTGATCTTAACTGGAATGTAATACGACCCCTTAAGATACTATGTGATGGACTAAGGGGTATGTCGTTCACACTAGGATTTTATAAGGGGTCATATGCGGTTCTAAGGGGTCATATGCCATTCATAGTAGGATGTTATAAGGGGTCATATGACCCCTTAGAACACATAGGAAATGTCATATGTATAGTAGTCCATGTTATAAGGGGTCACATGTGACCTACTAAGGGGTCACACATGTGTCAATGCATGTGTGACCCCTTAGGACCACATACGACCCCTTAAGACATTATGTGATGGACTAAGGGGTATGACGTTCACACTATGATTTTATAAGGGGTCATATGCGGTTCTAAGGGGTCATGCATATGTTAGGATATGATTCTAAGGGGAATGTCATATGTATAGTAGGATGTTATAAGGGGTCATATGACCCCTTAGGACACTATATGATCCTAAGGGGAATGTCATATGTACAGTAGGATGTTATAAGGGGTCATATGTGACCTCCTAAGGGGTCACGCATGTGTCAATGCATGCGTGACCCCTTAGGACCACATACGACCCCTTAAGACACTATGTGATGGACTAAGGGGTATGACGTTCACACTAGGATTTTATAAGGGGTCATATGCGGTTCTAAGGGGTCATGCATATGTTAGGACACTATATGATCCTAAGGGGAATGTCATATGTACAGTAGGATGTTATAAGGGGTCATATGACCCCTTAGGACACATAGGAAATGTCATATGTACAGTAGGATGTTATAAGGGGTCATATGTGACCTACTAAGGGGTCACGCATGTGTCAATGCATGTGTGACCCCTTAGGACCACATATGACCCCTTAAGACACTATGTGATGGACTAAGGGGTATGACGTTCACACTAGTATTTTATAAGGGGTCATATGCGGTTCTAAGGGGTCATGCATATGTTAGGACACTATATGATCCTAAGGGGAAAGTCATGTACAGTAGGATGTTATAAGGGGTCATATGTGACCTACTAAGGGGTCACACATGTGTCAATGCATGCGTGACCCCTTAGGACCACATACAACCCCTTAAGACACTATGTGATGAACTAAGGGGTATGTCGTTCACACTAGGATTTTATAAGGGGTCATATGCGGTTCTAATGGGCCAGGACCACATATGACCTCTTAGGACACTATATGATCCTAAGGGGAATGTCATATGTACAGTAGGATGTTATAAGGGGTCATATGTGACCTACTTGTAAGGAAGTTAAGTAGCGGAAACGACTTCCTACACTAACCTTGAGAGGAGGGTAATGCAAAACTTTTTCAGATCATTACAATAGTTACAGAAAATAGAAATAGATATAATAGCAATCATACCACAACACAATGATTTACGTGGGGAAAACCCTTTCGGGAGAAAAACCCCACCCTCCAAAAGCAACTCAATATTTTATTCAGCAATCAAAAACAGATTACAACATACTTGCAGAGCAAGCTCTTCGCAGGAGTACCACTAATCAGAGATTCAGAGGCAACTCAATAGCCATAGGACTCTTACACACAACCTCTATCTCTCACACTTCATAAATAGGAGATACAATACAAGAAATCGTCAAACGGTATTACAAAACCATGGGCTAAAACCACCCAATAAGGTGTAGCCGACCTTATCTCCCTTCTAGATGCCCTATGACATGTTAAAGCACACATCAACACGTGTCACTCCCTTTTTACAGCTCATTTATGTATTCGATACAAATTATTTTTCCTATTTCAGGAGTACAAACTTCCGGAGGCCATAACTTGAGAACCGGGTGTCTGATTGACGAACCGTTTGAAGCGCCAGAAAGCTCGCGAAGTGCTCTATCACCTCGTAACCCGCTTCGCCGATTACGACCACTTTTTAGGGCGTTTCGGAGCCTCTAAAGTCCCCAAAATTAAGTTTAAACATTTTATTGCACCCCTCCAAGACGAAAACTTTAATATCTTCAAAACTAGCTATGACCTTGCAACGCAACTTTATCAGAATGCTTATCTAGCCAACCAAAAGCTTCAGGGAGAGTTTCGTACCATTTCGTGCTCAAATGAAAACTTACTATAAATAGTAACCTCGCATAAATGCAACGTTGAGACACCATTTTTCCCAACAAATCTCCCACTTGTCGAACACCTTGCAAGAGCGGAAGGGAATGTCAACACAATGAATCAATTGCAAGGGGCCATAAGGCCCATAGACTCTGAACACCATCTGAACTTCTCTGTGCTCACAACCTTAGTTAAAGCATCTGCAACATTCATCAAAGTTTCCACCTTAACCAGCTTCACCCTACCATCTTCGACCATATCTCTAACAAAATGATACTGAACATCAATATGTTTGGTCTGGGCATGAAATGTCGGGTTCTTAGCTAGGCTAATTGCACTCTGACTGTCACAGTAAACTGTCACTATACCTTGTTTTATTCCAATATCCAAACACAGTCTCTTAAGCCAAATGGCCTCTTTACAAGCATGAGTAGCTGCCATATACTCTGCTTCAGTAGTGGATAGAGCAACCACAGCCTGTCGCTTACTCATCCAACTAATTGCACCACGAAACAAAGTAAACACATAAGCACTGGTGGATCTTCTGCTATCAATATCACCTACCCAATCTGAATCCACATAACCATGGATATCAAGGGAAGTCATGTCTCCAACTGAATTACCATGATAACACAAAGAATACTCTGAAGTACCCTTCAAATATCTGAAGACTCTTTTGACTGCATCCCAATGAACTCTACCAGGATTAGACATATATCTAGAAAGTACTCCCACTGCTTGGGCAATGTCTGGTCTAGTACAGACCATAGCATACATCAAGCTTCCAACCGCACTCTGGTAAGGCACTCTGCTCATGTCTTCCATCTCCAATGGGGATGTAGGACAATCTGAAACAGATAGTTTCGTTCCAACTGTAAAAGGAACACTCAATGGTCTACAATTCTGCATGTTGAACCTCTGTAGCACTGAATTCACATACTTACTCTGACCTAGCCATAGCTTTCTGTTCACCCCATCTCTTCTAATTTCCATCCCAAGAATGTGCTTTGCTGCACCAAGATCTTTCATTTCAAATTTAGCAGCGAGATGAGACTTCAGTTCTGAAATCATACCTTTCCCTTTACCAATGAATAACATATCATCAACATACAATGCAATGAATAAGAAATGATCACCATCAGATTTATAATAAACATAGTGATATGATTTAGAACGTTCAAATCCCAAACTCAACACATATGTATCAAATTTCTGGTACCACATCCTAAGACTTTGTTTGAGACCATACAAAGATTTCTTCAATTTACAGACCAAATTACTTTTGCCTTTCACCACATAGTGCTCCGGTTGTGTCATATAAATATCTTCCTCCAAATCACCATGAAGGAAAGCAGTTTTCACATCCATTTGCTCAACCTCTAAATCATAAGTAGTAGCAATAGAAAGCAAAAATCTAATGGACGTCATTTTTGCAACAGGAGAAAATATCTCACCGTAATCAACACCCTCAACCTGAGAGTAGCCTTTTGCAACCAACCTTGCTTTATACTTCTCAATGCTTCCATCTGAACCAATCTTTTTCTTGAACACCCATTTACAACCAACAGGTTTTCGTCCTTCAGGCAATGGTACAAGATCCCATATATCATTCTTTTTCAAAGCTGCCATTTCTTCCTCCATAGCAATCTTCCAGGATTCTGCATCATTCATACCTAATGCCTCTTCTACAGATTTCGGTTCATCCACACTAGTATTCAGAGCAAAAATACATCTCCAATCATTAGGTGAATACCTTTCAGGTGGTTGTCTATGTCTTGTAGACCTTCGAACAAGCTGAGTTGGAGGTTCTTCCTCCTCTTCTGAAGATTCAGAGCTAGACGAGCTCTCCTCAAATTCTTGCCTATCTAGGGGTCTCGATTCAACTCTTTCAGGTGTAGAAGGAAGTTGAATCACATCTTCCTTTTTAGTCTGTTCTGGCTGCAATGTAACAGAAGGAGACTTAATTTCTCTAAAAATAACACTTCTACTGTGAATTACCTTTTGTGCAACAGGGTCCCAAAGCTTGTATCCTTTCACACCATAACTATACCCGATGAAGATACATTTCACAGCCTTGTTCTCCAACTTTGTTCGCTTCTCCTTTGGCACATGTGCATATGCCTCGCAACCAAAAACTCTAAGATGTCTCAATGAAGGCTTGTGACCTGACCATGCTTCCATAGGCGTTTTATCAACATGAGCTGATGTAGGAGACTTGTTAATCAGGTAGCAAGCAGTGGCAACAGCTTCAGCCCAAAACTTTTGTTTGAGACCAGCACCACTCAACATACTCCTAGCCTTCTCCATCAGTGTCCTGTTCATTCTTTCTGCAACTCCATTCTGCTGTGGAGAATACGAAGTTGTCTTATGCCTGTTAATTCCACAGTCTTTATAGAATCTATCAAAATCATTAGAGCAAAACTCACCGCCATTATCAGTTCTCAAACATTTTATTTTCTTTCCAGTCTGCAACTCAACCATTGCTTTAAATTCTTTAAAACGACTAAAAACTTCAGATTTACTCTTTAGAAAATATACCCATGTCCTTCTACTAAAATCATCAATAAATGAAACATAATATATGGATTTTCCAATCGAAGAGACATCTACTGGACCAAACACATCAGAATGAACAAGATCCAAAACACCACAAGTTTTATGAGAACTCGAGTAAAACTAAACGCGGTTTTGTTTTCCATAAATGCAATGCTCACAGAAATCAAAGTCAAGATTACAATCATTCAAACCTTCAACAAGATTTTTATTTTTCAAGGTCCTTAGACCCTTTTCTCCAATGTGACCAAGTCTCTGGTGCCATAACATAGTCTTCTCTGCAGGTAACTTTGCTTCAGACGAAAGAGCACCCTTAGGTACCCAAAAACCATTTCCATCTGCTGAAGGTGAAACCTTCAAATCTTCCAGTGAAGTATCCGCAGATTTACTTTTTACAGAAGTGCTATTACACTCAATAGTGTATGCTTCAAGCTTATACAAAGTGCCAAACCTGACACCTCTAGCAACTACCATAGCACCCTTAATCATCTTACATCCTGCTTCAGAAAAGACTACCTGCACACCTGCATCTATCAGTTTGCTCACAGATAACAGGTTTCGTTTTAATCCAGGGATATGCAGCACACCATTAATCCTTTTTATTCTACCATCAGAAAACTTGATTCTAACTTTACCTCGACCAACAATGTCTAGAGGTGAATCATCACCCAAGTACACCTTACCTCCATTAAATCCTTCATATTCAGAAAACCAATCTCTATTGGAAGTCATATGAAAAGATGCACTTGAGTCAATTAGCCAGGCATCATTACCTGCATGAGTCGCCAAAGCCGCAATAAATGCATCGCCATCTTCCTTGTCGGACTCAGAATCAGAATCGAACCTTTTCTTTTTCTTCTTCTTCTTTTCTTCTTTGCAGTCCTTATGGATGTGACCTGGTTTACTGCAATTCCAACAAATGACTTTGGACTTTCCAGGAGATTTCGATCTCCCTTTGGATTTGGACTTGTCGCGCTTCTCATTCTTCTTGCCTTTCTCCCTAGGTCTTCCACGAACGGTTAGGGCTTCCTTTGAACTGATGGATACCTTCCTTCGCATCTCTTCACTGAGTAGGGCACCCACCACGTCTTCAGATTTCAAAACAACAGAAGTACTACCAATAGCCATAACAAGAGAATCCCACGAATCAGGCAAAGAGCAAAGCAAGATCTGACATTTCTCCTCCTCGTCCATCTTAACACCGACGGATACTAATTGAGCCACCAACCTATTGAATGCTTCCAGGTGGTCTGCAATTCGTCTGCCCTCTTCCATCTTCAAGGAATACAATTTCTTTCTTAAGAAAATTTGATTTAATAAAGATTTCACTTGATACATCTCACCAAGCTTAGTCCATAGCTTCTTTGCAGAGTTTTCTTCATGGACATTGATTAGAACAGAGTCTGCCAGGCACAGTCTGATTAGACCCTTGGCTTTTCGGTCCATAACATCATACTAAGCTTCCGCAGTAGGATCTGAGGGCCTTTGGACATTCGCATCAACACCATCCCAAAGATCTCGATCTATTAGCAGATCTTCCATCTTCAGCTTCCACATCTCAAAATTACTTCCATTAAATTTCTCCACCTCTATTCTCCCTGATGAACTCGCCATCTGAATATTCCTGCAACAAGATCAAAAAGTGTCTTCTGCACAAGCTCCCACTCAAATCTGGATTAGTTCAAAAAACCCAACTGCCCACAATTGAAACCAAAGGTGATCAGGCTCTGATACCACTTGTAAGGAAGTTAAGTAGCGGAAACAACTTCCTACACTAACCTTGAGAGGAGGGTAATGCAAAACTTTTTCAGATCATTACAACAGTTACAGAAAATAGAAATAGATATAATAGCAATCATACCACAACACAATGATTTACGTGGGGAAAACCCTTTCGGGAGAAAAACCCCACCCTCCAAAAGCAGCTCAATATTTTATTCAGCAATCAAAAACAGATTGCAACATACTTGCAGAGCAAGCTCTTCGCAGGAGTACCACTAATCAGAGATTCAGAGGCAACTCAATAGCCATAGGACTCTTACACACAACCTCTATCTCTCACACCTCATAAATAGGAGATACAATACAAGAAACCGTCAAACGGTATTACAAAACCATGGGCTAAAACCACCCAATAAGGTGTAGCCGACCTTATCTCCCTTCTAGATGCCCTATGACATGTTAAAGCACACATCAACACGTGTCGCTCCCTTTTTACAGCTCATTTATGTATTCGATACAAATTATTTTTCCTATTTCAGGAGTACAAACTTCCGGAGGCCATAACTTGAGAACCGGGTGTCCGATTGACGAACCGTTTGAAGCGCCAGAAAGCTCGCGAAGTGCTCTATCACCTCGTAACTTGCTTCACTAGTTACGGCCACTTTTTAGGGAATTTCAGAGCCTCTAAAGTCCCCAAAATTAAGTTTAAACATTTTATTGCACCCCTCCAAGACGAAAACTTTAATATCTTCAAAACTAGCTGTGACCTTGCGACGCAACTTTATCGGAATGCTTATCTAGCCAACCAAAAGCTTCAGGGAGAGTTTCGCACTATTTCGTGCTCAAATGAAAACTTACTATAAATAGTAACCTCGCATAAATGCAAGGTTGAGACACCATTTTTCCCAACACTACTAAGGGTCACGCATGTGTTATAACACATGCGTGACCCCTCAGGACCACATATGACCCCTTAGGACACATAGGAAATGTCATATGTATAGTAGGATGTTATAAGGGGTCATATGTGACCTACTAAGGGGTCACGCATGTGTCAATGCATGCGTTACCCCTTAGGACCACATACGACCCCTTAAGACACTATGTGATGAACTAAGGGGTATGTCGTTCACACTACGATTTTATAAGGGGTCATATGCGGTTCTAATGGGTCACGCATGTGTTATAACACATGCGTGACCCCTCAGGACCACATATGGCCCCTTAGGACACTATATGATCCTAAGGGGAATGTCATATGTACAGTAGGATGTTATAAGGGGTCATATGTGACCTACTAAGGGGTCACACATGTGTTAATGCATGCATGACCCCTTAGGACAACATACAACCCCTTAAGACACTATGTGATGGACTAAGGGGTATGTCGTTCATATTAGGATTTTATAAGGGGTCATATGCAGTTCTAAGGGGTCATGCATATGTTATAACACATGCATGACCCGTTAGGACCACATATGACCCCTTAGGACACTATGTGATCCTAAGGGGAATGTCATATGTACACTAGGATGTTATAGGGGTCCTATGTGACCTACTAAGGGGTCACGCATGTGTTAATGCATGCGTGACCCCTTAGGACCACATATGACCCCTTAAGACACTATGTGATGCACTAGAAGGGGTATGTCGCTCACACTAGGATTTTATAAAGGGTCATATGCGGTTCTAATGGGTCACGCATGTGTTAAGACACTATTTGATAGACCAAGGGGTATGTCATTCACACTACAATTTTATAAGGGGTCATATGCGATTCTAAGGGGTCAAGCATGTGTTATAACACATGTGTGACCTCTTAGGAGCACGTATGACCCCTTAGGACACTATGTGATCCTAAAGGGAATGTTATATGTACACTAGTATGTTATATGTGATCCTCTATGACCTCCTAAGGGAACGTATAGTGTCATCAGGGCATATGTGGTCTTAAGGGGTCATGTTGTGCGTGTAATAGGATGTGAAAATGGGTCACATTGTAGAGGATTTATTTTGTCTAATTTGTTTAAATTTGTTATCCAAATTTTCTAATGTTTATTTAAATTAAAATTTATTAATTTTTCTAAAGTTTAATTAATTATATTTATGTTTGCAACATTTTTCTAATTTTCTTTTTTTGCTAATGTTTTTCTAAGTTCTGATTTACTACCTTAGTTTTCTATGTTTTTCATAACAATTTTTCAAAATGTTGCAAAAAATGGACATATATAAAATTATGTAATTTTAAAAACAAATTGACACATTTCAGTCAAAACATTAAATTATCAAATATTTTTCTAAAATAATGAAAAAAATAAATTATCAAACATTTTTCTAAAATGTTGAAAAACATAACTATATACAATTATTTAATTAAAAAAATAAATTAACAAACAAATTATTTATTAATTTAATAAAAAAAGACATTATTAAACCAAACAAAGGGTTATTTTGTGCACCTGATATAATAAAGGTCGAAAACTGAAATATGAAAGACGCTAGCTGCTGCAGACAAAGCTCGGTGACGTGATGCTGACGACTGGTTCGATCCAACCCCCACCAGACAGAAAAAGACAACTTTGATAATGACCCTTTAACTGTCACTTTCGCTTTTTATAAATGTTTTAAAAAACCCTAACTGAAAAACGGTTCGAGCGAATGGGGGGTTCGAGCGAACCCCCTAAAATATTAATATTTTAGGGGGTTCGCTCAAACCCAAAAGTCACCCGCAGTTCGAGTGAACCTAGGTCCGCAACGTGGTTCACTTGAACTCCAAGGGGTAGTTCGAGCGAACACCCCTATTTTGCTCGAACACCTAAAAAATCGAAGTTCCCACTTTCGCCAAATTCCTTCATTGGCAAAAGTGGGAACTAGCTTTGTGAATTCACCCGACTATGAACTTTGATTGAATTGGGGGGGGGGGGTTGATAAACCCTCTTTTGTGAGTTGAATTGCTGAAATTAGGGCAAAAGTGTTGGAAATTGAAGTAAAAATGCACAAACAGTAAGCTACAGTCGTGGGATTGAGCCACAAACCTGGACCTGAGCAATGTAAGCAAATTCAGACCTATTCCCAGAAGGAGCTCCTAAAATGTCGGGACCATGGTGCCCGTTGCCTTGGTCCTCCGAACTTTTCGCACTCCAATGGGGGATCGATTCGTCACTATAAATAATGCTTATTTTGAAGATCACATCTCTATACCTATTTCCTGAATGCAAAAAGAAGGGGAAATAGGTTGGGAATAGGGATTTGCCTAAGTCAAACCTTGGTTTAGGAATTAACCTTGAATGAAATGTTGCAAATACTGAAATAAATGATGGAAAGATATACCTCAGATTTGCAATGACTAATAATGATGCTTTGCTTCTTGAATTTAACCACATATGTGTTGTATGAAATGGCATAAACATGAAAAAACCCTAATCACACACACATGCTTGCATTTGAATGATGTAATGTTGCTTCACAATGGATGAATGAAGAATATGTAGCCTTGAAGACCTTTAGAGATGCTTGATGATGAATGCTTCAATGATTGAATGGATGATTTATAATTCCTAGGATTATCTTCTCGTTCCTCCTATATATATGATCAAATAAGAGGTATGAATCTCCTTATATACTTTCTCGTCGAAAAACACCTTAATTTTCTAACATAGGTCGACATGAAGATCACAATCCTAATAGCTCATTGTTACCATTAGGAGGGGCCAAATGAAGGTCCTATTTGAGAGGACCATGGTGCCACGTCTTGGTTCTACCCCATTTTAAGGCCAAAACAAAAGGGCCATGTGATGTGAAAAGTGGAAATGAGGCTAGAATTGAATGGTATGATAAGAATTAGGTCCTAATCCAGCTTTGGGACATGAATGTTAAGAGGAGGGCCAAAAGGTGAACCAAATTGTAAGGGAGTCCAATTTAGGATGCCGCAGAGGGCTTTCCCTTTCAATGTCATAGATGCTTCTCAACTTGTCACTTAACCACAGATTGTTTTCTCTTGCATCATAAAGGCACTGCTACTTAGTAGAAGGATGTTAATGGTGATCACTTGATTGTCCAAGCTTCTGATTCTTTTTTTGATGACTCTTCACAAGCGGATGACTCCTCCTAGGATGATGTTGAACCTCATGATACTTGTGTGGCCTCCTTAGGCTTTTTGGATCATACTTCACGTATTGCTTTTGGTGTGGCCTCCTCAAGTGCTATGGATCCCACTTTGACCATTGCTCTTGCTATGTTCCAACCTTTGATTGATGACGCTTCGCGTTATCAACATTCTACTCTAGGTGTTGACAAACGCTTTAAGGGATTCTCCCCTCATGATCCCCCTTGTAATGGTGTTCTAAATGACATTATTGCCTGGACTGTTGTTCTTTGATGGTGGAAAGGGCATTCTTCCTCCTCTTCCCAAACTCTTCTCTAGCTTGTGGAAGAAATTTCTACCCACCCTTGATGTGGATTATTAGTTGTTTTGCTACTGTGTTATAAGTGGTTAGTTTTGGCCTATTTTTTTTTGTCAATGGGCTATTATTGACCTGTTGTTAATGACTTGTTTGGCTTTTGGCTGTATAGGGCCAACACCCTCGTTTTGCTTCTTTTATAATAAAAACATTACACGATAATTTTAAATAACCACATATTACATATAATTCCTTACACTGTTCTTACACGATGACATCTTATATGATTCTATAAATTATTTTTATACACAATGAAATATTCTTTGATATTCCTTATGATGTTCTTACATGATGACATTTTATATTTACAAAACCTTTACATCATTTTCACAAGACAATAACTTCACATTGTTCACATAATGACACTTTATTTCATTCTCACATATGACACTTTATGACATTCTCAAATGATGACAGATTACATGACAATGACATCGGATTATATTAAATTTATTTATACATTGTTCTTGCATGGCAATATATTTATATCATTTCCAATGATGAAACATCTACGCAATTCTCACATGATGAAACCTTTATATCATTATTAAACAATAATAATCTCATATACTATTTCTTATGTCATTTTCTATTAATTTTTTTTATTTAAAATCCATTATATTTCAACATTCGCACATGTTGTGTTACCCATAATCACTCTCATATAATACCATTGGTATTTTCTAACATGGTGTTCATTATATATTCTTACATAATGTCATATTATATGATACACCTAATGCGACTCTTACTAGATGAGGTATTAGAAAACATTCCTTACCTTATTCTTTAAGGATGAATTGCAAATTTCCACTCCCGCATGGAATTATTCCATCATTTTTCTATTATTACATATTTCATGGAGCATTATTTACATCCTTCTCATATGGTTACACCTTTAAATATTTTTCACATGATAACACCCTTACATCATTCCCACATTATGATAAGTTTAAATTGTTGTCACATAATAAAACCTTTACATATTTTTCACATCATGAAACCTTTACATTGTTGTCGATTTTATACCTTGATATCATTTCAAGGTAACAACACCTTTAAATCCTTCTCACATGATAATGTCTTAATATCATTCTCATACAATGAAGCTATTTACATCATTCTCACATAATAAGAACTTATCAGATTCTTACATGGATATCTCATTCAAACATACTTTTATTGGTCCTACATGATCTCATCTTAAACAATGCTCCTCACATTATTACTACACAATGACATCTAGAACATGTCCATACATAGTTGCATATACATTTGTTTCATATAATGTATATTTTTTAGTAACTTACATGTATTAGCATAATATCTTCTAGGTTCTCACATAAAACATGTTAGATTCCTTAACCCTATAGTTGATCCATGCATTTTCATACAAAACTATGCAATAATATTACAAGTAAAGATGAAAAATCTGCATT
Source organism: Cryptomeria japonica (assembly GCF_030272615.1). Taxonomy (NCBI): domain Eukaryota; kingdom Viridiplantae; phylum Streptophyta; class Pinopsida; order Cupressales; family Cupressaceae; genus Cryptomeria; species Cryptomeria japonica. The sequence continues at coordinate 856,259,641 of NC_081407.1, forward strand.
GAATAATAAAAGAAGTGGAGCTTCACTAATTTCATTCATTGATTTAATTTGAGTATGATAATGGCCCATGTGAAGTTTGTGCTACAAATGTTAGGTGTCCTCTAATTCAACCCTTCTAAATGAACAAGATTACACAGTTTGTATGTGAAAATTGATCGAGGATGATTAGCAGTAAAATTAGAACAAATTTGAGAAAAATGAATAAGCAATGCAAGATAAACTCATGCTTTTGAAATAATTTACATGTGTGAATTAAAATGAATATAATACATTATTTCGCTTGAAATCAACATATTTGATAATGATGCTGGTCAAGGATGCGGAAGAGACTATAAAGATTTTCACCTGAAATGTAATTTTGTTTTAGGTGTGCCAATCTCTCGCTGGCCTTTTGCTATTCTTTACTTTGGTTGCTGTCTTTTGTGTTGTTCTTTTGCAGCCTTTCTCTCTTTGTTTTGTCTTCTCTAGTTTCTCTATTGCTTTTCTTTTCGATATGTAAGCAGGTTTCGGGTCCCTTAAAACCTGATTTTCCTCAATCAAAAACATATTTGATAATTTCAACCCATTGAAGAAAAATAATGATTGTTGCAGCAAAAATGTACATATTCATCAATTGAGTGAAGCAATGGGTTTGTCATTGGATGAAAAATGCAATGATTTTAAGTAGAATTCATAGATGAACACATACTAAATGATAAATGGCAAGTAAAGGAAGCAATTAAGGGGTTCTAGAGGATTAACAAGTGCAGCCTTGCATTGGAGAGATGGGTCAAATGCCACATAATTATCTCTTCATGCAATATTGGTTTATTTTTGTGATTTCAATCATCATTGGACTTGTCATGTTGGCATGCGCATTTTTAGTTGTATATAATTAGAGTTGTCAATTCTTTGATAGTTCAATCTTACAAGTGAAGTTCATTTGTGTGCAACAAATCTACTTCCATGATCAAACAAATAATTTTTGTAAAAATAACTGTAAACAAGATTAAAATACAATGAAACATTTGTCTAAACAAAATGCTATTTTCTACATATTTATAAATAAATTATATACATCTCAAACAATATATTCTCTCATCTAAATTTAAACTAAATATCTCATTTAATTTATTAAAATCAAATTAATTCAATTCTAAATTTATTAACGGCCTCTTCTTTTTTTTTTAAAAACAAGTGATTTTCAGGCTAATGACATGAGCAGTGGGCAGGCAAAAATTAATGCAATTTAGTGCAAATTTGATCGTCACAAAAACTGAATATCAACCTCCAAAACAACGTTAAGAGATGAGACAGATTTCTAAGATCAACTTATTTTACAGGACTCCATGATTTAGAGGGCATGAAAGTTTATTATAAAGTTTGTTTCAGATTGTCTTAAAAAAAATCTGTTTCATATTTCTATATCTAGCATAGATTTTTAACAAAGATCTGTCTTGAAATAATTCTAGTTCGAAGATTTTTAGATTAAATTTTGTGAGTTTCTTTGTTTTCAATTCATGATCTATTGAATGTGATCTGAAATATCAATGAAAAATCAATATTTTATATCGACGATTCATAGAATATGATCCAAAACATCAATACAAATTTATGATCTATTAAATGTGATATGAAACATCAATTAAAAATCAACATTTCAGATTGATGATTCATAAAATATGATCTAAAACATCGATACAATCCAAAAAAAAAATTGAAATTCCACTTAAAGAAAATTAATCTGCAATAAATTTATAAATTTATGATCTAATCAGATGTGATATGAAACATCAATTAAAAATCAATATTTCAGATCGATGATTCATAGAATATAATCTAAAACATCGATACAATCCCAATTTTTTTTTGAAATTTCATGTAAAAAAAATTAATCTGCAATAAATTTATAAATTTATGATCTAGTAGATGTGATATGAAACATCAATTAAAAATCAACATTTCAGATCGATGATTCATAAAATATGATCTAAAACATCATACAATACCCTCCAAAAAAATAAAAATAAAATTCCACGTAAAGATAATTAATCTGCAATAAATTTATAAACAACATTAGTTTAACTGGACAACGAAAATTAAAACAAGGTGATCGACAGATCTTAACAGTCACGACCATGCGAATAGCTTGCTATTTCGCAGCGGTTGAGAAATCCCAGATTTTTAATCTGAAAAAAAAATTAACACAGGCATATGCTAATTACAAACATCGGCTTCCATGAAAATCATGAAGAACAAAAAAGCGACAGAATGCAACTTACCAGACAACTTACGCTGCACAAAATCAGATTCCAAAAAATGGCGGTGCACAAATCTCCGCATTTTCCCCAGAGGACTCTGCCAATATCACATTGACAAAAGCAAAATCTCTTACCAAAAAAGGAAGGCTGCGAAGAACAATCTCCATAAAAACCCATATCTCTCATGCTTTGAAATGGGAAAAACCCAAGAAAATCCAGTCCAGAAAAACTTAAATCTTATGGACCAAGATGAAGTAGTGGTCGAAATCCAAAGTAAGGAAGTGGGTATTACTAAAAGATGCATGACAAATAAGTGCAGAATAAGGAGTCCTCAAATAGCTGAGAAAATTACAGTGCCTGAAAAACTGCATGAGCTTGAAGATCTTTCAGATGTTCTGACATGGGATTCTTGGAACAAATACCTTAGTGCTTCTGAGAGATGTGATCTTCGCATCCTTTTGCCTCAAGGCCAGAGGAACAATTGTGTGATAAAGTCTTTGCTTGATGGTGAGATTCAGAGATTTGGGAAAAACCCTGTTGCAGAGTGGGGGAAGAGTGTGTGTAAGGAAGAGGAAAGCCCTGTGCAAATCTTGCAGAAAGAAGAGAATTTGAAGGCTTCTCAGTCACAGTACTTGAAGAATCTTAGAACTTATCACCATGAGTATATTGATAGAGTAGAGGGTTTCAAGAAGATCTTTGAATCCTGCAACTGTGATGATGAAGAGTTTCGCATGGTGCTCATGAAAATGAAGTAGCAGAGAATCAAAGATAAGTGTGAAAGTTAAGAAAACAAATGAGGGAAGACAAAATGTAGAGATCTGGTCATGAGTATATTGTATTGTGCTTTGTTAACTGTCAGCAGACTGACTGTCTGCATGTATTTTTGAAAGAGGTGAAGCTTTTTGTCATACGAAGTTCTTTCCAGATGATTGTCTGATATGGCCAGTTATGGAATTACATTATAAAGTTTGCATATGGAATTTAAGTTTTTAATTTCATATTGTAAATATGAGTTGACTCCCTAATGTTAGGATAAGATCTAAGTTATCTAATAATCATCTATTTATCTATTTATCCTATGCTAGACTGTAACATATATCACATAATTATAAATGTAACTATACCCAAAGTAACCATAAACCAAATTCTATTAATAAGTAAAAATCATTCAATATTTAATAATACATCATGTCAAAAGTTACAGTCATTAATGAAAATTACATAACATTTAATAAGAGCTAATTTACCACAAACATAATATTGGTCTAATTGAAAAGTGTAATTTGCAAATGAAGTCTCTATCTTGAAGCTATAAGCTACTCGTTCCAAGCACTAGTTACCAATAGGGAAGTAGTTGAATGCACATGTAAAAGGAATCCATTAATTCCTCCTAAAACATCAATTTTGCATTAATCATATAAAAGGATAATCCAAAGGGTGAAGTATATCGCTGAGTTTTATGATTAGCTTTCAAGTTCATTTTTCTTTTCATTCACATAGACATACAACCAAAACTACGATCCATATAAATAAACTAAGATGACCCACTTTCACAAAACCTATTCACAATATTCATAATTGTAACATCATAAGTCGTACACCATGTGCAACTTCATGATGTATTTAGCATCTAGTTTGGAGATTGTGCCCGATTTGGTACAAATAGGCTCAATTTGAGTCTGGATCTATAATATTGGTCTCACCCCCTTGTGTCTAGACCTTTGTCAACTAGAAAGGGCTAGACTAGGGCACTTAGCACCCTTGTCCTCCCAATTTGCCTCCATATTCAAATAGGTGAATGCCAGTTTTAGGCCTTTAACACAAATATCCTTATATCAACCTCTCTCAAAAATGTTGTTTGTAAAAAGGTGTTAGTTGCATATAAAAGTAAACCCCTTGCTCATTTGCAGCGGCCTATAATGCTTTAAAACTTTCTCACTCTTAGGTATTTAAAAGAGTTTGGCTTGAAGGAGATTTGCTAAATATCATTCAATGTTTAAAGAACTTGTTCAAGAGCCTAGTTGGTCTATTGAGACATTAGTAAAAAACTCCATAGCACTCATAAGTTCTATTGAAGATTGTCATATTTCCCATATCTACAAGGAAGGAAATAGACTTGTTGATTCCTTTTTTAATCTAAGTGTCAGTAGCAACTCGATGCAATGATGGGACTATAATGACCCCCTACCCCTCAATGTCAAAGCCATTGTTGGTTATGATTTACAACATGGGGCGGAATGGTTACCACAATTAATTTTATTACGTGCTTGGTCATTCGTAAAAGAGATTTTTGGGATATGTCACCTCATTTGATTATGAACCTGGGTCACTTCACGCAGATTTTAGGCATTTTTCTCCTCAGTTTTCATTAGTGGGGTAGGCAATGAGCCTCAATTCTGCTATTTATTTTATCTGAGGAGGTGAATATGTTAGACAATTCAAATAACCGAAAGACAATTGAGGGGGGGGGGTGAATCGGTTGTCACCAGATTACCATAACCTTAAGCAATTAAAACATTGTTACCGGAACACATAAGATCAATACCAGAATACATAAACCAATTACCAAAATAACAAATATATCAATTAAGCACAACCAATAATTAGAGAATAAATACCATCCACATGACACCAACATTTGTACGTGGAAAACCCGGTAAAGGGAAAAATCACGGTGAAATTCCTACCCACAGTCAGATAATACTTCTGCAGTAAGTATGTTATTACAAATAGAGGGGTCTACACTTGCAGGAAGGCCAACAACCTAGAGCACACTGCTCATTACAAAAGGAGTCTCACTGACTACATAAAAAATCCAAACTACAATCCGGAAGGAAGAATGAACTGCAATGATAGAATCTCCTATGCCTGAGTACAATTTCAGTTAAGCTCAATACCAGAGGACTTAATCCTCTTATATAAACCCAACTTGATCACCAATGATCGACCAGATCCTCTGCATGAATGATTAATACATTATTCGCTCCTATACCATATCCATTCCCTTACTTGATCTACATTGAGATCTTACACATATATACAAACGCTCGACCATAAACAATAAGGTCGGCCACTAGACAATAAAGCAATTATATAATTACAAAACATGTCGGCCTAAGACCAAACAAATAATATCCAACCCATAAGTCATCCTGAAAACACATCGAGAATACCAATCAACACGTTACATTAAGCCGATCCAAAACCTAGATAGAAGAGAATAGGTCCGGATCTAAATGCAACACCACCAATAAACTAGAACATAAACATGATAACCATCAACATCCTAAAAATCAACTAGAAGCCGCACCAACACCACTTATGCATAACATCAAAAGATCTTCAATCAAGCTTTGCTGGTGAAACCTTCACCGGATCAACAAACCAGGCTAACCAGCATATAAGAAAGCATCCGATCACCAAATCAAAACCAACTGTCTGAACATGAACCTGAGTAGCATGAGTACCAGATCTAAGCCAATTCCCAAAACCAAAGCTTATTCGAATATACTGGATCATCATGATCTAATCCAACTAGAAACCAAACATCCTACCGTGACCAAAAGGATACCGATAAAGCAGCCAAAATAGCTAGTGTTGACATCAATGACAAAACATCAATGCAACACATAATCAATTCCTTCAAATGGCCAACAATCTCCCCCTTTGGCATTGATGGCAACACTAGATGTGAAAAACATCCAAGTGCCAAGAAATGCCAAACAAATCACCCACACAAGAATATAGCAATGAAGTTCTGATCCATACTCTCCTTGTAGATGATATCTCAGTTAAGTTCTGCAAATTTCTCTTCCTAATGTTTATAACCCTTAAGTTTTCACATGAATATCTCTCCCCCTTTGACATAAATGTTAGAGATCTGACATAAATATAAAAGCAAAATCATAAACCACTGAATCACAAGACTAACTACTCCCTGAGTAGTAGCATCACCACATCAATCCGAAATGAATAATATCTTTGATAATGCATACCAGACTGATGCCAAATAACATCAATCAGTTTTCTGCTGCAGGGGCAGAAACCCCTAATGTGTCTCTGAGGTACTCAAATGATTCTTTAGGCAAAGGTTTAGTGAAGATATCTGCAATCTGCTCTTTAGTGTTCACATAAACCAATCTAACTTCATTTTCTTCCACCTTCTCCTTCAGAAAGTTATACTTGATCGATATGTGCTTTGTTTTAGAGTGGAATACCGTATTCTTTGATATGTCTATAGCAGCCAAGTTATCACAGTGAATAACTACTGGTCCATTGCAATGCACTTTTATGTCCTTTAACATTTGCTTCATCCATAAAACTTGTGTACAATTAGTAGCAACATCAACATACTCAGCTTCAGTAGTAGATAGAGAAGTACATGATTGTTTCTTGCTGATCCATAAAACAAGTTTCTTTCCAAGAAATAAAGATCCACCCAAAGTTCTTCTGGTCATCAACATAACCTGCCCAATCTGCATCTGTATATGCACATAAAGTAAAGTCATCATCTTTAAGGTACCACAAACCATATTCATATGTTCCTTGTAAGTATCTAAAAATACTTTTCACCGCACTCTCATAATTTTCTCTAGGATCACTTTGATATCTTGATGCAATGCATACAACATTCATTATATCCGGTCTAGTTTGAGTCAAATATAGCAAACCTCAAATCATAGACTTGTATCTTGTAGGATTTACCGGAATTGATTTATCTTCCTTTGTTAATTTCTCACTTGTAACCATAGGAGTACTCACTGGTTTAGAATCTTCCATACCAAATTTCTTCAAGATCTCCTTAGCATACTTAGTTTGACAGATGAAAATACCTTTATCAGTCTGAGTAATCTGTAAACCTAAGAAAAAATTCATTTCCCCAATCATAGACATTTCAAATTCATTCTTCATATTTTTAGAAAATTCCATGCACAACTTATCCTCACCTCCAAAAATGATGTCATCAATAAAGACCTCAATAATCAGTATATCATCATTAGTGACTTTATAATATAGATTACTGTCAGCATTACCTTTAGTGAAACCAAGCTTTAAAAGATATTTGTCCAACCTAGCATACTAAGGTCTAGGTGCCTATTTCAATCCATATAAAGCTTTCTTTAACCTGCAAACCATATTTTTATCATCTGAAAGTGAAAAGCCATCAGGTTGCTCAATATAAACTTCCTCATCAAGATCCCCATTCAGAAAAAAGCACACTTGACATCCATTTGATAAACCTTGTAGTTTTTATGTGCAACATAGGCAAGAAATAATCTTACAGCTTCAATCCTAGCTACATGTGCAAATGTTTCATTATAATCAATTCCTTCCTTCTGAGAATATCCTTTACAAACCAATCTAGCTTTATTCCTCACAACTTGTCCATCTTTATTTAGTTTATTCCTAAAAACCCATTTAGTTCCAATAACATTCTTATTTTTAGGCCGGGGAACTAAAATCCATGTGTTATTCTTTTCTATATGATCTTATTCTTCTTCCATAACTTTCATCCAACATTCATCTTTACTTCCTTCAGTTACTGATACCGGTTCAACTTGAGAAATTAAACACATCTCATTAGCTGCCAATCTTCTTCTTGTCATCACTCTATTATTCTTATCCCCAATGATCCGATCTTCTGAATGATTCAACCTTACATACCTAGGAGTCTTCTGATTCTCTGTTCCTCTTTCCTAATATTTAGTTACTGTTGAATTTTTTGATACTGCCGGAGTAACTGGTTCAACATTATGTTTTGGTAAAGGTGTTACCGGTTCAGTTATCATCATTTCCACTGCCGGTTCTTGCTCATAAATTCTGATTTGACTTCTATTTTGCTCATCCACCTTGACATTAGCGCTTTCCACAATTCTCTGCAATCTCTTGTTATAACATCTATATGTTTTGCTTTCATTAGAATAACCAAGAAATATTCCTTCATCACATCTAGGATCAAATTTGCCAATGAAATCATCTCTCCTGATATAATATTTACTACCAAAGATTCTGAAGTACTTAACTGTAGGTGTATTGCCAAACCATAATTCATAAGGTGTCTTACCGGTTTCTCCTTTGATATGAATTTTTTTTGAACGTATAAACTAATGTGCTCACTGCTTCTCTCCAGTAGATATGAGGTAGATTAGCTTCCATCATCATGGTTCTAACAACATCCGAGATAGTTCTATTTTTCCTTTCCACAACTCCATTCTGCTGAGGTGTCTGGGGAGCAAAAAATTGTCTCCTTATACCATGCTTCTCACAAAAGTTATTAAACTCACCAGATGTGAATTCTCCACCATGATCTAACCTTAAGCACTTAATCTTCAATCCCATCTCAGTTTCAACTTTAGCTTTAAAGATTTTAAACTTTTCAAAAGCCTCAGATTTCTCCCTTAGAAAGGTAATCCACATCATTCTAGAATAATCATCAATGATTAGCATAAAATATCTATCACCTTGAAAACTTTTGATTCTAGCAAGAGAACACAAATCAGTATGAGTAAGATCAAGAACATCATTAGATTTGTCTTGTATACTCTTAAAAGAGGTTCTGAGCTATTTTCCCATTTTGACATTCTTTACATACTGGATTATAGGGCTTCACAATATTAGGTATATCTCTAACTGCCTTAGTTGAACTGATCTTTACTATGCAATCAAAATTCACATGACATAGCCTTTTATGCCAAAGCCAACTCTCATCAATTTGTGCAATCAAACATGTCTTCTCACCAGAATTCAAATGAAATATATTACCTTTTGTTTGAGTAACAGTTGCAATCTCCAATCCAGATCTATTAATGATTTTGCATTTTCCATCCTTGAATTGTAGTTGAAATCCCTTATCCACCAACTGTCCTACACTCAAAAGATTATGCCTTAAACCTTCAACATAATAAACATTATCAGTATTGTGCTTACCATTTGATGATATAGTTACTTTTCCTTTGATCATGCATGCTTTGTCATCTCCAAATGTAACCAGACCACCATCAAATTCTTGCAAAGATAGAAACTTCCTTTTATCTCCAGTCATATGATGTGAACATCCACTCTCAATTACCCATTCATCCTTATCTTCAATTTTAGCAGCAATGGCCTTTTCTTCAGGTACACTCTCTTCTAGTGCCGGATCATCTTCCTTGATAGCCAGGAACACCCATTCCTTTCCATTGCCGAAACCACTAGCAGAGTCTTGTGACGGTTCATCATTGGAATCAGTCACACCTTCCTCATCCGCAAAGTAACATGATTTGTCTCTGTTTTTCCTGTACTTATGCTTGTTCTGATATCCAGGGTTAGGCTTAAAATATCTTCTAGCTCTTTCTTCAGATCTTGAATTCCTTTCATGACATCTATATGCAAAATGACCTATCTTATTACATGCAAAACATTTAAAAGGTGATTTTCCTTCATACTTACTTCCTACCGGTCCTTTAGGTACTCTTCTAGCAAATAGGGCTTCAAGTTGCTCAAATTCTTCATCTTCTCTTTTCATGTAATCCAATTCCTTTGCATACAAATATCTCCAATCTTGCTTGTCAGTTGATGATGTAAATGCATGAAAAGCAAGTTCAGACTTCACAGCTCTAGAAGTTCCAAATTCTTCAAGCTCAAAAGAAGATAATTTCCTAACCAAGGTATCCCTATTGACAAAAGTATTTGCCATTGTTCTCAATTCATTAATTGCAGTAGATTTCATCTTGTAGGCTGGTGGTAAAGCTCTCAGAACTTTAGAAACTATTTCATCTTCACTTAGAGTTCCACCACAACATTGAATTCCCATCACAATCTCATTTACTCTTTCCACAAATGCAGTAATCCTTTCATCTTCTTCCATCTTCAAGTTTTCATATTTCCCTTGGTAACCATCATGTTTAGCAATCTTAACAGTAGGGTCACCTTCATTAAGAGTCTCCAACTTGTCCCATATAGCCTTTGCTAATGATTTGTCAGTCAATCCCATTATTTTTTATTAGAAAGTGCAAACAAGAGGGCTTCTCTAGCTCTACAATCATTATCAAGCTCCTTGTTCAAGTTTTCTGGAGGAGGATTGCCAGATGCCGGATTAAAAGGAGTTACTCCATTCTCTGTGATTTCCGAAATTTCCTTACCAAAACATCTCATATGAGTCTCCATCCGAATATTCTATACTCTGTAATTTGTTCCATCAAGCCTAGGAATATCTCTCCGAAAGATATTTCCAGATGAACTAGATGAACTTGAATTGTTAGTTGCCATAGGATCTTCCTCAAGCGGTTAAGCTTCTGCAGAGAGGACCAGAGCTTTGATACCAATGGTTAGACAGTTCAAATAACCAGAAGACAACTAAGAGGGGGGGTGAATCACTTGTCACTAGATTACTGGAACCTTTAGCAATTAAAACATTGTTACCGAAACACATAAGATCAATACCGGAATACATAAACCAATTACCGAAATAGCAGATATATCAATTAAGCACAACCAACAATTAGAGAATAAATACCATCCACATGACACCAAGATTTGTACGTGGAAAACCCGGTAAAGGGAAAAACCATGGTGGGAAGCCTACCCATAGTCAGATAATATTTCTGCAGTAAGTATGTGATTACAAATTGAGGGGCCTGCACTTGCAGGAAGGCCAATAAACTAGAGCACATTGCTCATTACAAAAAGAGTCTCACTGACTACATAAAAATCCAGACTACAATCTAGAAGGAAGAATGAACTGCAATGATAGCATCTCCTATGCCTGAGTACAGTTCCGGTTAAGCTCAATACCGGAGGACTTAATCCTCTTACATAAACCCAACTTGATCACCAATGATCGACCGGATCCTCTGCATGAATTATTAATACATTATTCGCTCCTATACCATATCCATTCCCTTACATGATCTAAACTAAGATCTTACACATATACATACAAACCTTCGACTATAAACAATAAGGTTGGCCACCAGACAATAAAGCAATTATATAATTACAAACATGTTGACATGAGACCAAACAAATAATATCTGACCCATAAGTCATCTTGGAAACACATTGAGAATACCAATCAACACGTTACATTAAGCCGGTCCAAAACCTAGATAGAAGAGAATAGGTCAGGATCTAAATGCAACACCACCAATCAAATAGAACACGAACATGATAACCATTAGAATCCTAAAACTCAACTAGAAGCCGCACCAACACCACTTATGCATAACATCAAAAAATCTTCAATCAAGCTATGCCAGTGAAACCCTCACCAGATCAACAAACTATTCTAACCAGCATATAAGAAAACATCCGATCACCAAATCAAAACCAACTGACTGAACATAAATTTGAGTAGTATGAGTAGTAGATCTAAGCCAATTCCAAAAACCAAAGCTTACCAGAGTATATCAGATCATCATCATCTAACCCAACCAGAAACCAAACATCCTACCGGAACCGAAAGGATACCGGTAAAGCAACCAAAACAACTAGTGTTGACATCAATGACAAAACATCAATGCAACACACAATCAATTCCTTCAAATGGCCAACAGAATATGGATGGCAATATAAGCCATGTTGAACCCCTTTCTTGTAATGGGTTCAAGAGAAATGTTCAGGTTTGGATAATTTTGCAAGGGGGGTGTTACCCCATATTTGGAAAAGCTTTATGATCATGGTCCACAAGATACCAAAGATTTCATTAAAGGCTAGAAAGGGCACACTCTATCTACCTTCAAGAAGCAGTTAATAATTTTAGAAGATGTTATTTTTTAAATTATTGGATTGGCGATGTAGTGGAGAAATATTTTCAGGGACATCAAGGCTTTGAAAGATGTAGTTAAGCAATTTTTGAAAGATAAGAAGGAGGGCAAACTGGCCAAGATGACTAATGGAGGCTATGACTAGATGTCTATCAAACCCATCTGGGTAGATTCTAACGAGGTAATCATGTAATACTTCTCTCTTGATGGGAAGTTCATCACTATTTTTGAGTTTCAATTTATATTGTTGAATCATTTTTGTCACAAGAAACTTGTTTCCTTTCCATTCTATCTCCTTGTACATCTTTGGATTTTGGTGCGGAGGAACACAAAAAAATGTTAAACAATCTGTATGCCTAGAAAAGTGGAATCTTGCATATGAGAAATAGTTCAAGCACACCAATGAAACATTATATTAGAGGTTAGATTCATAAACAAGTTAGTGAAACAAAATCTCTAAAGCCATCTCATTGTTCTCTATCTCCAATGATCCTTCAAATCAAGGTGGCTCTTAGCTTGGAAGAGCACTTGATCTCTAGGATGGATACCTAAAGAACAAGGGATAATATGATAAAAGATCTAAATGCAAGTGCAACTAAGATCTTAGCATGTGAGTGGATATTGAAACTAGAAAATGATATGGTGCAAGATGATGAGATTGTAATGAAGCTAAACTAGCATGAAAATGACATTTAAGATGAAGCTAATATGATATGCTATCTTAACATGATGATTCTATGACAATACTAAGATGTGATATAGAAACTAACATGCTATTAAAATGTGATTGCTATCTAAAATGCTTAAGCTTATGAGAGAGGCAAATGTAAATTCTTGATAACCCGGATGCATAAAAACTTAGATCCTTAAAATGGAGGAAATGGAGCTCTATTTATAGAAGAAATGGTCAAATGAAGGGTTAAGATTGAATAATCTTAACAAGGGCTAGGATTGAAAGCTATTCAATCCTTGTGAGGTTTTCAATCCAATCCTAGGCTGACAAATGTCACCCTGGGGAGGCTTGAGAGGAGATGTAAGAGACATTAAATGCTTGAGAAGACATGCTGGTTACCTTAGGAGGTAAGGTTATGGTTGAGTTACTGGATAACCAGTGGATAAATCTTTTACCCAAAGGATAAACTCTTATGCAAGGGTTGATAGGATAACTAGGGTCAAAGTAATGAGTGCTTGATGAGACCCGAGGGTTAGATGAGGGTTGAGTTAGAGAGAAAGTCTCTAAACATGTGGTAAGGTTGAGTTAACTATTAATGGTTTGGGAGACTTTGAGGGTTAACTTGTTGGAGACATCAATCCTTCAATGCATTTTAAAGACTTTGAGGCTTTTGTGAGAAGTGACATTCTCTTGATGAATGTGCAAATGATTAAGAGTGGATTAGGCTAATTAGGAGGATTAGAAGAATCTAGAAGACTCTAGAAGAGGTTTAGTCATGAATTTAGGAGAATGCAAGTGGGATATATTAGGATTTTAATTAAAATAAAATGTTTTATCTCAACTAAAAATGGATAAATTTGATTTATTTATATACAAAAATGATTTTAACTAAATGTAAATTCAATTAAAATGTGGAAATAGAATTTATTCAACTAATGGAAGAAGGGGGATTTAATCAAATGTAGTATTTAATTAATGACTAGATAGAATAAAATGAGATATTAATTAAACCTTAGTTTAACTAATAGATGAATACAAAATAATTAAACAAATAAAATTCATTTAATTAGATGTGCAAGTTTTAGGCGTTTGCATTTTGCCCCTCTTTGAAGTGATGCATGACCACATGTTGATTCAAAGAAAAATCACTCGATATGTCGCCAAAATTTTTGATATGATGCCCCAAATATGAATACTGATATTGATATGACACTGATATGATAATGATGCCCCCTTAGGAGATGAATGGAGAAAAAATTGCTGCTAGGGGCGATATTTTTAATTTTTTACGGTTTTTGAATTTTGTAAATTTTTTTGATTTAAAAAAAAAAAAATTCGATATTGATTTGTTGATAAAAATTATTTTAAAATGGTGAAAATATGGTGCGAGCATAGCGCGAACATGCCCCACACGTCCATCTAGGAAGCACACCTCACTGACATTACCATGGGCTATATAAGCCTCTAAGGGTCCCATTCCAGCTCATTTGTGCACTTGGCATTTGAAGATTGGAGCTTGGAGAGAATAAGAGAAGAGAGAGCAAGATGGCGAACCCTTATCAAAGCCACAAATTCGAGAGGGTTTGACGTTATGAGAGGCCAACAACGTATGGACCTCCGGTAAGTGGATTTTCTAACCTCTTTTGTCTAATTTTTACGCATTTTTGGTATATTTTTCAAGATTTTTGGTCGTTTCTAGCATGTTTTCATGCCATAGTTTTTAGCTTTCGTTTTAGCACATATGTAATTTTTGAAGCGCATTTGATTTTTTACATAGTGCATTTGAAATTTATTGTAGCGCATATGTTTGTTAGATTAGCGCATTTGAAGTTTTAATTAGCGCATTCAATAATTATATTAGTGCATTGGTTAATTGTTGTAGCGCATTGGTTAACTATTTTAGTGCATATGATAATTGATGTGGTACATTTGATAGATGTTATGGCGCATTTGAATTAGTGCATGTAAAAACTGTTTTAGCACATTTAGGACAGTGAGCAGATTTTGATGTGTTTTCAAAAATTTTGAAGTTGGTAAATTTGATATTTGGGATGTAGATGATGTCTAATACTTGGTTGAATGGTCAATAGGTCGTGTTTCCGTTCGAATTTGTCAAAAAAGTTTGAAGTTTGATATTGATAGGACTTGTTGTTGTGTTTATTTGTGTTTGGATAGATAGAGTTTATGATCGAAACTCTGAATGGATAATGTGACTTGTGTTACTGATAGGAGAGGTCAGTTTGATAGTGTATGATCGACACTTCAAGTGTTTGATAGGTTCAATGAATAGGTCATTGATAGGATAGGCTAAGATGAACCTTCACATGTTGATAAGAGTTTAAGATCAAAACTCTAGAATGATAGTGTGACTTGTGTCACTGATAGGAGAGGTCCGCTTGATTTTGATATGGGATCATTTGATTTCGATATGGGTTCATTTGATTTTGATATGAGTCATTGATGTCGATATGGGTTCATTTGATTTTGATATGAGTTATTGATGTCGATATGGGTTCATTTGAGTCGATAGGAGATAACTTTGTGTTCGATATAGAATAAATTTTATTTGATATAGGTGAGTTGTGTTTTGATATGAGTCATTGTGTTCCTGATATGAGTTTGACTGGTATTGGATGGTGTGATTTATGTCACTGATAGGAGAGGTCTATTTGATAGCTGATAGGATAGGCTAAGATGACCCACCTGACTGATGAAGAGTTTATGATTGAAACTCCTAAATGATACCGTGAGTGATGTCATTGATGCATTATAAGAGTGTTTGATTGTCGCATGTTGATTGATCGATTTGATAGAGAGAACTGATATGGTGTTTATATTATGATGCAGGCTCAACGTGGTGTACTAGATGCTTTGAGAGCGATACCTAAAGACATTGACCATGTAGGTAGCTTTGACTGATGATGACATGGTTTTTATTGTTGCATGTGGTTTGTCACATATCCTGTTCATGCCTTCCTATTGGAAGAACAAGGCTCTACTGAGTGCATTGGCAGAGAGGTGGCACAGTGATCATAACACCTTTCATTTTCTAAATGGAGAGATCACCGTGACACCAGAGGACGTCTACAAGATCTTGTGGATTCTGATTACTGGTGAGATAGTTCAGTATGATGTGGAGGAGCAGTACGCGACTACTGCATTACGGGAGGTGTTTGCTGATCCGCAACTCAGTGGTTATTCAGTGGCATGGTAGGACATGGTAGATCAATATGCCCCACTATTTTCTATACTAGCAGGGTTGATCAGTGGCTTCCTCTATCCAGATAGGAGGTTTCATGTATTTTCAGATGGACGGGGCCAAATATTACAACAAATGATTAGACAGAGGACCCAATATGCATCGAGTATCTATGTTTTGGCCCATTTGTACCATGAGATACACCAAGTTGTTTATGATGAGGGTGTGAGCTCAACAACATGGGTCACACTGCTACAGATCTGGGCATGGGAGCACATAGCAGTGACCCATCCAGTGGTGGAGAGATCACAACGAGTGGGGTTACCCTATTTATTTATTTACCGACAAACAACTTCCCAGCCCATGCTTGGGAAGTTGGATTACTAGAGATGGATTATAGATGACATGGATTTGGTGATCTGGAGACCATACATGGACTGTGAGGCATGTGCTGAGGATGCCACAGAGATCCTAGTGTTATTTTAGAGCATGTACTTGATAGGGATGACTCCCTATGTTATTGAGTGATTGATCTTGACATGTGTATACAGACAGTTTGGTCATACCTAGGGGATGCCTCAGGGTGTGGCCATATATGCTCGAGTGCACAAGGAGAGATCAGATTGGGGCCCCACACTAGATTTTGATATAGCACGGGCAAAGTTTGAGGCACTTCCATGGGTATGGTGGGAGATGTGGATAGGGATGGCAGATGTAGGTATGACTGAGCAATATGCTCAGTATTTTGTAGAGCATCCCTTCCCACGACTGACAAGACCTGGGGAGTCGATACCACCCTTGGAGGAGGTAGATGATGATGATGATGATGAGGGAGGGCCTAGAGGTCGGAGGGGTGGCAGGTGAGGGTGGGGGAGAGGGAGAGGTAGGAGAGGTGGTGGTGCAGGCAGAGCTCGAGGTCAGATTGGGCGAGGTGAAGAGGGTGGAGGAGGTGATGATGGGGGCAGAGAGGGAGGTGATAGAGGGTGAGGTCGTAGGGTTATTGGCAGAGGAGGAGGATGGCGATAAGACCTACATCATGGAGGGCCATTGCAGCTAGAGGAGATGGTAGGGGGTGAGGAGCCTGAGGAGGAGGATGGGTCATCCGAGGAGACTGAGTCATAGAAGTTTGGGGAGGAGGTGATGGGTGGTATGGGGGAATGGATGAGGAGGAGGAGGAGGATGTGCAACCTTTGATCAGGTGGAGGAGGATAGATATGCCTCCACCAACTGCCCAAGTATAGGTTACGGTAGCATAGGTTAGTCAAGATCCACAACCTTCACAACTACCAGTGGTTCAGATTTCAATGCCTCCTCATCAGCAACAGACATAAATAGTTGTCCTTCAGTCCATGGTACAAAGTTTATAGGCATAGTTGGTTCAAGCACATGGACATATAGCACAATTACAGGGTGTATAGGGTCAGCTAGTGCACACACATGCACAAATTGCTCAGTTGCAAGGGCAAGTTTCTTAGCTTCAAGGACATGTCACTTAGTTGATAGTTAAGCGCGACACAGAGATAGAGCAACGAGGCCGCCTAGAGAAGCTTGCACAAACGGTCTAGCAGACAATTTCCTGGGGGTTGACTAGTGATACTATTAGGGATCTTATGCAGCAGTCGGAGAGGTCTGAGCACTATAGGAGCTTGTATCATCGGGTCGTGCCACCATAGCAGTGAACACCCTCATTTGTACCTAGCTCGCAGCATGGGGGTTCTCAAAGATGGGAGGGCAGCCGCAGAGTTACGGGGCCTAGGAGAGATCCCAGAGGTGATGGTATAGGTGCAGGTCCTGCAGGTGGAGGTGATCCTAGTGCCCGCCTGACAGATTCAGGTGGCAACCACTCTTAGATTGCACTCTGATGATGTATCTTGCTCATGCGGATGATACGGTGTACATTTTGATACTCTTTTGATCTTTTTGATATGATGTACCTATTGATTTATATTGATCTTTGGATAGTGATGATCCTGAGCCCTTTGTTGATGCACATTTATTGTTTGATATGATACACAGGGACATTTGGACATTATTCTTTTCATTGATTTATCTTGACATGTATTAATGCTTTTCTTTGGATTGATATGGGTCACACATGCATGATGATATGATACTGACATGCTTATGGATGTATTTATTTTGATGATCTAGATGATTTGATATGCAGATCTACATGATTTTATTGCGATGATGGCTTTTTATGTGATTGTGTGCGATGATGTGATTTTTGATGAGATAATCTATATGTTTTGAGGGTGATATATGCCTATATGATGATTACTTATTGAGATGTTTATGACATGCAAATGATAATGTAGATGTGTACATGTGATGGATGAATGTCCTATTGTGAAATGTAGATGTGATGTTGATATAATGATGCTTTTTAACATGCTTTGTGAATGTTTTAAATGATATTGATGCTCTGCAAAAAGGGTTAGAAAATTTGTTCGATGACAACACACACACAAGAGCAAAACGTTAGTGTTAGCAACAAAAGATTATCCTAAACAGGCATATCAAAAGAGATACCAAAAACATGAGAGAATATTTAACTAGGAAAGTAAATATGATGAGACATCTTCAAATGTCTTCTAACATGCTCTTAACTCCTCCTCTCGTCTCCAAGTTCCAAACTAGTGTAGCTCTCAACAACTTTTTGCACTATGGATGCTTATGGAGGTTCAAGATTGAAATGTTTACTCTAAAATGCTATGCAAATGTGAATAAAAGCTAATATTAGATGCTATGATGCTAAAATGATTTATTTTAGGCCAAAATAACAAGATATTAGTGATTTATGCTAAATGCTTCTCTAAAATTCTCTATAACTTAGATGCATACAAGTTTTCAGGATCTGGATTATAAAGAAATGAGCTCTATTTATAGGAAAAATGGAGCAATGGATGGTTGAGATTGAGGAATCTCAACAAGGGTCAGGATTGAATGATATTCAATCCATATGATGGCTTTCAACCCAATCCCAGAATGACAAGTGTCCATATGAGATAAGTTGAGAGGAGATGAAATAAACATTAAATGCTTGACATGACCTGAGAGTTAACTTGGGAGTTAAGGTCAAGGTTAGGTTGAATGAATAAAATCTTTATTCAAAGAATAAAGCTTTTATCCAAAAGATAAACTCTTGTGCAAAGGCAAAAGGGATAACCATGGTCAAAGCAATAAATACTTTAGGAGACACATGAGTGCAAGTTCAATTAACCATAAATGGTTATGTAAGAGCCATTAATGGTCATGTAAGAGCCATTAGTGGTTTTCGAAGACTTTGGAGGTTAAATTGTTGAACACACAAAGCATTTAATGCTTTTCAAAGACTTTGAAGTCTTTGAGAAGTGACTTCAAGTTGCTTAGGATTGTGACAATAATTAGGGGATGGATTAGGCTAATTAGGAAGAGGTTAGAAGAATCTAGAAGGGGTTTAGGCTTGCAAGTGGATTTGGTGGGTGAGGAAAAATAGGATTTTATTTAAAATAAAATTTATTTATTTCAATAAATGTGTGCAAGTTGCATTTGTAGGAAAACGCAAGTGGGGGGGGATTATGATTTAAATAAATGTTTTATTTAATTTATTAAAAGAGAAAAAGGGGATTAAATGAAATAAATATGATTTATCCATTTAATTGATTTTGTGAATTTGGTATAATGAATTAATTAAAATAAATTGAATAATTTATTTAATTAATAGAAAAATGTTTGAAAGTGAATTAATTAAATATTAATTTAATTAACTGATGGCTAGTGGATTTTTAATCAAATAAATAGGGAATATTCATTTAATTAAATTGAACAGATTTATGTGACTACATTTGTCCCTCTTTGAGACAGTGCGGTTTATCGCGTCGTTTCAAAGAAAGAAAAATAGGTGTGAATAAATGCTCCATAAAGTGTTAATTTAATGGGTGGTATGCCCCCTCGAGAGATGGGCCGAACAATTTCGAAAAATCGAACGATCTCTTGAAAAATAATGAAAATTGGCAGGGTGATAGAGGAGAAGAAGTTAGCAATACTGGTGAAAAATAGAAGAAATTGGAGATAAAATGAAGAAATGGGAGGCTCGGGAAGTTCACGGGGACCACGGCGGTGAGGGGGAGAAAATTACGGTTACGGCGAAGGGTTTATATGGGGAGAAAGGGGTAAAAACAAGCTCATTTGTAACCGCGACCATAGTGAAATTATAGCTCTAATAGTGACATTTTGGAGGAGCAAGCAACAGTCAGGATGCCGGTACCAGTAGTAGAGCACCAATTTGAGCGAGTCCGATGATTCTAGCGGCCAGATGACTACGGACCAACGGTATGCAAATTTAAAATTTTGAATTTTATGCATTTTTGATGTGGTTTTTGCTGAGTCCAAGTTGAGTCAAGACAATAGTGCTGGAACTGTGTTTTGACGCTTTTGTCCAATTAATTAGCGCTATTGTGCCGCAATGGCACTATTGTGTAGTCTTTTGAGCACTTTTGAATTGTTATATTAGCGCTTTCGCTTGTTGAGCACTTTTGTATGATTGTTGAGCACTTTTGTATGATTCATTGAGCGCTTTTGCTATGGAGTAGCACTTTTGCATAGTCAGTATAGCGCTATCGTTGTTTGAGCGCTATTGCCTAGTTGGTTGAACGCTTTTGATGCCAAGCAATGCTATTGCCTAGATGTTGTAGTGTTGTTGTAGTTTAAGCATTGTTGGATAGATGATTGAACGCTTTTGTTAGGTGATTAGCGCTTTTGGATGGAATGAGCATTTTTGTGTGCGAAATAGCGCATTTGTGTAGAAAAATAGATGCCCCAGTGTTGTGATTAGATAATCTCCGGGTTCCAATGATGAATGGATGGAGATGTGGAGTGAGAGTTGTTTTGAACCATAGCAGCCCTGATGAGACTTAGGTTATTAGGATAAATGCCTGTTGAAGTTTAGGTGTGTCATGATTGCTTACTTGTTGAGACTCAAAGATACTTGATCAAAGTATCTGTTGATAGTCTAGGTTTAAACTTTTAGAAAGTTTGAAATAAAACAACTAATGATGATGGTTGATGCACTTATGTAGGAGGATCTACGTGTCTTATAGTTGCGCGAGAGGCATCCCGCCACACAGGGGCTGCGTGATCGGCTGAGATTGATTGCATTACAACGACTGAGCTGTACAACATTATGCATATGCCCGTGATTCAGATGAATCACGGTTTGATGACAACCTTGGCACATTGAGACATGCACGTTTCACTTGGCGCAGGGGGAGACGACGATGACACTAGAGGATGTATGACACATCCTGCATATTCCGATTCGAGGGGAGCTGGTCACCTATGACAGAGCGTGGGGTACCTTGGTGGTACATAAAGTTTTCAATGAGGATGTTTATATTTATGATGGCTCGATAGCCTGGGAGGATATCACTGCTTTGTACGAGCCATTACCAGCAGTGTTGTCAGGGATTGTTGGGGGGCTACTGTGTCTTGATAGATGATCACATGGTCTGACCATTGGTTGGGGGCAGGTTATTGAGCAGATGATGATAGAGGGGACCCAATTTGTCTGGGGATTGTGCGTGTTAGTGCACCTATATCAGTAGTTGCATGAGGTAGTGTATCGCAGGAGGGGCTCCTTGGCAGTGGGAGTGACGCTGCTGCATATATGGGCGTGGGAGCACTTACTAGTTACTTGACTAGTGAGTCTTAGATTCTGGGTAGTCGACCAACCCTATGTATTTATGTGCAGCGGTATGATGAGTCAACCCCACCTGGGGAAGTTAGAGTGGTGGCGACAGGCGTTGGATGACATGGATGCAGTTATTTGGAGACCATATATTGAGTGCGAGCCCTGGGAGGATGATGCGGAGGCGTTGTCGTATGTATTCATGACCTGATTCCTCATTGGGAGGACACGCTACCATGTAGAGAGACAGGTGTCGGGTAGAGTTACGAGACAGTTTGGACGGTAGCAGGGAGTGCCTAGGGGATCAGGGGAGTATGCTAGGGTGGTTTGAGAGAGATATGCATGGGGGCCAGTACTACCCTATGATTAGGCATTGGCGGAGTTCCAGATGTTACAGGCGAGGCCATGGGATATACGGCCAAGAGTGGTAGATGCAGGGGTATCGGAGGAGTATACACAGTATATGGCGGCTCATCCGATTCCTCAGATATCAGATCCAGCAGAGCCGATTCCCGATTTTGAGGAGGAGAGGGGACGAAGACAAAGGAGGTGGACGAGGGAGAGGGGATGGTGCAGGTGGAGGAGGAGGAGGAGGAGGGGATGGTGGAGGTGGTGGAGGTAGAGGAGGAGGTGTCCTAGGTGGTTGAGTCCAGCGGAGAGAGAGAGGCGGGTTGCCATTGCGGATATCACAGGGACCGTTGATTTCGGGAGGAGTCAGATTAGGTGGTCGAGGTATGGAGAGGGAGATACCGATGGATAGAGGGGAGGGAGCCACTGGAGAGGGAGCTACAGGTGATGCACCTATGGATACAGGGGAGGGATCTACTGGAGATCTTCGGGATCATATGCTAGTATATTTACAGACTTGACTTACAGCGGCCGAGACACAGGTAGAGGATCTGGAGGCGGAGGTTGCAGCTAGAGATGTGCAGCTATTTGCACGAGAGTCAGAGCTGACTGTAGTTTTGCAGGAGAGAGATCAGGTCATTGATAGGGTGATCCAGTTGCAGGAGAGAGTGAGGGTTTTAGAGGGAGTATAGGGACAGGGGCTGTCTGCGGAGGCATTGGCGAGGAAGGTACAAAGAGTAGGTGGAGAGGTTGATTATTGGTAGGGTCTATATGAGCAGGTGGTGCCAGCTAGTTAGCGAGCACTGAGCTATTCACAGATGCGATAGACCAGATCAGAGCGATCTCAGAGGATGCAGAGAAGTGGGGGTGTGATGGGTCCTCTACAGAGAGATAGGTCAGGTGGTGCAGGAGCTAGTGGGGGTTTGATGGGGCCTCCACGGAGAGATAGATCAGATGGTGCAGGGACTAGTGGGGGAGCAGGTGGAGAGAGTGGTGCAGCATCTGGTCAGAGTGGCATCTGAGAGAGTATTTTGCATGCATGTATTTATATTGTTATTTTGGACTGTATCTTGGATGGCTCTTGGTAGCCGATTTTTTGGACTTCATTGTACTCTAAGATATGAGATGATATATATGAGGAGATCCCATATTTCGTGATGATATGCATTTTGATGACATGTATGGATGTTTATGCAGGATGATGATTTATGAGTTTATGCTTAGATGGATATGTGTATATGTATGCGTCTATGAGATGATTCCTATATGTTGTTTATGTGCATGTTTTATGAGGATTTATGATGTTGGATACTAACATGTGAATGCAGGTTTATATATGCATGATTTGTTTGATGTATTGCTTTATGTATGTAATGCCATGATGATGATGTATGCATAATATGATAATGAAATAGATAGTGTCTTGTACTTCATATGAATACAAGGATGATATAATGATATGCGATGATGTTAATGCAATATTTTGAATGAATGATTCATTTATGGATATGCATCTAGATGGTTTAAAAATGAATGCAACATGGATAAACAAATGTAAAGTACAAATGTTTAAATGATGATTTCTAAATGAAGGTATATGTTATAATGTATGAACCAATGTTTGAAACAAATGGTTTTATGATTCTAAATGCCCAAATATGATGAAGTAAAATGATAATGTGATGATAATGCAACTTATGGTTAATAACTGCACCTTAATGCAATTAAAAAGGGATAATGAATGCAATCTTAAATGAATCCTAAGGGAAATAAAATGATATAATAAGACACTAAAATGGATAAATGAATGCACTTTTTAACTAATGGATAGATAAATGAATGTTTAGTTATGGCTAAAAATGCAAATAAGGATAATTAATCATTTTAAGTGAATCTAAATGTCATGAGTGGAATAATGAAATGATATAATGATACTAATGCAAGTAAAATGAGAATGAACCATGTGCAATTTATGCAACTAAAATGAGATGAAATGTACTAAATGTAACTAAATGTAATGATGATGGATATGACCATGATAAAGGAATGCAAGGTTGTTTTAGACTTTGCATGATGCACTGATGATGTATCAGAGTACTTTGTCGCGATTGTCTCCAGACCAACTCAATTTTCATATAACTGCTCGTATTAACTTTGTTCACATTTGCATACAAAATCACGTATATGAATGAGTAAATGGATGGGCGATATGCAACGGAATGCAATATATAAACAGATGAGATGAAATGACGATCCATAGTGCTCTTTTTTCATCATTGAGCTTTAAAATGTTGTAAGAAAAATACAAGCAACTTGACATAATGATTCAAGATGGCCAGAGTATTCCTTACATGGATTTTGATATAGCAAGTTAATACAAACAACTTGATATAATGGGTCAAGTTGACCAGAGTATTGCTTGCGGAATAGACAAGGATTATCTCCTTTCATGCATGACTTGGATCGTCCTCCTTGATCTTGGGTTGATCATATCCTAAGACAAGTTCATACCATAATAAGGGATAAAAACCTTCATCTAGTTTGGATGAGGTAGGAGGAACCAAAGAAGGAGCATTTGTTCTTGTAAGCAAACAATATATACATAAAGAATAAAGAATATAGATCCTTGGTAATGGTTTATGCTCATATGGTCGAGGTATACGTTGTAGTCAGCAAGACGTAGTGATCTATGACTGTATTTTGCCTATGATCATGTAGCTTAGTGAACTTCCCATGTAGACACCATTAGTACATGCCCCAGAACTTCATCGGAATAATGCGCCAAAGATACACAAACAATGCTGTAGGAACCTGATATGAATAAATGACCCACAAATCAACCAAGTATTTGATAGCTTAAACAAAATTTTCTTGTCAAAGAAAATGTTATCTTGTCTTTGTTTTGGTAAGGAAGGATGCATCCTTGTTGAAGACAGTTTGAGTTTTTGATGTTAATTGTTTGGTTGATTTGATAAGTGATCATTATACGAGTATTTGTGTCAATGCTTGTTTGGTATCTGCATGGATGAGTATGTACAATGTGTTGCCATGTTTTTGTTATTTTTGATGTTTTCCGATGTTTTTGGATTTTGTGATTATTTTTGAATGTTTTTGGATTTCGTGAGATATTTTTGAATGTTTTTGGATTTTGTGAGATAGTTTGAATGTTTTTGGATTTTGTGAGATAGTTTTGAATGTTTTTGGATTTTGCGAGATAGTTTTGAACGAAGAATCAATGAATCACAAGTAATGTAGAATCCACTTCCATCAAATAGGTTAAGGATATTGCCCCCAGTTTTTAGGCATGACTCTGAAAAAGCGGGATGCAAGACACATGAAGTACTATCCTTAATTGCAGATCAATGACAAGCCATGGTTTAGACGGATGGATGAGTGAATGAAATGAATGTGATCACAACAAGTTTGAAAGATAATGGAGCCATAGCCTTTACGAGTGGTGCCTGTTTTCCAGGTTTTCACCATTGTACTTACCCAAGATGCCACCGAAGTGGTTGTTCACCGTTTGGATGCATGACTTTTCTTTACTTATTTTGATGCTTTTGTATTTTCTTCAGGATATTTTTTTGAATGTTTTTGGTGTTTTTGCTGGTATGTATGGGAGCTTGATGCTCGATGCAACTTTATGTATAAAACTTTTTAAGGTGCATGTTGTTGATCGGATCTACTAGTGGTTCTCCTTCAAATGTAGCCAACTGATATGCCCTGGACCCAAATACAACAGTGACAACATATAGACCCAGCCAATTTGATTCAAAATTTCCCTGATGTTCGTGGTTTGGTTGGTTGCGAGGATTCTCTCGAAGAACAAGATCACCTACCTCAAAAGTACGAGGTCTAACCTGATGATTATAGTTTCTGCTCATGCGTTGCTGATAGGCTTTGAGGTGATTGTATGTAGCTTGTCGTTTCTCATCAAGTAGCTCTAAGTCTTGGAGACGGGAGACTCTGTATGCTTCATCATCAATGAGATTATGTAATGAAACTCGTAGAGATGGTATCTCAACCTCAATAGGTAAGATAGCTTCTGCACCATAGACCAGTGAGTAGGGACTTGTGTCTGTGGGGGTTCGAATACTAGTTTGATACGCCCATAGTGCTGGATTCAATTGAATATGCCAATCACGACTGACATCATTGACTGTCTTCTTGAGGATTCTCAATATGTTTTTTTTTTATGCTTCAGCCTGACCATTGCCTTGTGGGTAATAGGGGTGGAAAAGCGGTGTTGGATGTGAAACTTCTCGCAGAGTTCACAGACATCCTGATTTTTGAAAGGAAGACCGTTATTTGTGATGATGGACATAGGTACACCATACGGGCAGATGATGTAATTGAGGATAAATGAGGCAATCTTCTTGCTGGTGACTTGGGTAAGTGGAACAACTTCGATCCACTTTGTGAAGTATTCGGCACTGGTAATGATAAATTTGTGGCCATTGGATGAAGATGGATGGATTTTACCCACAAGGTCAAGTCCCCATTGACAAAAAGGCCATGGTGTTGTGATTGGTTGCAATTCCTGTGCCGGTGCATGTATCAGGTCTCCATGAATTTGGCATTTCTTGCACTTTCTGACAAAGTAGTAGGAGTCTTTTTCCAAGGATGGCCAATAGTATCTAGTGCGCATGAGTTTCTTGGTGAGTGATGGTCCGCTGGCATGAGTTCCACAAATTCCTTCATGTACCTCTTCCAAGGCCTTTGTTATCTCATCTTGTTCCAGACATCGAAGGAGAGTACCATCAAGACTGCGTCGGTATAGGGTTTCAGTAATAATGATATATCAAGCGGTTTGGTGAATGAAGGTTTTACGTTGGTTATTCGATTGGTTAGGAGGAAGTGTGTGATCGGAGAGATAGGTGTAAAACTCACCGTACCATGGGGATTTGGAACTGATAAGGTGACATATCATCTTGGATTCGGGGATATCATAAGCAGGGATCCAAAGCTGTTCTACCAAGAACTCGTAGCGTGTTGAATTCTATGGAAGATCTAGGAGAGATCCAATGGTAACCATAGCGTCAGTAGCTCGATTATGATCTCTTGGTATATGCTCAAAGGTGATAGTAGTAAATGATGTGTTTAGATTGTCCACCATTTGCTTGTACGGCATGAGTTTGTCATCTTTAGTCTGATATTCATCAATTGCTTGTCGAATGACCAGTTGGGAGTCACCATATACTTGTAGTTCTTGTGACTTCCATTGTATGGCTAGCCCGAGTCCTATGATCAAGGCCTTATACACTGCTATGTTGTTCGTTCATGGAAATGTGAGCCTGTAAGACTTTGGGATGTTGCCACCTTGAGGTGTGATAAACAGGATACCTACCCCTGAGCCATGCCTAGTGTATGAACCATCAAAGTATAGTTTCCATGGTTGTGCTATTGTGATCATGAATATCTCTTCATCTAGAAAATTGGAAATGAGAGGATGATCGCCTATGAGTGGTGCATCGGTCAACTAATCTGCAATGACTTGTCCTTTGATAGCTTTACGGTCCACATACTCGATGTCAAATTCACTGAGAATCATCACCCATTTGGCCAAGCGGCCTGTCAATGCTGCTTTACTGAGTAAGTATTTGAGTGGATCAATCTTTGCAATGAGTTGTACCTTGTGTGTTAACATATAGTACCTCAATTTAGTGGCTACCAAGATTACTGCTAGGCAAGCTCACTCAATAGGTGTGTAATTGAGTTCATAGCCAACCAGTGTGTGAGAGATGTAGTAAACAACACACTCTTTCCCTTCTGCATTATGTTGTGCCAATAGTACACCCAATGCTGTATTTGTTGCTGATATATAGAGTAACAGAGGTCTGCTCGGATCTGGTGGGATCAAAAATGGTGTATTCATGAGATAGTCTTTAAGCATTTGGAATGCTTGCTGGCTTCTAGCATCCCATTGAAAACGGATGTTCTTATGTAGCAGGTGTGTAAATGGGTGACACTTATCTACCAATTGTGCAATAAATCTTCAGATGGATTGAAGTCACCCTTGTAATGTCCTTAGCTGACTGATGTTCTTTGGAGGTGGCATGTCCATGATTACTTTGACCTTTGCTGGATTGACCTCAATGCCTTTACTTGAGATGATGTATCCTAGAATCTTCCCTGAGGTTACTCCAAAGACACATTTCTTTGGTTTGAGTCGAACATGATATTGTTCCAGTCTGTCAAATATTTTCTCTAATATGTCTAGATGACCTTCTCTTGTGAGTGATTTTTCTAGTAAGTCATCAACACAATCTTCCATTATAGTATGCATCATGTCATGGAAGATGGTGGTCATTGCTCATTGATAGGTCGCTCCTGCATTCTTGAGACCGAAAGGCATTACATTCCAGCAGTATGTGCCCCATGGACATGTGAAGGTTGTCTTATGTTGATCCTCTAGGGCGATCTTTATCTGATTGTATCCGAAAAAACCATCGATGAGTGAAAGCATGGCATGTTCGGCTGTTAGGTCTACTATCATGTCGATGTTTGGTAGGGGGAAGTCATCTTTAGGACATGCCTTATTTAGATCTCTAAAGTTAGTACAAATATGGATGCCCCCATTTGGTTTGCTGACAGGCACAATATTGGATATCCAATCTGCATAATCAATTGGTCTAATAAAACCAACATCTAAGAGTTTCTTGAGTGCTGCTTTGACTAATACCACAATCTGAGGATGCATCTTGCGAAGTTTTTGCTTGATAGGTTTGGCTCCTTCTGCTATGGTGAGGTGATGCATGACTAAATCAAGATCAAGCCCAGACATGTTTGCATATGACCATGCAAATTTGATCTGACGCTTCTGGAAGAACTCTACAAACTTAGGTTGTTCCTCTGGAGTTAAAAGAGATGCCTGATGTATGTGGTGAGG
Source organism: Cryptomeria japonica (assembly GCF_030272615.1). Taxonomy (NCBI): domain Eukaryota; kingdom Viridiplantae; phylum Streptophyta; class Pinopsida; order Cupressales; family Cupressaceae; genus Cryptomeria; species Cryptomeria japonica. The sequence goes on from NC_081407.1 coordinate 856,288,401, forward strand.
AGTTTCAAGAGTCCCCACGTTGTATTCTGTTGTTTCCTCAATGAGAATCATTGATCGTTCATGTTGTGTACTAGCAGGGAGAATGTCAAACCTTTCATCCTCCAACGCCTCAGAGAGGTTTTCACCGTTGGATACGCTCTTTCTTTTTACTTTTGTTGGATCAAACAGTGCCACAGTGTGGTTTTCACTAGAAGATCCATGTTTTATTGTTATATTTTTGCAGCTGAAAGGTTTGGCATCCGCCCCAAAGTATGTTGCACTATTAAGTTCTATGGCGAATCCAACTTTGTGATCCCCACTTGGTATGTTATCCCGTAGTTCCAAGAAGTCAATGAGTGCTTCATCGTTTTGGAAATGGTCAAGACATGGGGGATTAGGTTGGTTCCATTCGATGAGTTCAGGATGGATAATGGGCATTACTTCATCGATTAGGTTAAGTTCGTTAGATGTGTTAGTGAGGGTTAAGATGTTATGGTGAAGGTCATTGATGGTACTCTCCCTGTTAGAATCAGGCGTAGGATGTGATGTAGGGTCTGTGGAAGAAGTTTCTAGCTCAGGAACCCAAGAGGTCTTTATCTGTGCTTCTCCGTAAACAGGGATGTCTTTGTGGGGTGGAGGTAATGATGTATCTTCCTCATCTGAAGTATTAAGCTGGATGGAATCAAATTCCCATTCATGTGAGTCAGTTTTTGAGTCACTTTCCAATATCCAATTACTATACCATACTAGGATGTCCTTTGAGTTAAACACTGCAGGTGTGATCGGTTGATGTACCTGTGTAGATGAAATAATCGGTGCTGCAGGAAGGATTATGGGGATCAATGAATCCTATACAAGGAGTATCGGTAGTGTTAACTCTGTGGCTTCTGCTGGAACTGCTGGTGTTGTCAATACTGTTGTGGGTTCTGATACAGCTACTACTACTAATGGTGCTATTGATGTTATTGCTGCTGCTGATGGGATCATTGGTCTGATTGGTGGGAGGATGGGTATTGTAGGTGGTTGTGCTGGGATTTTTAGCCTCACTGGGGGAGTTGCTATGGTGTTTGATGTTGCTTTGATAATCAAAGGTGACCTCTTTGTAATAGGCTGATATAGTGGTTTGTTGGGTTTCCCTTTGAATCTGAGCTTAGGAAGAATCTCCTTCTGAAAGCCTAGTCCTGTGTTATCTTTGGATTTTAATTTTGGCTGCAGCGGTTCATGTTGTCCTTGCTTGCAAGGTCCCAACGCACTCTGACCATCGTAACCCATTCTTTGCATAATGAGAAGGCCTTTGCCATACTGATCTATGGGAAGCTTAGCTTGTAGAATATTGGTGGTGATGGGATCTTTATAGATCCATTCTGCTAAGTCCTCATCTCTGGTCTCTTCTTCTTGACTCTTTCCCAGGATGAAAGGCGTCAAAGTACGTGCTGGCTTGATCAGTGGTGTTTGAAGTAACTGTTGAGGTTTACCATGTGTTCTAGGAGAAGTGGGCATTTGTCCAACACAACAGAGTTGTCTCAAATTGTATTCCCCAGGACCTTCCTCTGCTATTTTCATCTTGAGCTTTTCTTGCTTGGGTCAAGAGAGGCTGGGCTTATGTATGATGTGGAGGAGATGGCTTCTCTATTGTTGGGAATGGTAATCTCTGGTTGATGATTGATATTATGACAATATGCAAAGGGGTTTGCATCGCCCAGGATTGTGATTTCTCCACCATTATGTGGGAACTTGATACACTGATGGTAGGTGGATGGAACGGCTTGCATGGCGTGTATCCAAGGTTTTCCTAACAATAGATTGTATGGCAGAGGAAGGTCCAGAACTTGACAGATAATGTGTTTCACCACAGGGCCCACTCAAATTGGTAGCACCACAGCTCCTTTGGATGAACATTCTGCATCATCATAGAATTTGATTGTGATCTTCTTATGGGGATCCACTGATTATATTGCATATCCCAAAGCTATGACTAATTGTAGAGTACAGATATTCAGGCCTGCTCCATTCTTGATCAAGACTCGCTTGATCCTATGTTGGTTGATAAACCCTTCAATGTGGAGTGAGGCGTTATGAGGTTGCTGGAAGGATGTGTTGTCACTTTCAGAGAAAGTGAGACAAGGTTATGACCTTAGATTTCCAACCATGGCTTGGAACTGATATGTATTTAGGTTTGTCGGGACTGACGCCTCTTGGAGAGCGTGATCCAAGATGGTTTTATGAGATGGGGATAAGCGTAATAGCTCTAAGATAGATATCAATGCGGGCATTTTGTCTAACTATTCCACAAGGTTATACTGCTTTGGGATAGGTGGGGTGCCTTGTGGAGCTGCCTTTATGGTAATCTTGCTGCGATGTGTAACAACATTGCAAGTGGAGCTGGGATTTTTGATGGTTATAGTTGCAATTTGTTCACTAGCATCGTATAGGTGATTCATAGTATAATTATATGCGGCTTAAGTATAATTGGTGGTATCTTTGTTTCTCCTTGAAGTGGAAGGACCCCTTTGATCTTGTGATGGAAGTGGATTTTTAAACATAAGATGATCATTGTTTGTTGTCTTTGGGTCATGTCCTTCGATTTCGATTTCACCTCGGTCAATAAGATCCTGAATAAGATCTTTCAATCTGTGACAATTGCTTGTCTTATACCCTCTCCCTTGATGGAAATCACAATGTTTAGTATCTCTCCACCATGAAGGTTTGACTTGAGGTTCATAATTTGACGTTTTGGGTAAGGTTACCAGATTTTGAGAAACTAACTGTCGTAACACTGTTTCGATGGGTTCTCCTAAGGGAGTGTATGTTCGCTTTGGTTTTTGTTGACGCGGTCTGGGTTCATCTTGAGATGTGATGCAACCTTGATTTGGAGGAGCAATTGTGTTAGTCTGAGGTGGGGGATTCTATCTTGCCAATCGAACTACAGGTTGTGCACTTTTGATAGTTCTTGCATCAACAACCCCGTTGTTGACGATATTTTTGTTTTTGTTCTAGAAGCTTGGTTTATCACTATTGAAGCGTGGGTGAGGGCCATCCTTTGGCTCATTATAGATTTTGATAAGTCCTTTCTTGATGAGCCCGCTCACATTTTAAGCCTTTAGTGATCATGTCATTGTAAGAGTCTGTGTCTTTTACGTCCAGGTGAAATTCCATTTCTTCGTTTAAGTTGGAAATAAATATTTCCACTAGTTCTTATTCAGGTAACTGAAGAGAACGTCTGCTAGACATTTGACGCCATCGTTGCAGAAAGACTAAAAATAGTTCACCTGGTTTTTGTTTAGTGTTACATAGATCAGCCATGGTGATATCACGTTCAATGTTATGTGAGTAATGTGCCAAGAATTTCTGGACTAAGTCTTCGAAGGTCTTAATGCCACCTGGTAATCGGGAAACCCATGATGTGGTTGTTCCTCCCAAGCTTTGGGGAAAAAGGCGCATTAGGTATGTATCCTCATATGCCACTTCGAGGAAAGCTAAATGAAATTCTCTAACATGATCTCGAGGATCTCCTTTTCCTCTATAGTTTTCGAACTTGGGTGTTTCGAACCCTCGCGGAAAAGGTGGCATGTGAAGATTTCTATCAAAGGGATAGGGACAAATGTCATCAAGTGAAAATTGATTGGTTTTTACACCACTATGAAGTTGTTGGGTGAGATTTTTGACTTGCTGCCGCAACATGTCTATTTCACTTGGAGGAGGAGGTGGTGGATTACCTTGATGAATGTTGTATCTAATGTGTTGTCGACCTCTTTCATCCTCATTATGACTTTGACGTTTTGATGCTTGTCTTAGTTGTGCAAGGTCAAAGTCAGGGGGTAGTTTGGCTCCTTCTTGAGCAAGTTTTGAAAAGTGAGAATCAGCATTACTCTTGAGTATCTCATCAAAAAGCCTATTGAAGAGGGGGTTGTGTTGCGCCCTTTCTATTGCCGCAGGAGTAGGAGTGCTTGGATTGTCATCATTTACGTTTCCTCCAAGAGCTTCTTGGAACTCATTGATATTTTCCTCCTCTTCCTCTTCAATTTCTTCTTGTCTAGATGGTGACTTGGTATGAGCCATTTTGTTTATAAGTTTTTGTTGAAGTTGGGTGAAAATGATGATGAGTTATTGATGAAATGAGAGATTTATGGTTGGTGCGGTGTGTTTTGCATATGGATCTCGAGCACTTTAGAGGTAAATGTGACCAAAGTTTTCTTCTTGATTTTCTTGTTGTGTTTGATTGACAAAGTTTGATGTGAGAAGGTTTAGAGAAATCTGAGATGTATTACAGACTCAACTACCTAGTAATGAGAGGATTGCACTCATAGACTAGTTTTAACCTGCGTAGAAATGCCTCGTAGGATGAGTTTATCCTAGATGTAGAGACACTCTAAAAAGTGATGTATTGTGTTTGATTCAAGCAATATTTTGAAATAGAACTTAGGACAAAAACCTCTTGATGCTTTGAGAGTTGGAATGGATTGATGATATATGGATGTGATAATGAATGAAATGTTTTAACTTCAATAAAAGCTTTGTGTCACATATGGGACAAATTCTTCCTCTTCTCTTTCGGGCGTTGGTGGCATTTCTCGAGCTACGTTATATGTGATGCAAATGTCTGGAAAGAAGTCAGGATTGATCTTTCCTCCTTTATTTTTGTGATAACTCAAAGCTCGATATTGCATAAAAGCTTTGCGGTTTAATGACTCTTGATCAAATTCGTTTGATTTCCCTTGAAGATAAAGACGCATGTGACGTAGAAAAGCTCTATGAGAGACAAAGATTTGTCTATTAAGATAGAAGAATTTCCTCCTTTTGATTAAAGCCTTTGAGCTTAATGGTCTTCTTTTCAAGTTGATGTGTTGATGAAGATTCTTCTTTCTCAAGATGTGAAGAATGGTCATATAGTTTGATACTTCTCTTCTTTGTTTTTGATCTTTTTGGTTTTTGAAAATGTTTATGTTGGATGAATACTTGTTTTTGGAATTTGATTTTTGATTTTTGCTTGACAAGAAAACAAAGCAAGCACACAAACACAAGAATGTTGCCTCAAAAGGCACAAATGGGTATGGGTCTAGATCAACCCAATCCTTGGACTTTTTATGACCCTTTCCTTTAGATGTATTTTAAGGTGTTTTTCCAAAGCCTAAAGTTGGCTCAATTTGCACTGGTCTTGACTCAAAATGAAAATACTTCAAACACTCTTTATCCCTAAGGTCAAATGGCCAGTTGCGATAAATTCAGCCCACATCTTGATATTTCTTCGACTTTGGTACTACATACCTTATGAATCTCGTCGTGGCAGGTAAGGATGTGATATACTAAGTCTTGCATGAGCATAACAAATAGATGATCCCTATGATGGGGGAGTCATCACTTTCATCGAGCCACAAATGACTTTTCAAAAATCTATGTTTCTACTCAAGGAAATATGTATGGTGAGTATCTTGGGAGCAAAACCATCTATGCTCTTGCACTGAATTATATCACAAATATCCTCAATCAATAGAATGGGTGGGCTACTACTTAAAGGTGTTTAGTAATTTTTGATGTCTTTGGACATAAGTTCATTCTACAGTGACTCACTTAAGAGCCTTGTAACTTGTGGTGGGGCCCATTTGTCCTTTCGGCAAGTTACACTATAGGAACAACTATACCCAAGGCTACAACTTTCGCTCTCACCTGATTTCTATAGCGGCTCGAAGGATTTACCGTGCAAGGTTGTTCCCAAGAGTGATGTGTCTCTTGGTAGGCCTCTCTTAAAAAGATAAACCTTGAGTGTTACTAACACTTTTCTCTTGCACCTAGGACCACGAAATCCAAGGGAGAGGATAGTGTGTTAGAAGTAGGACCACTCGACAAACTCTTTTTTGCACAAGTGTGCCAAACACAAAATACACTTGTTCTTTTCAACTTGTCATCGCAATGATTTTTTATCTATTTGGAGATGTTGCTCCAACAACCATGAGGTTCTTTTTAACTTCAAAAGCAATGTGTTGTAATCTAGGAATTTGGAAATCCTGGTCAACTGAATTAAGAGCTTGTTTTGCTTTGAAGTAAAATTGTTTTGTAAAATAAAACAAGTTGATTGTTCTTTTTACTTGCACCAAAATTTGAAGTGTTGATTGTAAGTTTTGCTTAAGTTTGATGCAATAAAAGGAAATTTGTTTTTGTCTTGTTTTAAGCACCAAAAGGAGTGTGTATCCTAACTTGCAAGAGATGAAAATTTGTTTGTTCAATTTTATAGCACCAAAACATATTTTGTCCTAATCTTGCAAGAAATGAAAATTTGTTTGTTCAATTTTATAGCACCAAACGTAAAATTTTCATTTTTAAACAAGTAAATGAAGTTAGTTTAGACCTGCACAAGGAACAAGTGGTTAGTAAAATCCAAAATAGGGATGGCTTCCACAAGCCTAAGAAAAATTATTTTTCGGTTACATGGTCTTTTTTTATACAATGTTCTGTTACAATAGCGCCATTTTGTGTGCAAACAGATGTGCTATTTAACACAAATGCACTAGTACGAAGACAACAACGCTAAAAGAAAAACTCTAACAGCAAAAACAAAAGCACTGAAACAATCACAAATGTGCTATTTAAGCCACAAAAGCACTAAAAGATTGTCAATAGTTCTAAATTTGAGACAATAGCACCATTGTAAATAAAATAGTGCTAGAATATCAAATTGCAATAGCGCTACAACGTGATCAAAAGCGCTAAAGCGCGACCTGTGTGTCAAGCTCAACATGCAAACAAGTTAGTTGTGTTTAAAAAAAAATGTTTTTGGGTGTTTGGATTCACGCCGGGTTCACCAAATGATGCTCTGCAAAAAGGGTTAGAAAATCTGTTCGATGACAACACACACACAAGAGCAAAATGTTAGTGTTAGAAACAAAAGATTATCTTAAACAGGCATATGAAAAGAGATACCAAAAGCATGAGAGAATATTAACTAGGAAAGTAAATATGATGAGACATCTCCAAATGCCTCCTATCATGCTCTTAGCTCCTTCTCCTTTGTTCCTCTCCTCTCCAAGTCCCAAACTAGTGTAGCTCTCAACAACTTTTTGCACTATGGATGCTTATGGAGGTTCAAGATTGAAATGTTTACTCTAAAATGCTATGTAAATGTGAATAAAAGCTAATATTAAATGCTATGATGCTAAAATGATTTATTTTAGGCCAAAATAACAAGATATTAGTGATTTATGCTAAATGCTTCTTTAAAATTCTCTATAACTTAGATGCATACAAGTTTTCAGGATCTGGAGTATGAAGAAATGGGCTATATTTATAGGAAAATTGGAGCAATGGATGGTTGAGATTGAGTAATCTCAACAAGGGTCAGGATTGAATGATATTCAATCCATGTGATGGCTTTCAACCTAATCCCAGGATGACAAGTGTCCATATGAGATAAGTTGAGAGGAGATGGAATAAGCATTAAATGCTTGACATGACCTGAGAGTTAACTTGGGAGTTAAGGTCAAGGTTAGGTTGAATGAATAAAATCTTTATTCAAAGAATAAAGCTTTTATCCAAAAGATAAACTCTTGTGCAAAGGCAAAAGGGATAACCATGGTCAAAGCAATAAATGCTTTAGGAGACACATGAGTGCAAGTTCAATTAACCATAAATGGTTATGTAAGAGCCATTAATGGTTATGTAAGAGCCATTAGTGGTTTTGGAAGACTTTGGAGGTTAAATTGTTGAACACACAAAGCATTTAATGCTTTTCAAAGACTTTGAAGTCTTTGAGAAGTGACTTCAAGCTGCTTAGGATTGTGACAATAATTAGGGGATGTATTAGGCTAATTAGGAAGGGGTTAGAAGAATCTAGAAGGGGTTTAGGCTTGCAAGTGGATTTGGTGGGTGAGGGAAAATAGGATTTTATTTAGAATAAAATTTATTTATTTCAATAAATGTGTGCAAGTTGCATTTGTAGGAAAATGCAAGTTGGAGGGGGGATTATGATTTAAATAAATATTTTATTTAATTTATTTAAAAGAAGAAAAGGGGATTAAATGAAATAAATATGATTTATCCATTTAATTGATTTTGTGAATTTGGTATAATGAATTAATTAAAATAAATTGAATAATTTATTTAATTAATAGGAGAATGTTTGAAAGTGAATTAATTAAATATTAATTTAATTAACTAATGGCTAGTGGATTTTTAATCAAATAAATAGGGAATATTCATTTAATTAAATTGGACATATTTATGTGACTAAAGATATGATAGATGCTTTGATATGGTACTAAATGATAATGATTTTAAATGAAATATTTTTAATGGAAATGATGCTAAATGATCAATGATATGTAAATGAGACTAATGTAATGTCTAAAATGATATGATATGAAAATGAAACTACTGCAATATTAAAATGACATGATAATGAAAATGTAATGATATGAAATGATAATGAAACTAAATGATGTAAAATGCAACTAAATGTAACTGGAAATGATATGATATGAAATGATAATGTACCTAAGGATATGGAATGCCACTAAAATGATATAGTTTAATATGACAATGATAATGAAACTTTAAATGCAACCTTTTAAATGATATGAAAAATGATAATGCACCTAAATGCAAATGTGAAATAATATGAAAATGATAATGAGATGTATCTTGAAAATGAGATGCAGAATAATACTAGTGCAACATTTTAAACGAGATGAATGGATTATTGATATGTCGCTAAGTGGTAATGACTAATGAATGCAACTAAATGATCCCTCGTTGCTGATATAGTCATCTTTTTGATCAAATTTTATTGTGCTTCCTTTTTGTCATCATTGAGTCTTTGATATGTTTAAAGTTGATACAAGCATCATGGTATAATTGAACCATAATGACCCGAGTATAGCTTACATGGAGTTTGATATTGCAAGATGACACAAGCGTCGAGGTATAATTGAACCAAGATGACCAAAGTGTTGCTTGCATAAAATAGACAAGAGTTAAACTTTTCCCTATACAAATCTGAAATGTCCTCAGTGATATGTTACCTGATCGTGTCGTGAGACAAACTTGCATACTAAAAGGCTTTTCTCACAAACAACAGAAAAATAAAATATCATACTCCTTCCTGGCGTTTCAAGTTTCAAGACATTTTTGAGTCACTCAGGATATATAATATCAAAAATAAAAAATAACCATAGGTAAACATGCATGCTACTTTATGTATTGTGTCAGATCAAACATCTTGCAAGTAGGTCCTTGTTTAGTTTTGTTCAATTCTTGGTTTTTTTTTAAGTCTACCATTGATAGTCATGGTCTTTGTCTTTGTTCACAATGTCTCTGTTTGATTGTTATCTTCTTTGTTTAAACCTCCAAAAGGCGAGATGCCCCAAGTTACCATCATGATTTTGTCCCTAGCTATGAACACTTCTTTCGATATGGATATACATTGATCACCAAGCCATGGTGAGATATGATGCGGATAACTATTCGGATAATCAAGGACAATGACTATGCTATTTGTGTCCAAGATTGTGCTGAGTATTATAAAGTTTTGTGATGGCCATAGGCTTAGTTCAAATGGATGCAAAAAGATATGATATGGGTATATAGATGGAAGAGCCGATCTATTACAAATAGCGCTTGTTGCTAGGATTTCACTACTTATTTTTATTGTACCTTTTGATTGTTTTTTAATTTTTTTTTAATTTTTTTTTAATTTTTTTTTTTCTCTTATCCATGCATTGGATAACTCAGGTATAGAAATTTTTGAGATACACACTATTGATAGGTTTGTCAAATAGGTCCCCTTCTGATGTAGATAAGTGATATGCTCTAGATCCATAAGCCGATATGATGACAAAAGGACCTAGCCAAGTTGGTTCAAACTTGCCCTTCTTTTCCCGATCTTGTTGATTCTGGGGATTTTCCTTTAGTACCAAATCACTGATTTGAAATGCTCTTGGTTTTACCTTGTGATTGTAGCTTTGACACATGCATTGCTGATATGCTTTGAGGTGATCAAAAGCACGTTGTCAGCACTCATCCAACAACTCCAAATCTTTCATTTTGTTTACCTGATACTCCTCATCCGGAATGAGTCCTTTAAGTGATACTCTGAGTGATGGAATCTCAACCTCAATAAGTAGAATATCTTTGATCCATACACAAGTGAGTATGGTGTTTCTCCTGTAGGTGTGCGGATGCTAGTTTTGTAGGCCCATAATGCTGGGTTTAGTTGAACATGCCAATCATGACCAACCTCGTTTACTGTCTTCTTGAGGATTTTCAAGATGGTTTTGTTTGAGGCCTCTGCTTGGCCATTCCCTTATGGATAATATGGTGTGGAGAAACGATGTTGGATATGGAATCGTTTGCACAATTCTTTCACATCTTGATACTTGAAAGGTCTTCCATTATCTGTGATAATGGAACTAGGAATGCCATACTGACAAATGAGATAATTAAGGATAAAAGAGGATATTTGTTTGCTGGTAACTATAGTTAATGGGATGACCTCTATCCACTTTGTAAAATACTTGTGAGATGAAAAATGTACGTATTAAACTAAGGGCTAAAATAACAAGATAAATAACCAAGCAAACACAATACATCATATACCTCAAGATTGAAATGGTAAAATCAAAGCAAAAACACAAAGAAAAGATATGCAAACCTCAAATCCTTGCTTCGATTTGATTATTTTGCGATTGGATGTGTGCTCATGACGTCAATTTGGATGCTTGATTGTGCTCCATGGTTTGATGAAGATGATAATGTATTTTGATGAAAATGATAATGGATATGGTGAGAGATAATTTTGGCCAATCGACGATATGGATATGAAAAGGTGGATGAAATTGGGCATTACAATGGATTAGAAAAAGGTGGACCATTTGGTCTAAAATGAGGGGGATTAAATAGGAGAGATGAGGAAGGGAATGGGAGGTGAAGAGGAGACACTTGCCCTCCAAAAAGGGACAAGTGTCCCAATTAGGAGAGAAAGGGATGACATGTGTCCAATACGACACATGTCCATTTTGGGCAAAGCCACCCAAAAATGGAGGGAGAGACATTGGACACATGTCTATTTTGGGCAAGGCCACCCAATATAGGATATTTTCCTCAAAATGGGGAAAATTGGTTAGAATGTGCACACACGTGTGGGAGGTTAGAAGGGATAGGATAAGGTTGGTTAGGATAGGATGACTAGGATAGGATAGGTTTGGAAGGATATGGTTGGTTAGGATAGGATTAGTTAGGATAGGATATGGGGGAGGCTTGGAAGAAAGTGGTTAAAATGTAGGAGCCATGTGCTCAAATAGGATTTGAGTCTAACTAATTAATTAAATTAATTAATCCATGGGGGTTTGGGGAAAGGGACACTTAATTAATTAAAGGTAATTAATCAAATGGGATGGCAAAAAAGGGGATTAATTAACTAGGTTAATTAATTAGGAGGAAATGGGTTGGGGAATTAATTAATTAGAAATATGAGGAATGGGATAGTGAATTAATTAATTAGAAGAAAAGGATTTAAATTTGATTAAATTAATTAACCAAATTTAGGTCTCTACAATACTTAGTGGTCATGATAATAAACTTATATCTATTTGATGAGGAGGGATGAATCTTGCCTACTAGGTCAAGTCCCCATTGATAGAATGGTCATGATGTAGTGAACGGTTGCAGCTCCTGTGCTGGTGCATGTTTAAGATTACCATGAATTTGGCATTTTGGACATTTTCTGGCAAATTGATATGATTCCTTTTCCATGGTCGGCCAATAATAACCCATCCTTAGAAGTTTCTTGGCAAGAGTAGGACCACTTGAATGTGTGCCACAAATACCTTCGTGAAGTTCATGCAAGGAGGCTTCAATTTTGTTACGATCCAGACACTGAAGAAGAGTACCATCGAGACCTCGACGGTAAAGTGTGTCAGCAGTTAGGTTATAACGGGTTGCTTGATGAATAAAGCTGTGTTTCCGGTTTTGGGATAGATCTAGTGGAAGGATATTGTCTTTTAGGTATGCATAGATCTTTCCATAGAGGGGTGAGTCAGAACCAACTATGTGGCATATGACTTGGGATTCAAAATTGTCATAGACGAGGGAAAACAATTGTTCCACCAGGAATTCATAACGATTATGTTTGTCTAGTATTTGCAGGAGTGAGGCAATGGTTTCCATGGCATCTGCAGCTTTGTTGTCGAACCTTGGAATCTCTTCAAATTTGATGTCCACAAAGTACTTTTTGAAGTCATCCACCATGCGCTTGTAGGGCATCGACTTGTCGTCCTTTGTCTGATAATCATCATTAACTTGATTAATTACCAATTGTGTCTCCAAAGACTTTCAAGTATGTGATCTTCCACTCTACGATCATCTTGATGCCTATTACCAGAGCTTCATACTCAACAATGTTATTTGTGCAAGGAAACATCAATCTGTAAGATTTAGAAATAGTGTGTCCTTCTGGAGTGACAAATAAGATGCCGACACTTGATCCATGCTGTGTGTATGATCCGTCAAAGTACAAGACCCATGGTTTTGTCGATATTGTGAGAATATATGTATCAGGAAATTCAACTTGGATTGGATGACTATCTTGTAATCGTGCTTCTGCTAGCTGATCTACGATAGCTTGACCTTGGATAACATTTATATCTGTGTATTGAATTTCAAACTCACTTAGAATCATCACCCATTTAGCTAACCTCCCTGTGAGAGAGGCTTTGCTGAGTAGATATTTTAATGGGTCAATCTTGGTTACTAGCTTGATTGTATGAGCTAACATATAGTGTCAAAAATTTTGAGAAGCAAACATCACAACCAAACAAGTTTTTTCAATGAATGTGTAGTTGAGATCATATCCATTCAATGTCCTATTGATGTAGTATATTGCCCTTTCCTTGTCGGTTGAATCCTCTTGTACTAACAATGCTCCTAGTGATACCTCTATAGCTGATATATAAAGAATGAGAGGCTTGTCTGCTATTGGTGGTACCATGATAGGTGGATTCATCATATATTGATTGAGTTGTTGGAATGATTTAGCACATCGATCTTCCCATCTAAAAGGGACATTTTTGTGGAGTAGATGAGTGAACAAAAGACACTTGTCAGCCAGTTGAGAAATGAATCTTCTTATGGATTGTAGACATCCTTGTAGAGATCTTAACTGACTGATATTTCTAGGAGGTGGCATCTCCATGATTTCTTGTACCTTTGCAGGGTCCACCTCAATTCCTTTTTCTGAGACTATGTATCCCAAGAGTTTGCCGAATGTTACACTAAAAATACATTTTTAGGATTTAGTAGTACATTGAATTGTTCTAGCCTTTGAAATATTTTGTCCAAAATCTCCAGATGTCCTCTTGTGAATGATTTTGCCAATACGTCATCTACATAATCCTCCATGAATGTGTGCATCATGTCATGAAATATGGTGGTCATTTCTCGTTGATAGGTTGCTCCCGCATTCTTCAAGCCGAAAGGCATAACATTCTAGCAATAAGTACTCCATGGACATGTAAATGTTGTTTTATCTTGGTCTTCAGGTGCTATTTTGATTTGATTATAGCTTGAGAAACCGTCCATAAGTGATAACATAGCATGTCCTATTGTTAGATCTATAATTGTGTCAATGCTGGGTAAAGGAAAGTTGTCCTTCGAACAAGCCTTGTTGAGGTCCCTAAAATCTGTATAAATTCTGGTGCTTTTATCTAGTTTGGATACAAATACAATGTTAGAGATCCATTCCACATAATCTATAGGTCGGATGAATCCTACATCAAGTAACTTCTTCAGTTCTGCTTTAACCAATAGGGCGACGTGTGGGTTCATTTTTCTTAGTTTCTTCTTAACTGGCTTAGCTCCCGGAGCTATAGATAATTGATGCATGATCAAATCTAGATCTGCCCCTGGCATATCTGCATAGGAATAGGAAAAAATGATTTGCTTTTCTTTGAATAATTTGGTGAAGTTGGGCCTTTCTTGTTCTGTTAATGACTCTGTCAGATGTATGGTTGTCGTTGCTGCTTCAGTGTCGATGTTGATTGGTTGAGTTGGTTCAATCAAAATTGGTGATCTCTCCTGATAATTTTTAGGAAGAGTGTCAAGTCTCTCATCTTCTAGCGCCTCAAAGAGGTTTTCACCATCAGATATGTCCTTTATTTTTACTTTTTTATGATCTAATATTGCCATTAAATGGTTTTCACCATTAGATCAATTTTTAATTTTATTAATTTTGTGACTAAGAGACTTGGCACTCTCTTGATTTAGAACTTCGTTATGAGATTCGCTGGTGGAACATGTTTTCGGGTTTACGAAACAAAGGTATTGGACAGTAGTATCATCATCTGGGAAGATAGGTATGTTGAGTTGTTCAGGTTGTTTCCAATCTATGAGTTTAGGATATATCAATGGTAAGGGATCATCTGGCGGGTTAAGGTCCATAGCAGTGAGGGTCATGATGGAAACATTATCAAAGTTGTTAGTAATATGAGTAAGGTCTATAATGGTACTTTCTTTGGTATTTGCTTGTTTCGTAGTAACGCTGCTCGTTCTCGCTGGCTTTGTAGATATGTTGTGGTCCAAATTAAAATGATCTAGACCCAGAGCCTTCTCCTTCATTAGGCATAAATGTATATGTATGGATTATATCTACCTGAATGTCTTCAGTTACATCAGAGTAAGTATCCCATTCATATTCATTTGAGTCCATTTTAGAATCACTCTCTAGGACTCTATTGTTGTAGGTTATGGGGATACCATTTGGTGAGAAGAATTTAGTCCTTGCTTCTATCTCTGAACTAACTTGCATGTTGTTTGAATCAGGCTCCGTACTAGGTTGCAATCTATGAATCTTTTTATGAGAAGCCTCCTCTCTTTGTATGGAAATATCTTCTTGTTGTTTATCATACTCCTCTTCCTTGTATTTGTGGACTGCCTCATCGAATGCTTGTTGTTCTGTTAATTCTTGTTTCTTTTGCTGTCGCCACGTGGTTTCTTGTTGTCGATCTTGTTGCCATGTATATTATTGTTGTTTATTCTGTTTCCATGCAGATTCTTGTTGTCGATTATGTTGCCATGCAGATTCTTGTTGTCAGTTCGGTTGACCAGGTTGATGTTGATGTTGTCCATATCCTAGTTCAGATTTGTCCTTTCCAAGTTGTGAGTGTGGTTGAATTGGTTCTATGATACCTTCTTGTCGTTTTCCAATAGGACCATTTCCTAAATATCCCATCCTTTGCATGATTTTGAATCCATTTCCATATTTCTTTGTAGGAAGAGTGACTCTTAACATTGTTGCTTGTGTGTCCTCATCATCCTTGTATAACTAGTTTAAGACATCTTTGTCTTCTGTTTCATCTGCTAGCATTCCTGCTTGAATGAACATACCATCACATTTTGATAGGTTGTGAAGATTGTTGTCTTGAAGTAGATGGTTGTCCATGAGACCTTGGCGAAATTGGCAATTTTGATAGACATAAGGATGGTTCAAAAGAGTATTCTCCCATGCCTTTGTCCTTCAACTTCATACTTTTCTCAAAATCTATGGATAGAGATTTGAGTTGATCATGACTATTTGATGATGTGGAAGTGAGGGCTTCCCTATTATGTGGTACAAGAACATTCTAAACTACTTTGAGATTATTGCAATACTGGGAATTTCAGGCATTGATGATATGTGGATGGTATTGCTTGCATTTCATGGATCCAAGGATGACCCAAAAGTATATTATAAGATAATTCTATGTCCAAAACTTGACATAGAGTATCTCTATTTGAACTGGTCCCACTTGAATCGGTAATACCACGAGTCCTTTTGATGATCTTTCCTCATCCTCATATGTTTTGATTGTTATCTTTTTCTTAGGATCAATGGTTTTTTCCAAGAAACCCAATGCATGGATAAGTTTTAAAGTACATATATTTATACTGGCTCCTCCATCGATCAGTACTTGTTTCACTCTATGTTTATAGACCAAGAGTTCAATATGGAGTGGTGTATTATGTAGATGATTTAGAGAGATGTCATCATGTTTTGAGAATGATAGATTATGATGCACGGTTAAATGTCCCTCCATGGCTTGGAATAGATCAATATCTAGGTTATTTGGAATTGTAGTGTCAACAAGAGCCTTTTCTAGAATACCCTTGTGTGCGGGTGAGATATTGAGAAGCTCTAATATGGATATGTGAGCTGGTGTCTTCTTTAATTGATCTACCAAGATGTATTGAGTATCTGAAGGTGTTGTTGTTTTGGAGGCACTCCCTTTCAATACCTATCTAGATTTGGCTTGTGTAGTCACATTTACCAGGACGTGTTCTTGTTTGTCTTTGATCTTGATGACATTATTCTGATTGTTGTATGCTGATATGTGATTGATAACATTATTGTACACATGATTTATATGGGTCCCTTTGTTGTTTGAGGATGATGATGCGCCTTTGTCATAATTTGAAAGTGGATTCTTAAAGGCCTCATGATCATTGTTGGTTTTATGACCGTCTATAGTTGTGTCCCCATTATCTAGTAAATCTTGAACCAAAATTTTCAACCTTAGGCAATCTTTTGTGCGATGCTATTTGTTTCTATGATACTCGTAGTAGTGTGCATCATTCCACCATGATGGTTTGACTTAAGGTTCAAAATCCCTTGTGTTTGGCAATGTAATGAGTTTATTTGCCAACAGTTCTCGAAATGTTGATTCAAGGGTTTGTCCTAAAGGTGCAAACTTCTGTCGATATGGTGTCGGTTTTGTGTTATTGTTGTTTCCTTGAATGTTGGGCCCTTGATTGTTGGTTCCCTAATTATTGGTTCTTTGATTGGTATTTTCTTGAGTGTTTATTGGTGAAGTAATACCAGATAAGTTTAACACATGTTGTTTTGTTTTAACATTGTCAACTACACCATCATTAACGACATTCTTATTCCTTGTCCAGAATTTGGATTTATCTGAGTTGTTATAGTAATTGTTGTTAAAGTTGTTGTTTGATGAACTAGCACCTTCTTTAGAGAACTTCAAAGTTCCCCTTTTTATTGAGACTTATCCTATTTGGATTCCATTTTTGATCAACTTTTTAAAACTAGGTAGACATTGTAGTTTAAGTTGATAGCTCATCTCGTCATTAAGATTGTCTATAAAGATTTCCATTTTCTCCTTTTCAGGTATGGTTCGGTGATATCTAGAGATCAATTGTCTCCATCTTTGCAAGAACATCATGAATGATTTGTTTTTCTTTTGTTTTGTGTTGCAAAGATCAAGCATGGTAACCTCGTGTTGAATGTTATCAGAATATTGGGAAACAAACTTGTTCACCAACTCTTCAAATGATCTGATGGGAGGTGTGGTTTTTGAAAGCCACTCCATCGTTTGTCCCCCTAGGCTTCTTGGAAATAACCTCATCATGTAAGTGTCATTGTGGGCAAACTCCGAGCCCATCGTGCAAAATTCCCTTATGTGATCGCGAGGATCACTTTTACCATTGTATTTGTCATACTTTGGTATTTCAGAGTTAGGTGGGAATGGTGCCATGTTCGGACTTCAATCAATGGATAAGGACAAATATTTTGTAAAGAATATCGCGTGGTAGTTCCATGTTGCATGTCTTCCATTTGTTGTTGAAGTACGTGTAGTTGTTGCATTAGTAAGAGGATTGTTTCCAGTATTCGTATCCTGATAGTTTGTGTCATGTTGATTATTAGTGTCGCCTTGGTCATTGGTATCGCCATGATCATGCATATTTTCATGATTAGTGTTAGAGGTGTGTGTTCTTGATTTTGTCTTTTTGATGCTCTCAGTTTATTTTCATTGATCCATGTCAAAATCCTCAGTGATTTTGATACCTTTGTTAGATAGCAGGAGGAAGTATTTATGTTTGTCAGTTTCAATGAGTTTTTCCAAGAGTTTGTGTAGGACAGGGTCTTGTTGTGCCTCTTCAATAACTTCATTTGTTATATCTTCTTCTTCCATATTTAGGTAGTTTTTCCAAGTGTTAACTTCTCGGTGTCTCATGCTTGATTCCGGCTCTTCGTCCCACTCGACATTTTTATGGGATCATGTAGAAATTGGCATGACTTTTAAGTTGATTCAATATGTGATTGGATCCTTAGGAAGATATGCTAAGTTAATCTTTCCTCCTTTGGCAAGGTGTTGAGAAAATGCTGACTTTTTTTCAAAGGCACGTGCTTGTAAGGTTTCCTCATCAAACTCAAATCCTTTACCGTGTAGATAGTTATGAAAGCGGTGTAAGAAAGTGTAGTGCTTTAGGAAGAGTTTACGGTTTATGTAGAGAAACTTTCTTCTTTTTAAGATCGTATCTTGGCTTGGTTGTTTTCTCTTCAAATCAGTTTTCTGATGAATATTCTTCCTTTGTAACTATTGAGAAGTGGTCATACAAGTGATCACAGCTGATTATTGTCGATAGGTTGATGTTGATAACACCTACTTGGTTTTGGATACTCAAGCTCACTTAGTTTGAATAAATGGTTTGATATGCCCCCTAGTTTGTGACCAAGTGTGTCAAATGATATGGATAAAGTCTCCCGATATGGAAACTTGATTTGACTAACTTGAAAACGTATGTATTTGATGTTGATATTAATTTGGATGAAAACTAATGATCACTAGATTTATACCTCTTTGATTTGGAAGATGAAAATATGAATGTGGTAATTGAAAAGAAAAGACCTCTTAAAAGGGTACTTAGATTTGTTTTTGGATTCTGAGAATCTCTGCTGGATAAGCCTCTGTTTAAAATACGCTAATCAAATGCGCTACAGGATATTTTAAATGTGCCATAGGATTGTTCAAATGCGCTATAAAATGTTTCCTATGCGCGACTATTTGGGTTGAATGCGCTACAAGATGTTTTATATGTGCCACAGGTTTATTCAAATGCGCTATTCTATGTTTTGCTTGATTTTGACTCAAGTTTTGAACTGATTTGTTTGGATGTTTGATTTTTGCAAGATGTTTTAAGAATTATGATAAAAATACATAGCAAGCATGAAGACAATGGTCATTCTAATTCTCAACATTGAGTGTATGTTTGTTTGAGGATGTGTTTAAATACTCGATGTTTTCACTGGTTTAGACACAAGAAAAACACACCAAGTAGACTCTTTAATCAAAGGTCATCAATAATACCATAGCCCACATCTAGATACCCCTTTAGCTCAAACAACCATGTTACCCCTAGAGGGTGCCCATTTTTTTGACTTTTTTCAGAAATTAACTCAAAGAGGATTGCTCCTCAATTAAATCATTATCCTTGGAGATATATGGTGAGTGTCTTGGGGGCAAATTCTTCCCCACCCTTGCACTATGATATTATTAATGTATAGATACTAACTCGGTGGGGCTTCTATTTCTAAAGTTCGTAATCAGGCTTTCGTTCAGTCTTCAGTGATAAACTCCCTCGGGAGGCTTCCCAACCTTTAGAATAAAGTCTTTACGTATCTCAACTATATTGGGGGAAGACTAATCACTGACAAAACTATTGGAGGGGATTTTCATTAGATTCCACATTTGATTATAGTGGGTTGGAATACTTGGCGATAAAGTAGTTCCCCACTTAGGTCATTCCCCTCTCATCAGGCCCCTCAAGGCAAGTCAGGAAGGCAGACCCTGTAAAGGTTTTTAATTGCTTGAAATGGAATAAAGCATGAAGGAGTGAGTCTAGCTTTTTGGTCACCCAATTAAGGGGAGAGCATATACCTTTCACTTAAACGAAGCAAACAATGATTTATTTTAAACCTTCATAGCAATTGTTTTCTAGGTCCTAATTGGAGATGTTGCTCCAATCAAACATGCTATTCTTTTTACCCACAAAGAAATGATTTTCTAAAATTGGAAAATGAAATACTGGTCAACGAAAATGGAAAATGCTTTGCAAAAATTGACAAGTGACCCTTTTTTTTACTTGCAACAAAAGTGTTAATTGTTCTTTTTAGACTTTGCAAGAAAGATAAATTTGTCAAGTGTTCTTTTTAAACCCCAAAAAAGAGGTTATCTTCCTAAGTTGCAAAAATGAAAGATTTGGAGTTGTTGCTCTTGTTAACTTTGCAAGTGTGGTTCCTTTTAAGCCCCAAAACACTAGTGAAGTTCTTTTTAAACCCAAAAGGAAAGTGTGAGGTTATTTTTCCTTGCTAAATAAAAGAAGTGAATTATTTTTAATCCAAAATTGAAAAAGCAAGTTAAGAAAGAAAAACTACTCCTTTTGGACCTACAAAACCCCTGTTAGAAACCTACGACAAACCAGATAGTGAAAATAAAAAATCCAAGTGGGCTAGACAAGCCTAATTTTCTGACACTGTTACAAGTTTCATGTTCTATTACATATGCGCCACAACAGAGATCAAATGCGCTATAGAACAAAATATATGTGCTACAAGATAGAACAAATGTGCTAGAAGAAAGACTGAATGTGTTATAAGAAAGTGCATATACGCTATAAAACTATGTAAATGCACCAGAACAGGTTACAAATACGCTAGAATAAGCTATATATACGTTAAAAGAAAGACTGAATGCACTATAAGATGTGTTGAACGCACCAAACTGAGGTAATGTGTGTTCAAAAATTTTTGTGTGTGAACCTGCGGAAAAAAGTTAGAAATGTCTAAAAATGGGGTTGAGCCCCACGGTGGGTGCAAAAAATGTATGCCTAGAAAAGTGGAATCCTACGAATGAGAAATAATTCAATCACACCAATGAAACATTATATTAGAGGTTAGATTCATAAACAAGTTAGTGAAAAAAAATCTCTAAAGTCGTCTCATTGTTTTCTATCTCCAAGAATCCTTCAAATCAAGGTGGCTCTGAACTTGGAAGAGCACTTGATCTCTAGGATGACTACCTAAAGAACGAGGGATAATATGATAAAAGATCTAAATGCAAGTGCAACTAAGATCTTAGCATGTTAATGGATATTGAAACTAGAAAATGATGTGGATGAGATTGATATGAAGCTAAACTAGCATGAAAAATATATTTAATATGAGGCTAATATGATATGTTATCTTAACATGATGATTCTATGATAATACTAAGATGTGATAAAGAAACTAACATGCTATTAAAATGTGATTTCTATCTAAAATTCTTAAGCTTATGAGAGAGGCAAATGTAAATTCTTGATAACCTGGATGCATATAAACTTGGATCCTTAAAATGGAGGAAATGGAGCTCTATTTATAGAAGAAATGGTCAAATGAAGGGTTAAGATTGAGTAATCTTAACAAGGGCTAGGATTGAAAGCTATTCAATCCTTGTGAGTTTTTCAATCCAGTCCTAGGTTGACAAATGTCATCCTGAGGAGGCTTTGTTGGAAGTGGATTCACTCTGAGAGGGGGGGTGAATCAGAGTGAGTAAATTTTTACACAAGTTGAATACTTAAAACTTTTGACAACTTGGTTTACCAATTTTTAAACTGATGAATTGATAATGAACCTATAGGATTAATTTGACTGGGATAGTGAAGACTTGATGATACCAAATGACTTGACTTCTTTACCACATAATTATATCAAAGCATGTGTATATGATTATTCATATATAATGATGAACAATCTTTATAATGCTTTCAAATAGAAAAGACTTTACTATTGTGAGCAATTCGAACCAACAACTTTATGTAATTTGTAGAATTAAAAGCATGTGTTCATAACAAGAGCAAAAACATATCAATGTATAATATGTAATGACAATTAAACTTAAGTATCAGAGCAACAATTAATGAATCAAACCGAGAGACAAAAGTAGACACATGACACCATGATTTTCATGAGTGAAAAACCCTCTTTGGGTAGAAAAACCACTCAGTAAAAGTTTCTTTCTATTATCTCAAAGAGCACCAGCTCTGTACAATGTATTTAGAAGCACCAACTTCAAGGAGCACGAAACCATATGTCTCATACAAAATAAATGTCTCTGGTTACAAACACTAATAACCTTATAACTGCACTATGTATTTGCAATTACAAAATTATCAGTGAATGTATAAGTTTAGTATAATGATGTTCAATGATTCCAATTACAAGGTACTGCCAATACAGTACATGAATGTCTCTCATAAATCTCTGTAATACAAAACAAAGAATCACAACTATTTTCAAATGAAGGACTCTGTATAAAACTATAGTATACAATAAAACCTTCTGCTTTAGTAAAGCATCTAACTGCTCTGAATAGCTCTATTTCATCCAACCAACATGATGTCTGACTATCAAGTAAATGTCTTCTCATGTCTTCAAAAAATGGATACCCTTGAATAGGGTTCTTAAACCCTAGTTAGGGTTTGAACAAAAAAATAGTTGCAGAAAAGTAAATAAATTTTACTTTCAAAAGAATAACCTTCTACATATTTCATTTTCCTCTTTCGAAATCAGAAAACTGGAAATCCTTTTTTATTTATTTTAATTTCTCAACTAAAAACGTCAAAGAGAAGGAATTTTTTTTTACATTTTCAAACTGAAATCACAAAAAAAACAATTCTTGTTTCATTTTTTTACTTTACCCATTCAAATCTTTGAACCAAACTGAAAAAATCAAAACAATAATACCTATAGAAATGATGGGGTAAAAAACCTACAAAGAGATCCCTAAATATCTGCGAAACTCCATCAAACTCGATCATAAAAACCACCATTGGAATCCTCGTTGCCTGAAGTCTAACATACTCCATTCCCACATAAGGATTCCGACATAAAAACTCCATGTAAGTACTTCAAATATTTCCATGGCGGTGAACTGTGCTAGGGTTTCAAATGAAACCACAAAATGTATTTAGAAACTGCCTGATTTTCTCATTAAGATGAGTCCCAAACCAAAACAAATTTCACTTTGAAGTCCGTGAAATGCAATGTAAAAGAATCTTAAATTCGAACCAATGAAAACTGTGAAGATTGCCAAGTCACAATCGTGACCATGTGAATGTACCCAGTCACCATGTGTGTCGTGGTCGACACAACTAATCAAACAATCGGCTAGTGGTTGGTTAGCACTTAAAGCATCAACCTTCATTAAGTTGACAACACTATAGTGTGTTGTTTAAGATGACCAAAAATATGATAAGTGCTATTTAATGTAAATGTCGACAAGCACATTTACATGTGCTTAGTAAAATAAGCAACAATGAATAATGATAAGCACTATTAGTGCTTAATAAAACATGAATATCAATAGCATCTAAGTATGCTAAATATGAATGTCGATGACATTCAAACATGCTTTATATAAAACATGAAGCCCAGTATCATGTATAATATCACCAAGAGTGCCAATATGCCAAGTGTGCCATAAATAACCAATGTAGATGTAAAGGTCACTAATATGAATATTAATCATCACCAAGTTTGATACACATGTTAATGAATCAATGCCAAATGCCAGGATAAAACAAGAATTCTATAAGCACTTGAAGTGTACTTATGAGAAACAACAATAAACTCAATCACTTTGATCAACCTGTATAGAATCAATATCACTATGTGCCATATATTTGAGTAAAACAAAGTAACTTCACCATGAATTCCAATAGCACTGAAACTGAACATGCTCAAATATGTGATCACCAATCACCAAGAACATTTGTGTGGATGTCAAACTAAAACAAGATAGAACAATATGCATATACATGTACCACTGAGCCATGTAGAGATGTGAGCCTGTAAGTCATCAGTAACACAATATAAATCTGACCATGACAAATCTAATATCATGAAATATGCCAAAACCACTGCCAAGTACTGAAGTATATCCTTTTTGTCATCAAGGACAAACACAAAGAGGGTAACAGGCTTGGGAGGACATGTAAGAGGCATTAAATGCCTGAGAAGACATGATGGTTACCTTAGGAGGTAAGGTTATGGTTGAGTTACTAGATAACCAATGGATAAAGCTTTTACCCAAAGGGTAAACTCTTGTGCAAGGGTTAATAGGATAACTAGGGTCAAAGCAATGAGTGCTTGATGAGATCCCTGAGTTAGATGAGGGTTGAATTAGAGAGAAAGTCTCTAATCATGTGGTAAGGTTGAGTTAACCATTAAAGGTTTGGGAGACTTTGAGGGTTAACTTGTTGGAGACATAAAGCCTTCAATGCATTTCAAAGACTTTGAGGCTTTTGTGAGAAGTGACCTTCTCTTAATGAATGTGCAAATGATTAAGGGTGGATTAGGCTAATTGGGAGGATTAGAAGAATCTAGAAGGCTCTAGAAGAGGTTTAGTCATGAATTTAGGAGAATGGAAGTGGGAGATATTAGGTGTAGACACCTAAAATTAATATTTAATTAATTTAAGCTTGTCAACATAATTATTGATTTAATTGTGTTATCCTTATTCTTCTCAGTGTTAATTAAATCTAATTTAATTAATCCTGTCAGTATTGTCTAATAATCAATTTATCAAATAAATTAATTATTCCCCTATTCTTCTAAAGTCCCTCCAATAATTATTTCCTCTAAACCCACTTAGTTAATTAACTTTAATTAATTAACCTAGTCATGTGATTCCTACAAATCACTTTTCCTAATCCCCACTTAACCTAATTAATTCTTCTAGAATCTCTCATAATCCCACTTACCATTATTCTCCAATTTTTAAATTCCCACTCATGTCACATCAACATTGAACCTCTCAAAGAAATTCAATTTTTTTGAATCTCCCTATGCATCCTTTATTTTGAAATTTTTAATTCCTCTCCTCTTTCCCAAGGAATTTTATATTCCTCTTTATTCTCCCAAGGTATCCTTGATCCATGTCCACTATCTTGTATCAATCTTAGCCCTTCATGATCAAATCAATCTTGGCCCTCCATTGGCCTCCTCCAATCTATAAATTGGAGCCTCTTTTCTTCACAAAGGAGTCTTTCATTCTTCTATCCTTATACTGCTAATTTCTCCTCTCTTCTCCCTCTATCACATCTTTATCATTTTCACATAGTCCTCTATCAAATCCTCAATCCTCATCCATCAATAATCCATCAATCCAAATCCTATCAAATCCTAATCTTGTTGAGCAAATGAGAGCAATCCACATCCACATCAAGCAAGGAGCAAATAAAGTGGAGCATCAAAAGGGGTGCCTTCACTTCATCAAGCTCGATCCGAGAGAGAGGTGAAAGACAATGTATAAATTTGGTTATTTGCATTTGCATTTGTCTTGTTTGATTTCTTTGCATTCTAACCTCCTTTGTCTCTTCTTCGTCTTTTTCCCCTCTTCATTAGGATTTTAATTAAAATAAAATGTTTTATTTCAACTAAAAATGGACGCAACTTGTATTTGTAGGAAAGTGCAAGTGGGGGGGCGGGGTTATATTTATTTATATACAAGAAATAATTTTAATTAATTGTAAATTGAATTAAAATGTGGAAAGAGAATTTATTTAAATAAATAGAATTTATTCAATAAATAGAAAAAGGGGGATTCAATCAAATGTTGTATTTAATTAATGGCTAGATACAAGAAAATGGGATATTAATTAAACCTTAGTTTAACTAATAGGTGAATAAGAAATAATTAAACAAATTAAATTCATTTAATTAGATGCGCAAGTTTTAGGTGTCTACACAATCCATCTCGCATGAAGGACTTATCCTTTTAATTATGGAATATATGAAGTCCTCGCTCTCCCTTGGTACTTTCAAAACTCTTAAGGTTCACAAGAAGTATTCCCCAATTACTACCCACTACTCATATATGAAATTGGCCTTGAAGACATGGATTTAGAGGAAGGGGATGAATATTGGGTGGCTGAGGAGGATGACATGGGTTCTTTTGAAGTCTTTTTTAAGCCTCCCCTAAAAGGAGAGAAAAACTAAACGCAAAATTCTAATAAAAATAGGGAGAGGGTTCAAATTTTGTGGACTGATGAATCCCACATTGGTGATTTGGATAATGCAAAGAAGGTGAATCCCATGGCTGAGAAAGGGCAAAGAACCAAAACAAGGAAAATTTAGAAAGTTAAAACCAAGGGTAAGAAAATCATGGGAGATCCAAAGAAATTCCCCTTCCCCTCCCTGAAGCCAGATAAGGGTAGAGTGGAGTTTGATCCCTTCCCCAATGACATTCTAGGTGATTCTCCTATTCTCAATGCCAATAGAGAAGATATGTATGATATCCTTGAGATTGCAAGGGATGGGGTTGCTGGTCTCTCCAAGCTTTCAAAGTGGTTTTATATGGAGATCAACAAAATGAATGTTAAATTATGCTCTCTAGAGAATAAGATGGATTCTAACTATGGAAATGAAGGTACTTCCAAGACATGCAAAGAGGATAATAATATGTTGGCTATTCTAGAGGATGTGGTGAAAGATGTTAATATCATGAAAAATGAATATGAAAACACATAAAAGGGCTGGAAGAAAAAATGCATAATGTGCATTAAATTTTGGAAAAAGTGGTTAAGTTAGTTACACCATAATTCACAATAATAGTGAAGGTATTAAAGTTCTATCTGACAAGCTAAAAAACCTCTAGGATGTTAACACCATGGAAGCTTCTATATCAAGTGATAAGATGAGTAAGGGTAAATAGATGAGTCACTTGACTCATAAGGGACCTTTCTCACACGTGTAGAGCATAAAGAAGTCTACTGAGGAGGCAAAAAATGATTTGTAGGACCTATTCAATGTCCACTTGAATTTTAATTAGCGGGAGCTAAAGGTTGCAAAGACTCTTAAGTACTTGCAATAGGTTGTTTTTGTCATATCTTTTTGCTAGTTTGTGTTTTCTTTTTAGCTGTGTGATGGCTACTAGTAGTTTGTGTTTGTCTGTTTAGCAACATTTTATAAATAGGGTTTTAGGTCCCTTCAAAACTTGTTTTACCCTTAATCAAAAACATTTTAAAGGGGGGGCATATAGCCTCCTAAAATTTGACCTGATTGGTATGGCCCCTTTGTGGTGGTGTGTTTTTCATAGTGCTCCTTGAGACATGGTCATAAATCCATCTCTTGCAAATTTGGTGGTCTATGAATCACTCAACATAACACAACTTGATAGCTAGTGGAAATCATATGACTCACCTTGATCACCTAGCATAATGTAGATTGCTAGTTTGTGATTACTTTATTCATGGTGTATGAATCACCCATCATAACAGAACTTGTTGGCTACTAGAATTCATATGCCTTAGAAATACACATTCACCTAGCATAACATAGCTTGCAAGTTTGTGAATTTGTGTACCTTGTGATCACCTAGCATAACACAAATTGCTAGTTTGTGATCCTTTGTTTATGTTTCCTAAGGCATTGGTCATCCATGGTAATCTAGCATAGCCACAATCTCTAAAATGAAGAAGCATAATCAATTGAGAACCGAAGATAAGTGCAAAATTCAAGAAAACAAACGAGGGAAGATAAAAATGAAGAGATCTAGTCACAACTATATTGTATTGTACTTTGTAAGATGACAACAAACCGACTATTAGGATGCACTTTTGAAAGAGGTGAAGCTTTTTGTCATGCAAAATTCTTTCTATAGTGATTGTCTGATATGTCCAATCATGGAATTACATTATCAAGTTTGCATATGGAATTTGGTGGTGGCACTTACAAATGCTAAGGGTGCTGGCAAGAGACATTGCATTGATGACCAACTGTTGTCATTGATGTAAAATTGAGTCAAATATCCAATCTGTAGTCCATGATTCATTCATATCGGAAGATTGATTGAGGTCCGGTGAAAAGAACAGGGCATTCGACAGAGTGTACAGTGTTTTGATTGGTGGTTCAGTTGTGTTGTGGATCTCGGAGAAGCATTGTGATAATGTAATATGCCTTATTCTTGGTTTATGGCCTCCAATGTTGAGTGTTGAGTGAGTTGGAAGGTTCGATAGACATGTTTTTTTCTGGTTAGAACAATGCTTATCAACAATAACATGTGAAGATTCATTGCGCGGATCTTGCAGATCGATTTTGGTGATTGTTTGTGTGTTCGAGGTTACTAAGCCGACATGTGGGAATCGTGTGGACAATTTGTTTTGGTTTGCATGGTTGTTTTGGATCTGATTGAGCTGACTTGGTGTACATGTTTCATTTGTGTGTTATGCACTTTTGGGCCGACATGATGAAGACTAAAATTGATGTTGCGGGTATATAAGACCGAGTGATATGATCATTTTTGGTATCAATGGTTATGTGTGATATGTGTATGGGCGATTGTGCACAGTTTGACGTGCGCAAGTGAAGGATTTGTGCTCTGGAATAGAACAAAATATCATAACATAGCAGTATAGTAGAGCAGAGTAAGATAAAGTGTTTTGTGCTTAACCAAAACTATACTCAGACATTTGTTGATGCTATTCAATAGTTCAAAGCTTCTTGTATCTTTTATAATCATTTTGTAAGGTAGTGAGCCTTTCGGGTTGTAGCCTCTTTTATAATTTGAGCAATGAGCTCTAGGCAATGTGCCTGAATGCATGTGCATTCCCCATTGTAATATTTACATTTACTCCTAACATGGTATTATCTTATTGTGGGTAGGTTCCCATCATGGCTTTTCCCTTAGCCGAGTTTTCCACATATAAATATGTTGTTATGGTGTTGTGGATGATTGTCTCATGTGTTTACATCTTTCTTTTGTTGATTTGCATTAGATGGTTGAAGAGTCTGGTTAATAATGTTAAAGTTTGCAAAACACTGATTCATCCCCCCCCCCTCTCTCAGTGTTCCTCATTTCCAACAATTGGTATTAGATCCTAGTTCCTCAGAAGAAGCCTAACAACTTCAGGAAGATCCGGAAGGTGTTTTAATGGATTCTAGTAGTCTTAGACAACAACTACTTGTTGCACTTGATGATCTTGATAAGTCCAAAGACAAAGTTTGGGAATTTAAAACAAATATTAAGGATGTTGAAAACTTCATTCAGTCATTAAAGGAGCAACTAAGTAGGTCCAAAGAAAAGAGAAAGGAGTTTGTTGATCAGCTTAAGCAGAAAGAAAGTCTAAGCATGGATGATGAAGCCTTGAAGGAAAAGACAGAAGAATGTAAGAAGCTTACCAGAGATAATGCAGTTCAGAAGAATGAGATGGAAGCCATTGAAATGAATTTGACAAGGGAGATTGAAGAAAGGAAGAAGAATGAGGAAAATCTTGCTCAGTCGTTGAAAGACAAATCTGAAGAATGTTGCAGACTTGAGGATGAGAATGGACAGTTGATAAGTGACCTTCAAGATGGAAAACAAATCCTACTTCTTAAGTTTGATCTTAAAGTTGCAAATGATTACAATGAGAAGTTCCGGATCAGCTCAACCAAACTTGATGAAATGCTTGCAAGTTAGAAGAATCTTAATGATACACAAGGTCTTGGATTTGAGAAGGGTGAGAACTCCAAATCAACACAACAACAAAAAAACTCAAGAAAGATTTCGGTAAGGCACCCTAATGCTCATAAATTCAATGGTAACTATTTTGCTTGCAATAAATTTGGTCATATGTCTAGTCATTGCAAAAATAAGATGAATAATAATGGTCCATCCTTCTCCGGTCAATGTTTTAAATGCAATAAGTATGGTCATAAAGCAAATGAATGCAGAAGTGTGATGAATTTTTTTCAAAATAGGAGAAATATTAAATGCTATGTATGTGGTAGGTTTGGACATGTTGCTAATCAGTGCAGATGAAGAGGAAATGAGATGAACTTCAGGCCTAGACATGGAAACGTTGTTTTCTATGCTTGTAACAAATCCGCTCACATTGCTAAGTACTGCAGAAGCATAAATGTGAATAGGAGAGGTCCGGAAGACAAGAATAAGAATGTGAAGGCTAATGAGAAAGGAAAATAAAAATTTGATGAGATCAGAGATCAGATGAAGAAGACTTGGGTGAAGAAAAGTGATGATAATGCAGTGAATGGGTATGCACTTGATTTTGGTGCTGGAACCTCATTCGGTAACTAAGCTAAGGAATTCGGCCTTAGGGGGAGGTTTTCATGATAAGTTTACAAACCCCTTGTTGGAGATCTGTACCTAGTTCTGACAAGTTGTAGATGTTTATTTGAAGATCACTAACTCAGTGGAAGGTTTTCTGGAAGTGCTTGATGATCCATAGATGATGTTTTGGGGGAACTCTATGAACACAAGGTATCCAAAAGAATTAGGGTTAAGAGCATTTATTATACCTAAAAGTTAGGTATGTAGAGGATAAAAAGAAAATCAACCTATTCATTTCTCACTTTGTATTCGAAGCGAGAGAGCAGTAGAACGCAGTGAAGAAGAATTTCCAGAGATTCAGAGCAAAAACAAGATTTATTGTGCAATCTTGCATCCGGTTGAAAGGTATTTATCAGTTGGCACTTTTTTAGTTTGAAGCTTAAATTTTCAAATATGGCATCTTTTGGAATTGTGACCCCGTTGGTAGTAGATGTCAATGAAAGGGCAAGACCTAATTTCAAGAAGCATCCATATAAGTCAATGGAGGATGATCTGAGCAGTGCATTTTCATCAGTTCCTTACAGCGCATTGCATCTGGAAGATATTAGGGCTTACATCCACTGTAACATTGAGGATCTTGGGAGTGCTCAAATGATGAAACTATACACTCAGCACATGATTAATGGAATGGGAAGCCTGAAACCTGAATTTAAGTCGATTGAGAAGGGTTTCATGCAGTTCATTAACTTTATGGTGTTCAATGAGCCTGAGTGGGTATGGTACATTCTGAGCAGAATGCATGATGAGTTCATGTGGCTTAAAAAAATCCACAAGATTACCCAGAGTGCAATCAAGGTGGTAACATGCTTGAGCTTAGTCGGTGAGGTGCCTGTCTTGAGGAATGTTAAGAACCAGACTGTAACAGAGGCAACTGGTTCTCAATTTGATAAAAGGTCAATGACAACCAGTAATATTGTTGAATATGATGTCAAATTTGCATCAATGGTGATGGGATACAAAATATATCATTCTAGCCAGGATAATTCGTACGGCTATCTATGTTGCTTATCTGATATTGAAGGAAGATAAGAAATATGATTTATGTGAAGTGCTTCGGAGTGAGCTATTGAGCAATTTGAAGAAAATCAAATAGGATAAGAAGCATGTATTCAAATTTTGAACTTTGATCATATGTTTATATTTCTATTTCATGAATGAGATTCTGGGAGTGGGAAAAGTTCAGTGGGTCTATGACATGCCTGTGGCAGTTCAAATCAATGAAACACTTCATGGCCTTGGAGATGCTATAGTCTGGAATGGCATTCTATGGTGATACTTAAAGACTTTGCAGAGCATGATGCAAAGCAGGGAAAGAATTTCTAAGGAGATAGTAGAGAAATATGAGGACAATATCTATTTTATGGTTGACACCAATCAATGCCTTATGGAAGCTGTGGAGCCAAGAACATCATGGATCTTTCCCATGGGGTATGAGGTTGAAGGACATGTTCTAGATGCATATGCTCAACACTTATTAATAAAATCGGTGGATAAGTTTGAAGAAATGTTTGAAACTTACAAGGAGAAGATCTTGGACTTACACTCTAAGTTTAAGAAGCTTAAGATTCAAAAGAAGGTTAGGAGGAGGTAGAGCAGCTAGCGGAGAGCATGAGGATTACCAAAGAGGTGGTTCGGAGAGCTAGAGAGAAAAAAAAATTTTGAAAGAAGAAGATATGGTCAAGCCAAAGAAGGCTAAACCGGAAGCCCCTTCCCCTAAGCTGAAGCAACCAAAGATCTTTGCACCCTCCTCTGATGCTCAAAAACCCATTAGTTCACCTAAGTGTCAATCCAAACCATCTGGTGAAGGAAAGAGGAAGAGAGGACAAGACAGAGTATTCATTCTTGTTGATGAAGAGGAGACAGAGTCAGATGAATCAGTCAAGGAGGTTAAAGAAAAAGTTGCTAAGGCCACCAAGGTCACAAAGAATAAATCATCTGGTGGTCCTAAATCTGGTAATAAATTAAAATGTAGACTTGATGAGGCATTAAAGAAAGGAAAACTTGAAGTTAAGCCTCCTATCTTTGAATGAGATTGTTAATGAGGTTGTTAAGCACATGAATCTAAAGCCACTATCTGAGTGGTATGATAATTTTGATGAGAATGAGAAAAGAACATTATCTAGGAAGCAACTGTAGAGTACCTATATGTATATAGTAAGGCTCTAATTGAATTAATGATAATTATACCTAAGAGCTTGTATGACATTTTGGATGCTAGGAGACAAACGACAAGTAAAGAAGATGAGAACTTGAAAGAATATGTATTAGTTAATCTATGTTAAGTTATTTCTAAGGAGGAGATAGATAGATTACTTAAATTAGCAAAGTTTGAGTTCAGGAGTAAGCACAAAGTAAATAAAATCATGTTAGGAAAAATTGATGAGGTTGCAAAGGAAACCGAGAATATTTTGACAAAAGTTTTGTTAGATAATCAGTATGAAGTTAATTAGGTAAAAGGACAAGGTGATCCTAATCTGGAAGTGCAGACAATGGATGATACTTTTGTCCTAGAAGTTCACACTAATGAGCAAGTAGAGGTTAATATTGAGGACGCAGATGTAGGAAAAATATATGAGGGTAAGGATAAGAATGACAATCCTTTGGTTGATGCAGTTAACCCTCCGGTTCTTGGAAAGGAAGTAGATACAAAGGAGAATGCATAAATGGAAAAGGTCGAGGTTAAGGTTGAAGTTGAGGCAAAAGACACTGAGGAATCAGTGAAGGGGAAGCAGATTCATGTAGAGGATCCAGAATTCATTCAAGGCCCCATCAACCTAGCTTCTTCGTCCCTTGTCCATGCGCTTAAATTGGCTGCATTTGCTCAAGCCAAAGCTAGTGAGGACTTGCTAAAATCTCACACAAAGGATAGCGAGTTGCTTACTATGGCATTCAATATTTATGAAGAAACTCATGCCTTCATTTCAGAAGGACTCATCAAACACTCCATTTGGGCAATTGAAAAGCTTAATCAACTCTGTGGATAGTTATTTTCAATCCTTTGAAAAATCTACTGAAGAGAAGGTTTGGAATGAGTTTAATACAAGAAGGCTTCAAACACTAAAGAAGATGATTGTTGATGACATAGTCACTCTGGATACTTGTGTAAAGGGCATTTAGGATGCACTATTCGAGGGTGGAAATATCTATAAATCATGCCTAACATTGTCTCAGTTCACCTAGGATATTGAGAAAAAGGCTAAAGAGCATGAGGATCAACTTACACATATGTCTTAGTCATTTGATCCTTTATTAGTCTCTTGAGAAGTCACGAAGACCAAGTAATATCCTTGCTTGCGAAAATCGGGAGTTTGAGTCAACAAAAAGAGAGAATAATTGGCAGTGTCTGTGAACTTAGGAGTCTCATTACTCCCAAGTTGGATATCATGCTTAGTGGTTTGGAAGATTCCCAAAGTGCCATGAAATCCATGGAGTTGACAGATCTCAAGTCAGCAGAGGCACTTTCATACTTGTTTAGTGGAATTATAACTATGTTGGAGAGTCTCAAGAAGGGCTGGGATAGCCACCTAAATTCATTGAAGCATTCTTTTGTAGACTTATTCAAATTTTTGTGAGTATAAAAGGACCGTGTGTACATATGTAAAAAGCATTTTTGACATGAATTATTGGTTTCTGGAACCCTAACTTTGCCATTGATGTCAAAGGGGGAGTGCATAATAGTGAAAAATGTTGATCTTAGAGGGAGTTGTTGATTTTTGGAGTCCAGTTGATAGATTTTTAGTTGCAGTGTACATTATTTTGGTTTTGGTCCGACACTTTGTCATTTTTCACTAAGTGTTTCCATCAATGTCAAAGGGGGAGATTGTTGGCAAGAGACACTACGTTGATGATCAGATGTTGTCATTGATGACAACTTAAATCAGATATCCAATCTGCAGTTCATGATTCATTCATACCAGAAGATTGATTGAGGTCAGGTGGTCCGGTGAGAAAAATAGGGCATCTGATAGAGTGTACATTGTTTTGATTGGCGGTTCAGTTGTGTTGAGTATTTTGTGTTGCGGATCCCGGAGAAGCATTGTGATCAAGTAATATGCCTTATTCCAGGTTTATGGCCTCCGATGTTGAGTGAGTTGGAAGGTTCGGTAGACATGTTTTTCTAGTTAGAACAATGCTTATCAGCAGTAACGTGTAAAGATTCATTGCGCGGGTCTTGCGGATCGATTTTGGTGATTGTTTGTTTCTTCGAGGTTAGTAAGCCGATATGTGGGAAGTGTGTGGACAATTTGTTTTGGTCCGCATGCTTGTTTTGGATCGGATTGAGCCGACTTGGTGTACATGTTTCATTTGCGTGTTATGCGCTTTTGGGACAACATGATGAAGACTTAAATTGATGTTGCGGGTATATAAGACTGAGTGATATGATCATTTTTGGTATCATGGTTATGTGTGATATGTGTATGGGTGATTGTGCACAGTTTGATGTGCGCAAGTGAAGGATTTGTGCTCCAGAATATAGCAAAATATCATAACAGAGCAGTATAGCAAAGAAGAGTAAGATAAAGTGTTTTGTGCTTAACTGGAACTATACTCAGGCATTTGTTGATAACATTCAATAGTTCAAACCTTCTTGTATCTTTTATATTCATTTTGTAAGGTAGTGAGCCTTCCAGGTTGTAGCCCCTTTTATAATTTGAGCAGTGAGCTCTAGGCAGCGTGCCTGAATGCATGTGCATTCCCCATTGTAATATTTATATTTACTCCTAACATGGTATTATCTCATTGTGGGTAGGTTCCCATCGTGGTTTTTCCCTTAACTAGGTTTTCCATGTATAAATCTGGTGTTATGGTGTTGTGGATGATTATCTCATGTGTTTACATATTTCTTTTATTGATTTGGATTAGATGGTTGAAGAGTCTGGTTAATAATGTTAAAGCTTGCAGAACACTTATTCACCTCCCCCTCCTCCTCTCAGTGTTCCTTGTTTCCAACAAAGGGAATATAATTATGAAATGAGAATTGGTGTTTGCTTTGTGTTTGTAGCCTCTAATTATTTGAAAAAATACACGTAGAGGGAGTTTTCTTTCAGATTTGTATTTGTTTAGGTCAATTTCATGTAAATATATATAAATGAAACATGTCTTTTCATTTGATTATCATAACTTTCAATTATTTTTTATTATTTTACTTTACATATATTTTGGTTGTATTTATAATTGCAATCTTATTTTTTGAACATGATTGTTATTATGATTTCTTTCCTTGATTCAAAATTCAAATTCTTACATTATAAAGTGGCATTATTTTTAGAATTTGATCATTGTTCATCAAATTGCACACCATATTGGTCCAAATTGTAATCTATATCACTAAATTCAAAGATATGTTCTAGGACCCTAATTTCATGATAACAATAATAATAACTCATCATAAGTGATCAATTGCACATCATCTAATAAAAAGGGAGAGGAATCAAAGTATGATTGGTCCTAAGTCTATATAATCATTCAAAGAACATATATCACATTTTTCTTCATCTAGACATTTTGCATCATATATATTTTGAATCTTGTGACAAACATAATAGCGGTCTAACAAAGGTATGAGGAAGTGAACTACAATACATTTTTATCATAAAATCTTAAAATAACTTCTTAATGTTACATTAGTTATTTTAGATATCTTGCATACACAAATTAAAATTTACATGTTTTAGGTGCATTAAAATCTCTAAAGGTTTTAGGTGCATTAAAATCTCTAAAGGATAGCAAAGGGTATTGGATGGAAAAAAGTGATACAACACAACAAAGCACTGTCTCTTGGAGAAAAGATATAGCAACTAATAGGTATAAGCCCCTAACAAAATACTTAAAATGATGATACAATAAAAACCTATGGATTTGAAAGCTTGAAATAAAACAATGAAAGTATGAATCTTAAAGTAAAACCGTAGGTGGTGTAAGATCAATCAGGTTCCATCAAAATGTAAGGGAGAATAAAAATTTTCTAAGCTTAATCTCTGCTACTCAAAATAAATGCACACACAAACATAAATCGACCTAGATTAAACTAATAATTAAATGAGAATGGATAACTCTATTATAAATGCTAATCTAGGAAATTTTATGTAAGGGAATCGAGAGCATTAGCTCTAAGGACAATGATGAAGGATAATTCCAATGCAGTGTAGATTTCAGCCATTAGGTACCAAAAAAAAGTGCCTTTGATATACAACTTTTCTAAGATTATGTGCAAATATATAACTTTCATGAGATTATGTGCAGATATATAACTTGCATAAGGTTCAATAGCTTTGAGTTAGTTTTGTAGCATGGATCTTCTTTATAGCCCATAAAACTAATCTAGTTGGATCTATGCACTTGATAAATAATTTATTTTCAAGTCTACTCTTCATTGATAGTCAAGGATTATTGGCATTTAGAAACTTGGGAAATTTGTTGAATTACAAGGGCTAGTTCTCTTAGGTCGACCCCCTTGGTTAGATTGGTTCCAAGATCATGGAAATAATTGAAAACAATAACATTTAGTCATGCAAATATCGTAGGTTGCTAACACAAAATTTAGGTTCCTTTTAGTTCTCCAAATCAAAGGCATTACTAGAACAATGCTCTTTGTAATGAGTATCATTTTCAATGAATCATTGATGATGAATGAGTGCTTGATGATGAATGAATGCATACTAAATACCTTTAAATATCAAGACAAAGTTTAATCGTGTAGAAGTTTACTTAGCTCATAATAGATTAGTGAAATAGGTGAGATTTGACAAGTATTTGAAATTTGGATTTTCACTTTTGGGTCAATTCCATGTGGTGTGGTAGCGGTCTTGCATGTCATGTAATTGACCCGAGAGATGAAAATACTAATATCAAGGTGGAGAAAGAATGTATAGGATGGGTGCAAGGATAGGTGCAATAAATGACAATAGTATAGGGATATGTATAGATATGGATAAAATAAGATATTAAGGGTAAATGGGGAAAGGTATCATGGGTAGATAATGAGCCAAAATTCAATTCCCATATATATGTTAGCATGCACTTACTTGAGTTGTCTAATGAGTTTAAAAAAATGATGTGTATATAGATTTGATGAGGAAATTAGAGGAAGCAATACAATTTTATTGGCACTTAAGCTCTCAAAATTGCTTACCTTCAAATATGAGTTTCGTAAATTCCAATTCATTGAAAACAGATGATATTCTTCTAGCTAATTTGTGCAAATATAAGTTAGGATGTAAATTTATTGACTAGTTGTGATTATATGTTGATAGATAAAAAGTAGTTGCTCATAAGTCCTATTGGTCTAAACATACTGAATTTTTGTATGTAGACAAAAATTTGTAATATATTTCCATAATAAAGAGAGGACTAGAAATAAGACAACATACAACCCATTTTTTTTTAATATTATAAGTATTTTTTTATAATAAGAAATTTGCTTATCAAATCTTATGAAATAATAGTACCCAAAAAAACAATAAATAAAACTTAAGATGTGTACATATATTGAAATTTTAACAATTTATTGGAAATATTGTTTTCATATCACGATTTTACAAATAATGTCATTCCTACAAATCATAGTGTAACGTCCTAAATTGTACTCCCTTACAATTTGGTCTACATTTGGGGCCCTTGCCTTAGTGTTTGTACCCCAATGCTTAATTAGGACCTAATTATGCTTATATAATGCAAAGCAAGCCTTATTTTCACCTTACACCTTGCATGGCCCTTTGGTCTTGCTCCTAAAATGGGTTAGGACTAGGGCATGGCGCCTTGGTGCTCCCAAATAGGACCCCAATTTGGCCCCTCGCAATGGTCATAATGGGTTGGAGGAAATGCAATCTCCATGTCGGCTCTTGTTGGAAAATTAAGATGTTTTCCCAATAGGCAAGTATATAAAAAGGACTTCCTTTCTCATTTTAAGGCACAATGGTGAAATTATAATCACAAGACGTCAAGCATTCAAGTATTCATCATCAAGCATTTCTAGAGGTCTTCAAGGCTGCATATTCTTCATTCATCAATTGTGGAGCAACATTACATCATTCATATGCAAGCATGTGTGTATGATTAGAGTTTTATCATGTCCATGTCATTTCATACAGCATATGTGATTACATTCAAGAAGCAAAACACTATTATTTGTCATTGCAGGTCTGAGGTATATTGGTGCAGGAGCACCTAACACAAAAGCACAAAAGGAGTCTATAAGAGGATAAAGATCAATTCATAAGTATATTCAATTACATTTTCATTTGTAATGTCATTTTGTGTCAATATGAATCAATATGTAAGGCTAAAAGAACCCATTGTAATGAGTTGTCCAAGTTGTCCTAATAAGGTCTTGAATTAGTCATTTGGTAAAATTTGTCTAAAATATCCTTTGAGGGATAAAATGGTGACAAAAATACATTATTAT
This sequence comes from Cryptomeria japonica, assembly GCF_030272615.1. Lineage (NCBI taxonomy): Eukaryota > Viridiplantae > Streptophyta > Pinopsida > Cupressales > Cupressaceae > Cryptomeria > Cryptomeria japonica. The sequence continues at coordinate 856,326,687 of NC_081407.1, forward strand.
TCCATCCTAATATGTTTTGAAGGTTATTTTGAAGGTTTAAAGTCATTTGAGTCAAAAGTTGTAAAAGTTGTAAAATGCAACTTTTCAAAAGTTGTAAAAAGACCAAAATGGAAAGTTGTATGGTCATAAGAGGAAGTTGGGTAGTTGTAACTTCCATGTGAAGATTAAAAGGCTATAAAACCTCTATAATGGTCGTTCATAAGAGGATGTAAAAATTGGAGAAGGAATTGGAAAGCATTGGAAACATTTTGGTATCATATTTTCATTGTTTTCAATCTCTTGTTTTGTGATCTTGGAAGTTTTTCCTCTTGTTTCCAGGCCTGGTACGACCATGTACAGCTTGGAAACAAGTGTATTTCCATAATTATAGTGTAGTATATTGAATAATGTTTCCATTGCTTTTGGTTTGAGTTTATTTCATTCAGTTTTGAGAAAGTTATGAATGTTTTGGTGAAAACCGTTTGGAACTACCCAAAACCCTGATTCACGGCGACCAGTTTTGGCACAATCATCATAACTTTGGATTTCACTGTTGGATCTTTCTATAATTTGGAGGAAAATTTTATAACTAGCATTTCTAGAATCTGACCGGAGTGATTGTTTGGGTGATTAATATTTTAAGAGTTATTAATGATTGTTCATGACTGTAATTTCATGACCAGAATAGAGTAAATTTCATAGTTTGGACAAATTCTTGGTTTTCATTTGCAAGAAATGAATAGATGAAGGGTTTAAATGATTCAGGTTTAATACATGATACATGGATCTACAATAATTATGGATTGATATATATGGAGAAGATTTGATAATGGTTATTTGATTGATGTTTTCATGATGCTCTGCATCATATATCCCCATTATTTATTTCAGTATTTGCAACATTTCATTCAAGGTTCATTCCTAAACCAAGGCTGGACTTAGACAAACCTCTATTTCCAACCCTTTTCCCTTTCTTTCTATGTGTAGGAAACAAGTACGGAGTTGCAATCTTTAAAATGAACATTATTTACAGTAACGAATCAATCCCCCTTTGGAGTGTGAAAAGTTCAGAGGACCAAGGTGACGGGCACCAAGGTCCTGACATTTTAGGAGCTCTTTTTGGAACAAGTTTGAATCTGCTTACATTGCTCAAATCTAGGTTCATGGCTCAATCCTGCGGCTGTAGCTTGTTGTTTTCGTATTTTCACCTTCATTTCAACACATTTATCCTAATTTCAGCAAATTTAATAATTCAATTCAACTCAAGGGAAAGAAGAGGCACATCCAATACCCTTGGAATTTGATTAGAATGACCTAGATCTATCAAATTCCTATCTTTCCCTAATGTGATGGTCCCTAAGCAAAATTAGTGGTTTTATTTCACCTAATGATGGAAACACTAATTTTTACCTTTACACATAGTATTCAAATTGTTTTATAACATCTTTCTACTTCTTGAGCTTTTTATCATCCCGATGATGGATCACAGAATGCGATTGGAAACATTGATGCAAAAAAATTATACACAATCAAAACTAGAAACAACATCATTAGTTATTTTGATTGTGGAAAACTAATACATTTAATACAGTATTTGACAATTATCACATATCAATATAACTAAACTTTGAATCTTTTAACATTTATGTCAATAATTCAAACATTAATTTTTATTTTATTTTAAAGCATTTTAGTATTTAATATTTTTAAAATTGCCTTTGGCCTCCAACTATTTCTTGAAAATATGTCCATCTCCCATACAAGTACTAGCCCCTGTTGTGTGGTAACTATGCTTAAGGTTTTCCTTTCATTCCATGATATTGTCTTCATCGCATGTAGGGGAGAGGACCCAATAGTTAAGTGCATTCCAATTGTTGTGATAGCAGTTGCTGATTTAATACCCATACTTGTTGATTTAATCCAATTTTTTTTGACAACATTGCACCAATAGTTGTGACCCATAATTGAATGAAATGTACCCTTAGTTGTAAAAAGCAACCAATCATGTGATGCCACATCAGCTGCACAAGTATGGGGGCCCATTATGCACGACTATTGGTCTCACCTTTTTTGGGGCTCTTTTGGACACCTTGGCAAACAGCATGCTGATGTGTCATCATATTTGATTATGTGGCCTTGAAACCTTAGTTATAAGCAGGGGGCTTGCCAAATAAGCTGCTGTAGAAAATTGAGAGTGATTTGAAATTTTCATGTAAGATTTTTAGAAGTGCAAAGTTAGGGTGCTCACTACTTCATCCTCTCCCCTATCTATATTTAACTAAATACACATGATAATTTATCTTCATCGCTTGGAATTCTTTTCAACCAAACACAAAACAAATTGAGTAAATGGGGTCAAACCAAAGTTCCATGCCTACACATGAAATTCACAGTTACCCATAAATCAAACTCAACGTGGATAAAATATGAAGACTCATAAAATCTTGCGAAGACTCACCTACACTTCAGAAAAATCACATGAAAATATGCAAAAAGTTTTCCTCGTTTTACAGCAGTTCATGTGATTAGGGTGCCAATCTCCAAATGTGGAAATTCTGGATTTAGTCGACGGTTGTACAACGATTACTGTGAAATCTTGGGAAAATGAACTCACTTGTACATACAAAATAGTGTATTTGTGTAATTTTTCTAGAATAGTGTTTGACATCTCCTCTGAAACAATCTTACAAAACAAAATAATATAAAATACTAATCACTGCAGCCCCAGCAAATCATTTCATGGGAAAGCCCATTGCAGATCCTTTTTCATGGACCACACCGTAAATCTCTTCTGAAGATCAGTAAAATCATTGTAGTGATTCTATGTAATTTTCAATGAAAGATTTAATGTTGATTTCCTCCTCTAAACATCAAAGATCAAAAATTTGAATACAGTGATCAACATACAACCATCCTCCTTTTGTGCTCGTACTATTTTATGGTCCTTCAAACTTTTAAATATCCCCCAGTTATATTTCTTCTATATCTCTTGATTTAGTAGCTGACCCAATGCTTCCAATGGAGAGTTAAGTGATATCCAACACTTATATCCCTTTATATCTCTTGATTTGCTTCACAATGGAGATTTTAAGTGTTTATGAAAGCTCAATCCTCGCAGAAATTCTTTACAATGACAAAACAAAGTTCTCGTTGGACAAATTCTTTACAAAAGCTATGAATGATGCACAAAATTCTTGTTGCATAAATCAAAATATCGGTGACAAAACAAGTGTCGTGGTAAAATACTTACCTGACACAAAGGATGCTTCCAGAACAGGTTGGTGAGAAGTTGTAAATACAGGTGAGAGATAAGGATGTTCAATTAGTCAAGATACTGATATACCTTGCTAAAAGAAAACTCATAATTATTCAGGAAGCAATCATTTAAAACTGGAAATAGTAGTTCGATATCTTTTATATGGCTAGAATAAAGCTCTATGAATACAGTTAATATGTTTTGTTCAATAGGTGACATACAATAGCTCTATGAAGGGCAGTAAGCACTTTTGATGACCGTGTACTTGCTTTCCCATCCAAGATACAGCATAATCCATTTTGTAAACAAGTTACAGGTCTTGTTGTTCTGTAGATTAAGCAGAGAAGCACATGACACAGTGAATTTTAATCTAATAATCAATGTACACAATATACACTTACAAATTTACAATAGATGGCCAGACTTGTATTCTATGAAATAAAGGCTGCTTTAAAATAGCACTTTACCAAACACACATCATACGATAATGAAGGGATATATCGCAAAGCATAATCCATTTTGTAAACAAGTTACAGGTCTTGTTGTTCTGCAGATTAAGCGGAGAAGCACATGACAAAGAGAGTGAACTTTATTAAAATAATCAATGTAAACAATATACACTTACAATAGATGGCCAGACTTGTATTCTATGAAACAAAGACTGCTTTAAAATAGCACTATACCAAACACACATCATACAATATAGAGGGGATATTTCACAAAGCACATGGCTATTGTAAAATATGTACTAACTTTGACAAACTTAAATCCAAAGTCCATAAAAGAATAAATTCATTTCGGTAGAAAGAATCAAACTTTAACGAGTCGCTTGACAATTGCAGCCATATACTTCCCTTGATGTTCTGCAAGGGCAAGCTCGACACCACTGGGTTGCCTTGTTCCATCGCCTGCATAAACACCTGCCCCATAAGGTGAACCACCACGAATTTCATCCATTTTAAACATGCCAGCACCAAATGTGTAGCCAATTGGAACAAATAGCATTCCATGATGCGCCAACTGGGTGATGGCAGTCCAACTGCATAAATTAAAAAAGTCATGAAATGAGATGGACTTAAAAATGATGGACCTGACCCTGGAATAGCATGGCAAATCTTATATGGTTATCAAGTTTTGTATCAAACAACATGAGGTGAAGTTCTTGCAAGTTTGACTTTTTCTAGCAAAGGACTTCATATTATAGATAGACACTGCTATTAGAACATTGAGAATAATTCACAATTTATGGACAAGGACCTTTTGAACTCCAAGTACTCTGGTTCACATTCCACTTTCCCATTCCTCTAAACTACAACTAATATTCCTGGAATAAGTTCCCAGAAGCTTTTTCAGACGCCATCATCTACTTTACTCACACAATTAGGTTTAATAAAATGAGAGCTATACAATTAAAGTGTAAACTTTAAGATATATGTTCTTGCAGGATGCCATAAGGAATGCATATTTGTTGTCTCAAAAGAATTTTCTTATCCTGATTGTTCACAGACAAAAGCCATGTTAGCTACAGATTTGTGACAGATAATCCTTAAGACATCGTCAAGCTTAAAACAATAATACATGGACCTTTCGCAAGCATGGTGTATGAATTCATTTCAAATCCTAGTTCACAACAAATGTATCAACGGTTTTCACCTGGTACTTCAAGAATCAAATGGATCCATGGAAAGAGGTATGCTCTAATTGTAGTATGAACTAACTCCTAAATTACCAATTATTCAAGTGAAACTGGATATGCTCTTGTTGCCCTCAACCTTATAAATTTTTTCTTCGTAATGTGAGGCTGGATTTTAATCTTTAGTTGATTATTTACAAGTGTATTAAATTGTCAATTGTTATTTCAAATTTTGGAACTCTGATGAATGATTTGAAGTAATGCCATGGGAAGCAAGCAGTCTGAGACTTGGATAAAGCCTAGAAATTATGAATCTGAGGGGTTCACATCTATGGAACATGTCACAGATAGAATCATAACTAGAGAGAAAGATTACTCATTTTCATGCTATAAACTGCATACAGTCAATAAAATAAAAAGTTGCAATCAAATTCAAATTCATGATCGTATAGATGCATTTGTTAAGTATCTGCAGAATGTCTCTTCAATTTAATCAGAATACAAGGCGATGACATTGATTGCAGAAAGGAGGGATAGAAATTGTGAAATCTAGAAAGCTAAGAAAGTCTTAAAAATTATGAAATCCAGAAAAAAATTTCTCCTGGAGCTTCAATGATCAAGTGGATCTATGGAAAGAGGTAAAATGGAGCCAAGATTCAAACAAGAAAGATAAAGAAATTGTAGTATGAACTAATTCCTAAATTACCAAGTACTCGGTGAAGCACCTATGCTCTTGTTGCCCTCGACCTTAAAGCTTTACTTGTAATATGAGGTTGAATTTTAATTTGTGATTGATTTACTAGTGTGTCAAATAGTCAATTGTTATTTCAGATTCTTAAACTTTGATGTGTGATTTGAAGTAATGTCATGGGAAGAAAGCAGTCTGAGACATAGATAGAACCTAGAATTTATGGATCTGAGGGATTCACATATTTGGTAGGTCATAGGTAGAAAATCAAATTCAAATTCATGATTGTATATATGCATTTGTTAAGTATCTGCAGAATGCCTCTTCAATATAATCAGAATGAAAGGCAAAGGGCTGCCTAATAGATGTGTCTGAATGTTGAATGAGAGGAAATGACATTGATTGCAGAAAAGCGGGATGGAATCATGAAATCTAGAAATCTGAGAAAATCCTTGATATCTTGCCAAGAGCTTCTTGCAGAATATCTTCATCTTACTGTCCAATTTTCCTCATTTTCGGAAAACTAAACCAGAATACACACCTCAGTTTCCAAACAACTAGAAGAAGAATCAGTACTGCTATCATTTTGTAGTTAGAAACCACTTCAAAATTCCAGTCTCTAGTGCCAACCAATTACTGACATATGAGTTGATCATTTTTTATTTTGGTTGAGAGAAGAAAAATTAGTCATTCATTTCAAAGGGCCGTAGAAGAATCATTCATAATAACCAATTCAAATGTTTGCTCACAGAAAAAATTACTGCAGGTGAATATAATCCAACAACATGAAAGTCTTCAATGAAACTTTGACCCATTAAAGAACAGTTCTTTGACTCATTTGGAAAATGTAAGAGTCTTTAGTAGAAGAATTATAAAGAGAGTAGGTGAGTAATGTCCCTCTTCGGGATATTCCTGATTTTTGCCTTAAAACAATAATCTTTACTCAAAATGATAATAGCTTTGTCAAAGATTAATAGTTTATCATAATATTCAGATCAATAAATCATAAAATAATTTTCAAAATCAATCATATCGTGAATTCTTTGGAAAAACTTACATATCTGCTGAATTAAAGGTTTCATCCCTAACTTGATAACTTGCCAAGAGCAATAAGGGTTTTTGTTCTTATTCTCTCATGAACATGGAAGGGATTTCATCCTTAGTATTTGCAATACACTTCCTCAAATTCAAAACTGTTTGCTTGATGTATTTGCTAGATTTACTGTTGATTTCTTGATTTCTTTTGCTGATTGATATTTCTTGATGGATTGGTAAGTGAATGCTTGAATGAATCATTCTCTCAATGAAATGATTTGCCCTTTATATCAATTTCTTGTAAATACGGATTTTCGTCCTCCTTGACCAAGATTTGGGTTTTCCTCCAAAGTCGACAAGAGCAATAAGGGTTTTTGTCCTTATCCTCTCGTGAACATGGAAGGGATTTCATGCTTCCTATTTGCAAGACACTTCCTCAAATTCAAAAACTGATTGCTTGATGTATTTGCTAGATTTATTGCTGATTGCTCAGTTTCTTTTTGATGATTGATATTTCTTGATGGATTGGTAAGTGAATGCTTGAAGGATGCTTGAATGAATCATTCTCTCAATGAAATGATTTGCCCTTTATATCCATTTCTTGAAGGAGTCACCACCCTTCACAAGTAATGAGTCACCACCCTTCACCACTGCCTTTTGAGAATAATCATTTATTTCCAAATTCATTGATTGCTTTATTCCCATTTGATTGATTCATTGATTATGATCCATGGATGTCCTTCTCAAATGAAATGATCTCCCTTTATATCTCATGTTTGAGGGAGTAACAACTCTTCATTTCATGCCTTTTGACCGTTCATTAAACTTGATTATATTACATTTAATTTTTAATTTTTTATATTTGAATTTATTATTATTTATTATTAAATCCCATTTCAAAAAAGGGACATTACAGGGTGTGTACCCTAGAGCTGGAAAATGAAATCATCCTCCATGTGAGTTCTTGAAGCTGCCCTTTCTTTGACCAATTCTTTGACTCATTTAGAAAATGTAATAGCTTTTAGCAGAAGAATTAGAAAGAGAGTGGGTGTGTACCCTAGACCTGGAAGATGAAATCATCCTCCATGCAATCTCTTGAAGCTTCCCGTTCTTTGTGTAAAAGTACTCAGATTGGCATCCTTCATTTCCTTGGTAACAATTAGTTCTAGCTTTCCATGTGGTAAAGTTGTGGTTTGTGTTTGTGGCTGATTGTTTGGTGTTTGTAAGTTATTTCTTTGCGATGATTGTTGACTTGTGGCTTTATGCTTTGTTTTGTATGGGAATCCTCTTTTTATTAGTCTGAGGTGAATATCTACTTTCAAGGTAAAGTGGCTCTTGGGAGGGCCTGTGATTTATGGCACGTGTTAGTGTAGTTGAAGGAAAAGGTGATCTTGATAGACAAAGGAGCAAGGATGTTTTTAATGGCTCTTGCGTAGGGAAAAATGGTGATGTCCATGATTAAGGTTTCAAGAAGTCCTTCAAGCAGGCTCTGTGGACTGAGTAGTCTACAGTGGTGTTGGAGACTGGTTTTCTGCAAGCAACAGATAGAGAGGAGATGTCAACAACTTCAAGAGTGAGAAGCCTGCCAGAGTAGGAGAGGAATGTGGTAGGCAGCCTCCTTGTCCTGAGAATTTTTTTATTATATCTTCTTATTCTGAAATGAAATAATTTTGTGAAAAAAGAAGAGGAAAGACTTAAAAATGGTCACCCTTTTTTTATGCATTTGAATAAGGAGGCTTGCCCCTCCAAGAAATTTTTTGACAATAGCCTTGTCTTGGTTTGGGTTAAAAACTTGGAATTTATGTTTCATTTTGTGGAATGGTGCAACTAGGGTTATTTATAGTGATGTTTACAAATCCTAAAATACAAAAATGTGTCATGTGCCACTCCTTTTAGAATATAAGCCATTCTATGTTTAGGGTCTTTTCATGGAAACCTGACTTGAATCCCTTAGATGTGGTTGTTTGCTCAACCTCTAGGAAGATTGAAGCTCAAATTGTACCTCCTCAATTATGGTGTTTGCTTCCTCGTGCTTTGAGACCCTTAAGGGAAGTGTTGCAAGTTGAAAATAGATTCATCTTAGCACATGTTATTGTCAAAGTCCTGATGTCTATGAAACTGGATGAGAATAGTCCTGGAGTATTATGTGTTCAATTTGAGAACAAAATATTTCAATGTGAGATTAAACAATTAGGAGGTCCTGGTGTTTATTTTTTGTGCCAAAATGATGGTCATTTGAGGAAAGATTGTCCTCGCATGAAGCCAGAACAAATGCTTATAATCTTGATACTATTATTCCTTCTCGAGAGAATGGTATGGTGAGTGCTTAAGAAACTGGGAGAATCAGAGTCAATAATGTTTTGTGGAGGAAGTCTCACTGAAAAGAACTAATTCCTCCTCTTCAATGAAGTATCAAGTGACCCTTGTCTCTTCCCAACCAGTTTCTTCTTGTAAGGGTGTTGAAGAAGCGGTGGTGAGGAATGGACCCTGAGCTCTATTAGTAAAGTTCCTTTCGATTCTCAAGGATATCAACTGCTCCCAAAGGCTGATGCCTCTAGTAAGACTTATGAGGGAAATCATCCTATGTTTGTGGGAGGATCAAGAAGGCTGAAAGCCAATCCTAAGAACCCCAACCTTCATGTTAAGAACTTGGATAATGTGAGCTCCATGATTTGTGATGAAGTGATCCCTATCAAGAAAAACGAGGAGATGGCAAATGAGATAACAGATGAAGTTAAAATGAGGAAGCAAAATGATTCCACTACGTGAACCCTAAAAGCAACAAAAAGCGTGAAGAAGAAAATTTTCCTTAACTGCTTTGAGAGGCTCTATAGGGGTTTGAAGACCCCTCCTAACCCTTCTCCTAAGTGAATGTTAAATGAATTGATTGGTATATTTGACGACTTGAGGACTCTGATAGGTGAGCAGTTAGAATATTTTGTAACTCTAGAGACAGGTCGGATTGTTTAATGTGACGAAGAAGTTAAACTTGTTGGTTTTTCTTTGGACTAAGCTTTGAAATTCATTTGGAAAAATGTCTATAGTTTCTCAACAAAGCATGTTAAGGGAAGGGATGGTTCTGTTATCCTGCTTTCTCCTAATTGCGCCTCTTCTATTGTGGATTCTGGTTCTCTCTTTAACATGTATGTTTGGCTTATTATAGAAGACCTATGGTCTAGACTTGATTGATGTTCTTCAAATGCTTCAAATGATCATAAGGAAAGAGCCATTTGTTGAACTGGTTGGCTGATAATCTGCCAAAAGTGCCTTGGATCTCAGGTGGTGATTTAACATGATTGAGAATAAAAGAATAAGTGTGGTGGGGATAAATTGAGTGGAAAGGTGGAAAGTTGTTTTTTGACCCAAGATGAAGAGGATGCTAATTTGGTTGACCCTTCAGAATGCAATACAAAATTCAGTAAATGCAATACGGTTTACCATGTGCAATATTCAAACTGGAGGTAAAAGGATGTATTCTAGACTTGACAAATTCTATCTCCACAGAAACTTTTTCTCCTCGTGTCTGTTTATCAATGAAAAACATTTTCCGGTGTCCCTTTATTCTTTATCTAACCATCACCCAATTAAGTTATCTCTTATGCTCGATGAGCTTTCCAAATTAAGACTTGTAAGGATGATGGTTTGTTCAAGCTCAATGTTAGACATTTTATTAGGAATCTGGACGAAGGCTCCTCTTTTGTGCCTTCTTGTATTAATCAGTAAAATGATTGTATTTCTGCTTGGCAGAAATGCTTTAGGAGTCGGCACCATTGACAAATCTAAAACCTTTAGCAGGAGGAAGCATTAGAGAGATATAGACAATGGTCTTGAAAAGCTTAAAAATCGGCTTCAGTCTGATCCTTGTAAACTAAAGTTGCTGGAATTGTTAGTCAAAAACAAGCAAGTAGTGGAGATGTCAAAATTATGTAGCCCAATGTACTATAATTAGATAAAAAAATGTCTTGGCTTAAGTATGACGATAAAGGATCTGACTTTTTTACCAATTCGCTTAGGGCTAAGTTTGGTAGGGAGAAGATTGGATCTGTGGATGTTGAAGGGACCTTGACTGATGACCCAAGGGAGATTAGGAGTGCCTTTATTTCTTTCTATAAGTTTGTATTCTCTTATGATGGCTACAATGAGAATCAAAGATTGGACCTATGAAAGTTGGTGGGACCTTGACTGATGACCCAGGTGAGATTAAGAGTGCTTTAATTTCTTCCTAAAAGTCCGTATTATCTTCTGATGATTACAATCAGGAACCAAGGAAAGCCAAGAACTTATGTAAAAGTATTATACTCAAAAGCCTGTTGTGATCGATGCCTTGAATATTAAAAAGGATATTATAGTTCAAGAAATTTCTTCAATCATTAACTCTTGAACAATGATAAATCTCCTTGGGTGGATGGTATCCGTATTGAGTTTAATAAAGCTAATAAGTAATGGATTGCTGGAGATCTTTTCGATACTTACAAAGAGGCTATTTGGGTCAGCTCTTTAAAAAAAGATATAAAAAAGAAGTGTTATTGAACTCCTTCCTGAAGATGAAGATAAATCACATGTCAAAATTTAGATGCCTATTACTCTTTTGAATATGTCCTATAAGATCTTGGCTAAAGTGACTGAGAAAAATTCTCCCTAAGATTATCTGTTGGTGTTGACCAGTTTTGTTAAAGGCAGATATATTTTGGAAAATCCTCTTACTGGTTGGGAAAGGAAGGAGTGGGCTTATTACCATACAGAACATGTGTATGACACAACAAGATTTTAAAGAGTCTTATGACTGGATCGAATTGCTGTTTATTTTGTTGGTTCTTGGAGCTTTGAGAAATTTTGTTAGATGATTTTGTTTTTTAGGATGAATCAACTCCTGGAAATTAATGGTTTCTTATTTGATTTCTCTGATCTGCAGGGATATATCAGACAACGTTGCCCTTTGGCTCCTTCCTTGTTTGTCACTGTTGTTGAGGCTATGCACACATCCTACGTAGAGATTTTATTTCAGTCCTCCAGTAAAAGGTATTATTCTCCCTGGTGGCTCTGACTTGGTTAATCTTCAGTTTGTTAATGACACCTCCCTCTTTCCCTATTTGGAGGGGGGGGATTTTTCTAACATGATGAAGAGGCTTGATATTGCTTCTGGGTCTAAGATTTCCACTCCAAATTCTATGAATTTAAGTTGGTTTTTGGCTCCCTTTTGCAGTAGTTTACTAGTTTTGGGTAGGAAGGTTGCAGACCTCGGAAATTAATCAAGTACATAAGCATTCCATTTACTTTATGTCCTTCTCTGAGTGATACGAAAATTTGTGTCTTTTAAAGGTTGACAACAAAATCACAAAGTGTCAAGGGCACCTTCTATCTATTGCTGGCAGTTTTCAGCTTTGTCAAATAGTGTTCTCCTCAAGTATTTACTATGCCACTATTTGGCTTTTTGCCTCCTAGGTGAGTTTTTTTGTAAAATGGTTTAAGATCTTTTATGGTCTGATGGTAAGGGCAGTAGTAGAAGGCACACTTTTTCCTAGAACTGGTTCTGCTTACCCAAACAAGTTGGTGGCCTGGGGCTTAAGAACCTGATGAATCAAGGCTTAAGTTTGGTTGTTAAGTGGTTAATGAAATCTTTTGATGGAGGTGAACCATTGAAGGTGTTGATTAGAAACAAAATTTGCATTGTTGTTCATAAGAATATGAGGGACTAGAAAATTCAAAAGACTCCAACCCCGTGACTTGTTATTTGGAAACTTTCTCATTTAGCCTGCAAGGTCAGCAGTCCTTTGTAGCATACTCGGGAAGTCATCAGGCATCTTCTCATTGGACATGAAGCTTCTGCAGAAAGGATGATGGTTATCAAATTTTTAGATCTATTTGGTGGAATCTCTCTTATAATAATACGTCTACAACTTGTTAAGAGGTTGTTCTGCTGACTTTGGTTCTCCAAGGGGAATAAAGTGGTTGATGATTTATTTAAAAATGGTGCTATAATTCCTTGGGATGTGGTTAGAGACCAATCCTTGATCCCTGTTTCCCAGAGAAGAACTCTTTCTATGGTTTCTAACACTGAATAATTTGCATATGCCTGCTAAACTCTCTTTTAACACTGAAATTTTGGACAACAAGTGGAACGATGGTCCTCCCCTAACTAAGATGACTAAAAAGAAATTATAGGAGCTACTTATTAGTACCTAGGAAGTTATTAGGTATCTGAACCTTACGTGGGGTCTGAATTCTTCACTTCAAAATTGAAAATCTAGATTGTATATCATTTTATCCTCTTGGATTGAACCAAAGAAAACTTGTTTTTGTTTGTTATTGTTACTTCATAAGTAGGTTGTTGGTTCTGTTTTGAAATCCTCTAGTTTCTCTATTTCTCCTTGTTCTATTTTTAATGTTGTGGATTCTTGTGTTCATTTATTCTTTGGGTGTTCACTTGCTAACAGTATTCACAATATGTTTTTGGTGAGTTGTGATGTGTAGGCTAATAAGTTGTCTATTTCTTAGAATGATATTTTGTTTGATTATATTACTGACTTGATGCTCGTAAGTTTTGGCTTGTTTTTCTACTGAGGTGTTGTGGTATATTTGGGTAGCTAGAAATAATGAGTTATTTTAGGGTAAAAGGAGGGTTATTACTGATTCATGTTATGAAGTAACTTTCTTTTTTGTTACCTTGCAGGTTATAATGATTTCAAATATTCCAAAAAATGATTTGAATGAAGGATCTATCCCCCTGCACAAAGATATTATTAAACATGCTGAGTGGCAGACTGATGTTGAGAAAGATGACAATCAAACCTTCAATACGACTATCAGTGGTGTTGGGAAGACTAGTACAAGTTTTTAAAATGATCACGGAAAATTCATGTTGTTCTGAACAAAGAGCAGGACTGTTTTAATATTGAGACTGAACCTGATGACTGGATGAGAGATGATGAAGCTGAAGTTCTGCATGACTGAATTGAACAAAATATATGGGATCACAATGACCTCACGATCAGACATATGAGATCATATTCCCAACCTACAGCCAATTGACATGGATCAAACTTTGAACTGATTACTGAAACAATTATTTTTATCGGAGAAGGCCGTATTCCAAGAGCAAATGAAACAATTAGAACAGGGCTCAAATGACAATCTGCCCTCAATATCTATTGGCTCAAGAGAATTATAATTGAAAACTCAAATTGTCACACAATCAATTGTCCATTAGAACCCAAAATTTATAGAATCATTCAAACCTACATTTTTCATATCCAGAATCTACTTCTTCAAAATTGACTTGTTCACTGTTATGAATCAAATACTAAATATTGAAATAATTGACCTCTGAAGTGTAACAAGATTATTTAAATCTTTGGCTCTAGCATATCTTGTGTCCTATACTAGACCAGTTGAGAGTTCCATCCAGGTCAGAAACCCTCTATTTCTATTAAGGATTTTAAAGGAACTCGATAACTATGTTATACCCACTCACCTCAATGTAAATACAACTCTTCATTGAAATCATGATATTTCCTCAGTCGATGACATAAATTGTAAAGCTTCTGGTAGAAAACTGTGTATAGTTTTATTTGCATAGTTTTTTGATTTTCCAGATCAGACTCCGTGATCCATAATAGGATAGAAATGAAGTAAAACTGCAGAGAAAGTTCCTTATAAGGGGCATGAAAAAGAATCAACAAGTTCTACTTAGTTTTCTACCAGAATCTTTACAATTTACAACTCTTCATGTTCAAGGTCACTAAAATTCTGAATATGAATGACTGGAAAGCAAGTTTGTCATATAGCTAGTTCCAGATGCTTTGCCCAAACATACATGGCTATGCTGCTTAGGAACCTGGATGTAATCTGAATTCTAGATTTTATCAGTTCCAAACAATTATGTAAAGCAACTCAAAGATTAAAGAATCACACTATACATTCATTTGAAAATTAAAATATCTCACAAATCCTGTACAAATCTCAAGCAAATAATAAACAACCATATACAGAGTTACAGATCATTAAGCATTCACAGTATAATCACCACTACAACTGTGGTCAGAGGATTATGGTGTCTTCCAAAGTTCAAATGAAACAAGAAGAGACTTCACAATGAACTTCAGCCACCCAACCTGGGTTTGCTTCCAGGTTTATTAGAGTGCCCTAGTTCTAAGTAATTAAAGGAGATCAGAGATCATTGAATACTCAAATCTGAATAATTAATACCTTTATTATGGTGTGTCTCCAATATCTGAGCTTTGATCCCCAATAAGGCCCCCAGGTTGGATCAACTTATGCAGCATGGGATCGGTGCATATTGCATTGTAAGCATATCATATACCGCAAAAGATAAACCGTTTTCCACTTAAAGTGATAATCTCCTCAAATTCAATCCCCCATAAGATCGCCAAGATATTAAACCCCACAATAAACTATGCCACTAAATTGAGTTATGCTGAAAGTGAATTAAACTTCGACAAGAAGAGATCCATACATGCATAAGAATCTCAGAAATAAACAAGACTAAATTTATCTGCATGGGAACCCAAAAGCAGGGACAAGATTTTCAATATTTAGAGTACAACCCGGAGTAACCCTTCCATCACATCCCAGAAAACACTTCCACTAGACTGGAAGTTTGTTTCTAGGTTTTTAAAACAATTTTACATCCTGAAAACTTCTCGAAACTCCACTACCAAAGCCAAAAAAATCCACATATATTTCTGGTGGTTTTCAACCATATTCTGGATGAAGATAGGTGGACTGTTTATTTCTAGTGGCCAAGGACATATCTCTATCAAAGTTTCAACAGAGAACAATCCCCCGAATTCCATTTTGCTGCACCATCAAAATCTGATTAATTGCACAGAGGGGACGCCATTTATCATTTCTACTTATAGAACACCCAAATTATCCAAACTAGAATCCTGATTGCTACTACACCCTTGCCTTTTATCTGTTAACCCTTGAATGAGGATAAGTCAATGGAGAATAATCAATTTTCAGGGTTCTTAGTACATATCCCACTTCTTCTCCACTTGGAAATACCAAGACTAAATTGTTATTGACCAGCCCTCACTGTTTCTCCCAAGTAGATAAAGTAAGGATCATCTCTGAACTCACATAAATGACCTGATGTCAGATGAGTCCATAGATCATCTCTGAGTCCATAGATAAAGTAAGACTAAATTGTTATTGACCAGCCCTCACTGTTTCTCCCAAGTAGATAAAGTAAGGATCATCTCTGAACTCACATAAATGACCTGATGTCAGATGAGTCCATACCAAGATGCAGTTAATTGCTGAATGGCAGGCGTGCAGGTCAAGCCTCAACTTCCAGGATATATATGATTTTTCTTTATGTTTCCAATAACATCCAAGTTGCTCATTTCATTACCAAGAGTTTCCAGAGGTTTTGACATTTCATAGAACCTTTCATTAATAAGTCTACCCCAAAGTTTTCACAGTTTCCTACCCTATCCATCTCTAATTTCAGGTGTAACTCAATTTTTAACCATATGAAGAAAAACTGGGACAACTAATTTACTAATCAAATGGCTGAGCCCAAGCTTCAAAGTTTTCTCCTTCAATCTATCTGCCATTCCCCTTCTCCCGGTTGACCCACCATTTAAAGTCCCGCCTGATGATGCTGGTCAGAGTTCATTTATTGCAACAAGTCTAAATTTACGACTAATCTGGAAGATAACCAAGACTAGTATTCATTGATCTAATGAACACAGATGATAGACAGGAGCCTAGAAATTCATGGCCTGTGGCCAGTTTTATGCAAATTAAATTGGATGTCACAAATTACCCCAAGATGTCTATGGTTGTTAACTAAACTAAACTAAACTATAACCATAAATCTTCTTTGTGGACAAAGTTCTTCACATGTTATTGAATACCTTACTGTATGCAATTACAGGTGAATATGTGGGCTGAAGATGTGAAATCTCAGGCTCTCAAAGCAATTATCCATCATAGAAATTTTATTTGATAGGAATTGTGTACGTTAAACTTCAGGGCTGGTAGAGACCAAGAACAAAGAGAGAAGTAGCACTGTAACATATTACTAGCACACTCATTCCTCGGTGAATGCAACAACCAGAACAAGGAACCCAAACAGATGATCCCTAAAGGACAACACAAAATCACAAACTCACAAATACTGACAGATACTATAAAAAGGACCAAGTGTCAGAAAAACATACGCTGTTGTCTCCTGGCCTCCTCCCTGGGTGCCAGTACTAACAAAAAAGCCTGCAGGTTTTCCTGCTAGTTTCTGCTCAGTCCATAATTTGCCTGTAGAATCAAAGAAAGCCTTCATCTGGGCTGCCATAGCACCATACCTGGTAGGGAACCCAAACACAATCCCATCAGCTGCAGTTAATTCTGCAGCGTTTATAACAGGGATAGACTCATCTTTGAGAGGTGCACGCATCTGTTCCAAGACCTCAGCCGAGAGTATCTCTGGCACTCTAAACAATACTCCCTCCACTCCCTCAATGGCATCCACCCCACCCTTCATCTTCTTTGCCAGGGCTTCCACATGACCATACATTGAATAGTACCTGCAATAACCGCATAAATCCAATCTTGTAAACAACCCAAGAATCAGACATCCAACAGCAAAATAAAAGTGTGTGGGCTATCACATGACCACACATGGAAATTAGCAGTACCCACACGAATCCAACACAAACAAATCCAAAATTCTTACGGCCCAAAACAGAATAAAATTACAAACAATACTAACCTCAATATACCCAAAAAAACAGAACAAGATTCTAACTTTAAATATCATCAATACAAAACTAACACACACAAACAAGATTCAAACTTTGAGCCCAATTTGGAAAAATCCACTCACACTATATATATCCGGAGCTTTCCAGTGGTGGCACCAATGGGCGAGGAGGAGGCATCCTCAAAGGTGGGTGGATGCTGATCCTCCTCGAGAGCTACTGAATCAACTTCAATGGCCTTCTCTAAAATAGTCGTCTCTTGAGGATCATGAGCATTTTCACTAGCATTGACAACAGGATTGGGATCAGGATTATCCTTTACAAGAGAAGCGCGCTTCCTAGAAGTACTTGGAACACAACCCCCTCCTTTTCCCATTCCTCCTGATCACATCAGAATTCCGAGTCAGTAAATGTACTCTTCCTCCTCTTAAGTGACCTTAAAAACAGAATCTGCCGTTCAAATATCCGCTGTAAACTACTTTGTCTAATAGCCTCCAGCTTCAGCAATAAACACACGTCCACATGTCCTCCTCACAACAAATGACCATTAAAACCTCTCCATAAAAACATTTTTTTCCTTAAAATACAACAAACAGCTCAAAACAGATCAGAATTGCTCTCCGCCTCTTCCAATGGAGAAGTTTCTTCCTTTATATTTGACTTCTAGGCCTCCTATAAACCCGACTTTTTATCTTCTTCAATTAATTCCAATCTATCAATGTACCCCCACATTCCCTTACACTCTATATTCCTGCACCAATAACCACATGGTATAAGAAAATGAGTACCCATGTGGTTTACAGGTGGTAAAACAGTAACTTTTCAGATATTTTACTGACCCAGACAATTTCCAGGCAGGATCCCTCCATACCCACATGTCCAAATCGCAGTTTTCAGGTCAGATTGAAAACTGCCAATTGGTACCGGGTCAAACTATCACTACCCACATGGATTTTCTGGTTTTTCAAGCCACCCACGTGGCCCTCTGCTCACAGTCCACCTATGACCCACCTGGAACTTCAGATCTATTCAAACTAAACTACCATAATTTCAAAGTTTGTAAAAAAAATCTTCCTAGGCCATCATGCTTACCTCATAATCACAGTCACCAAGAGGAATATAATTATTAATTATTGCTATTGTTGGCCAGTAAAACCGATAAGCACATTGCCCTTATCCATAGTTTTCAACCAAGAGTTATAATTGTCAATAATGTCCTTTTTTTGTGATGGATGGGTGGTCAATTTGGGGAGAGGACCTTCCAATAATAGCTATTGCCTTTATTAATGTGTTTTGCATGCCAACCTGGAATTGTAAGGTTCCCAACATTAGAAAAACTTCAACAAACTGGAGAGATATTAGGTAGAAGATATATTATAATTAGATTCCACAAGGTTTTGTGATGATATATCACTAAACAAATCCAGGAGATGATATATGGTATAATAACAGACTGAATTGCCGGACAGCCCAATAAATCCATAATGGGTTTAACTTTGTTGGCTCTAGCTTGATCCCAATTTTTTGCAAGTTTGTTTACTTGTAATTTACTAAATATAGTTGGAATAAGATTTAGTGTGGCATACAAATGTAAGTGTATTTAAGCCATAGCAATTACCAACCACCCATACATGCCTTGCACTCTTTGTCTCCATTCCTAAGTGGAGTATATTTTAATTATAAATTTAAATGTTTTAAAATACATGATTTTTGGTGAGTTTTATGTGAAGTAATAGTCACACATGACACTAAACCAAACTTAGATGATGAAAGCTTTCATGTCATTTCTGTGTCATTTATGTCTTTAGTCACTATAAAGAACAAGTTAAGTGGTTAAGAAGTCTATTTTTAAAACACTCAAAGTGAAGATTCTTATATGCACTCTTTTTTCTTATGCATTTTTTTTATCATGATGAACATTAAGATCCCATATTCACACACTAACCTTTTATTTCAAATGTGATTCAAGATTTGTGTGGGTTGGGTGTTATAAAAAGATCATAAACTTTTATATTCATTAGTCTTTCTATTACCATGTGATCTAGGTTGAATGTATATTAACTATAAAATTAGTGAAATTTAGAAAATAAGATTTTGGTGTTGAAAAGAAGTTTTAAGTATTAAATAATTAAGAATTAGAAATGTGAAGTTAGAAAAATGTGTTTATTAGTTTTTATTAGATTTTATTAATTGATAATAAATGAATTAATGAGAGACAATTAAAATAACTTCAACAAATTATTTATTTATTTATTTATTTTATAGAATTTTTTTTAATTCATTTTAACTATAAAAAAGTTAATTGTAGAATCAATTGATTTTGTATCATTGCTTATTTGTTGTGTTGATAACAAGAGTAAAATTGAAATAGTTTAATTATTGGATAATAGTATTATTTATTTAACTGTAACACAATTTATATTATTTTGTTTAGTTGGTAATAAACGAACCAATGAGAAAGTAGAATTAAATTAAGTTGACAGGATTTTATAATAAACATTTTTATCATTTTTTTTCAAATTTTCAAAACTATTTTATCTAACATTCTATTGAATGCTAGTAATTAACAAAATAAAAAATAAAATGATAGACCAATTTGCATATCATTCATTTAAAAATAACAAATAAAAAGTTTGAAAGATCAATCACTATCATGAATTATAGAAATACCATAGGTTTATTAATTCTCTATTTAATAAAAATATGCAAGATAGTAATAAAATTATGTAGGAGAATTATTTAGTGGTTGAATAAATCTTTAGAGTATGACAAGAGAAGATGTTCACAAAAAGTTTAATTGTTTTATAATATTCTAAATTACAATGAAAAAATAAATAAATGGAAAGTGCAACTGTAGAGAATAAAAATGAGTATTAAAAAAGTATATGAAAACACATCATATGTTTCTTTGTCTCATATATATTGCTCTTTATTTTAATATGAAAAGACATAAAATAGACTTAATTTTGTGTTTGAATTTGGAATAGATTTGTTATGATCTATTCATTATGATCTATTGTGAGAGGGATAGCACACATCAATGGTATCTCAAGTCATCGTAATTTGATATAAAAAAATATGTGGGAATATATTTGTGTTGATATTAGTAGATATCATTGTGAATAATAAAATATAATATTTAGCAACATAATTTGAAGCTCAAGATTATCCATATGAGTCTAATGTAGAAAAAATTACAAGTACTATCAATGCTCAAACTAGTGTGATTTGCAATATGAGTGTTTAATGCAAAATCAATAGTTTACAAAAGTTGATACCATTTTTGTGTGTATTATTTCTCAAAGTGCCAAATAATTTAAATAAAAATTATCTAGTATAAATAAATAAAAATTCTTTAATATTATTTCAAAACACATTCTCTAGGCGCCTTGATCAGATTTGACACTTTGATATTATTTTGGTATACTAATGACACTCCTTGTTAGTTTGCGTCACCATGGCTAATTTTTACAAGACATGGATAAATCAAAGAATATAAATTAGTCGAATGCTAGTAGTTGGATTCTTTGCAAGTGTCATGGCATCTCGTATCTTGTATAAATTTATTATACTTCTTTTGATTTGTAATTTTCTTTCTTGATACCCATTATTTTATTTTCTAATATTCCTTAGTATCCATATTTTCATTGAAATTTTTTAATCATTTCTTTACCAAGTTCTTCCTAATTATCTTGAAAATCTTATTTTGTCAACATAGTATTTCTCAAGAGATGTTGAGGGAAAAATCATTAGAGTCTACAATTTTTATAGTAAAATCCAAATACATAAATCAACTCTCATAATTGTCCATTAGAAACACTCTTCTCACATAGAGCTTGATGTTGTTAAGATTTTCCTTAGCATCAAAAAAGTTGAAGAGAGACCTCCTAGGAACAAACAAAATATACTTGAACTACAATTTTCCTTTAAATAAAAAATTATCGACAACCAAGTAATTTTCCTAGTAATTGGTCAAGCTCTTGTAGAAGGAATCATACTCTTGTTTCATAATTTCCTCTAAATTTTTCATCCAAATGAACAAATTTCTTGTTGAATAAAAAACTTTCATGAGATAATTCCTTAAATTTTCTCTTATTCTTCTTAATTTCTATTTCCTTACCCTCCTCCACTTATTCAATATCACTCTCTTCTTCCTCTTCATTGTCACTCACCTCCTTCTTCGAGTCGTCTCAATCTATATATAGATTGGGTAGTTGATGAACTATGAGTACAAGTTATGATAAAATCCTCGAGCCTAAGCTCTTCAAGATATTTCATCTACATGATCAAAATACTTGTTAAGTCTAGTGTCAAAAAAATTAAGGAATCCAATGAATCCACTCGTAAACCCCTAGGAGGATGACATGTTATATTACCCAGTCTTATTTCATCAAAAGGGTGATCCTATAGTTCCTTTTCCAATAGGACACATTATATGGATGTCCTAATTACGATCTAACACTTACACATCATCATTGCAAAATAATGACACTCCTTGTAATTTTCCATCTCTATCACCAATTTCTAAATATATTGAGAAAGAAGAGAATAGGAACTAGTGGAATGTTGGTGGTTCTATTTCTTGCAAGTGTCATGATGTCTCTTTCTATCTTATATCAATTTGTTACTATCATTTGGATTACCAAATTAATTTTTTTTAATCAAATTTTATTATTTTTTTAGATTTTGATTTATTTTAAGTTGAAATTATAAGTTTTTCTTCGAAATGTGATTTGATAACATTTCATGTGTTTTCTTGAGATGTAATTTTATCTTTATTTATTTATATTCAAGTTTATGGCATGTTGAAATAGTAATGTTTAATTTATGGCTCTCATGATCTATAGGTCTAGGTCTCTTTTGTTTATCATTTTCTAGATTTTTGTTGTGAAAATTTAAGTTTTAAGGTCTTTAGTAGATTCATGTATACATTTTTTACAAAGATTTATGAAGAGTTTCAAGATTATTAATAATAAATTTATTGGATGCCATAAAAAATCTATTATTTTTAAACAAGATTCAAAACTTATAAATATAATTCCTCTACAACTTTTATTTTGATTTCTATGAGTAGTCTATAGGTTTGTCAAATTATAGAATGTTATTTTATTCCCTGGAATTTTAAAGTCAAGAAGGAGCTCAACATAATATACAACTCTTTTTTTATGGTATTTTTGAATTCTATTTTAATGTTTTAAATAATCCTAATATTGGGTTAGATTTTTGTTATCCCTTGATATGTTTCAATTGGAAATACTAGTCAAGTCTTTCTTTTGATGCCATTTATATTTGATAGAAAAAGAAGAGAAGTTTGGAACCTTTTTAGGATGAATTTTTTAAACATAAAATAGAGGCAAGTAATAGAGCTACTAAGTAGAATTTTCCATCTCTCTCCCAAGTTCATCTAGCACCTCCATGTAGCAATTATTTGGAGAAAAATATTAGGTAATTCTTTGAATGATGTATAACATGAACATGAACTAGTAACTTAGTAGAAATATAATAGGTGCTAGAATATCATGTTCTACTGCATCCTAATCTCTAATCCATGTACCCAAAATTGAAACTAAAATGGTAACTTAGTATAAACACAATAAGTTCTAGAATAGCATGGTTTACCCCCTCTTATATCTAGCTAATCCTTAATATGGAATAAATTTAATTGAAAGTTTACTACAAGAATTTCATCAAGAGTATTTTTAAAAACATGATGATAAAATCCAATGAACAAGGTTTTTTTCATATAAGTTCAACTTGAAGCTATGTAACCCTTGTTAGTAGTAAATCTGCCAATGATAAAGCAAACAAGAAGATCCTATTATAAACTACCTCAAAGAGCTTGTGGAGATTTGAAATGAAAAGATACTGTTTAGAGTAGTAGGTCATAGGGCACGTCCCATTAGACAAATGTGTGTATAAGGTAGAATAATATGTAACCAAGTAGTTAGAGATGTAGGAGAGAATAGATACAACAACTTGTAAAAACAACAATACAGTAGAAAGGAGAATTTTATTGAGATATTATATATAACCAATGTATGTTAGTATCCATATGGATAACTAGAAAATGGTTACTACATATGTTATGATATGAAGGTTATTTAATTTCTATGTCTATTTTAGTTGGTTAACTATCCAATTTGCACTATATGCTAACCTCCTATCACTCTGCTACAACTAGGTTTGGGATATAAATGCACTTAGAGAATACTTAGGGCCTAGAAATTTGCTCTATGACACCCCACTTTTATTGCTAACATTGGTTTCATTGTTAGGATCCTGGTTAGTTATTACAAAGGAGATTAAGAGGAAAATTTAAATTTTGATATAGATAGAGATAGTAGGAAAAGAAATGGAAACTATCTTATAATTTGTGGCATCGTCTCCTTGGTTCTAGCCTTATGAGAGAGGGCTAGGCATGAAGGGGATGGTTAATGTAAAGTTGACCCTCCAAAATGAAACCCTAAAAAGATGTGACATATTAGAGGAAAATACAAAATAATTACCATGTGATGAAATAAATGATTAATGTAACATCAAAATAAAAAACACCCATGAAAGAAGGTGATAACAATAAATCAAGAGAAATTTTTAAATAACAACTTCAATAATATTGTTCGGTCTGCAACTTTTCAGTGCTATGGAGGACAATCAACGACTAGGGGTTTTGGCAGATGTCACTTGTGATGATCTGTTGCACACTCCTCAATGGGTTTTTACCAACGGTCGTTGGGAGGATAAGGCGAGTTTTCGTCTTTACAACCAGCCCAACCAATTCACAGTAAATAGTTTAGGCCTGTGTCTACCTACTTTCAAGGGTTTTCCAATTTGCATCGTAATCTTCCTCGCAAGCAAGTTTTTAGGGCTAATTACACTCGATGGTCTGCAAATCATGGGAAACAAGGGCACCGCTGCTGGAATCCCGCTTTTCAGCGGGGATCGTTTTATGGAAAAAATCATTCATTTGCTCCAGTGGTTGGTTCTCGATGGATGGATCATGAAGTTAGGGTTTCGGCAAATCCTTCTGGCAAATTGGGTACCAATGCAATGGAAACTAGGGTTTCTGTCTCTAGGACTTCGGGAAACGGTCAAGTAAGTTCAAATCCTAACAATGCTAGTCCTGAAAAGGATAAGGTATGTCATATTACTAATCCTATGTCTCATGCTTGGGTTCCCATTCCTTGCATTGATCTCCTTGGTTCTTATGTTGATAAAAAGTCTTATTCCCTTCATTCAAATGCTATTATTGGAGAACTTTGGGGGGACCAAATCTGTTTGTCCAAACTTTTTGCTAAACTACAGAAACGTTGGGTGGACATTCATTATTTTCAGCTCCTCTCATCAAGTTCATTTATTATTGTCTTCGATTCTAATATGACTCGGGATAGGGTTTTGGATTCTCCTCACCACTAGTTTGGGAAGCATTTTCTTTTTGTTTCTACCTGGAAACCTTTCTATGTTCCTGCTTGGTCAAAATGTAATTTTACTCCCTTTTGGTTTGCTTTGCCTAAGCTTCCCTTTGAATTCATGGACCATGATGTTCTGCAACAAATTGGTAACTCATTTGGTACTTTTATCACATCCAAGTTGGATTTTGTGGAGGGGGAGGTTCTTGTAAAAATCTGTGTTTTACTTATGCCTGAAACTATTTATCCCCGTACTTGTAATATTAAGTCTCATGTTGGGATTTGGTGTCAAACTATTGAGAAATTGGAGTCTGAGCTTTTAAAATCCCCCCTTATTATAGATGCTCCTTTGTTTATGGACTTTAAGAAAAAACATCAGGTGATGGATTCAATAGATGCGAACCCTAATATTATATTGCAGCCTCAACAGATTATGGCTTCTGTTGGGAAAAATCTGACTAAAGAGGATCAGTTGAATTCTGTTCAAGTTAATGTTTCTCCTTCCATGAACAAACCATTAAAAATTACAGAGTCCATCTCTAACTTTTTTAGGAAGGACTCTGAGACTATTTCAAATCCTCTGGATATTGTGGACAATTCAAAAAATAAAATTGTGGCTTCTCCTCTTGACTCGGTATCCTTAGATGCTTCTAAAATGATTTCTTTTGGAAAAGTTTCTAGAGGAGAGACTCTGTCTGACTCGTCCTTAATTGCTCAGATTAAACTTTTAACCTCTGATTCTTCTCATCAGGGTCCTCAATCATTAGATAAGGAACCTAATCTAGGTTTTAATGAGTTACCTGAGATAGTTGTGCCTGATTTAGAGCTAGTACAACAGGTGAATGAGTTGTTGGAAAATCATGCCCCCCTTGGTGGGATGGAGGTGACGGATAGAGTTATTTTCTCTATTGATAGTGACTTATGACAAATCAAGTCTCCTCCTATTATTACAACTTCAAATCCTTTTGACATTTTGGGTTCGAAAGATGAGAAATTGACTGATAATCTGATCTCCCCTTCACATAATGGTAAGGACTTGCCCATTGTTCAATCCTCTTTAGTTTTGTCCCCTCCTTTTGGTTCTCCTATAAGAGGTAGGCCTCCTAAAGTTTCTTGTACTAATCTAGAAGTTGTTGTTGGGATCCAGAAGACTCTATCCCTTTCTCCTGGGATTGATAAGAGGAAGATTTTGCTTTCCTTAGGTAATAGAAAAAGGATAAGCTTCAATTGTTTAGTCCTCCTGTGACTAGGTTAGGGGTTGTCAAAAAGAACCTGCAAAAGTGCTTTGGAGACTTTACTAAGTCTCTTGATGTTGAGAAGAGGGGAGTTTCGACCTCCCCTCAAGAGCAATGAAACTTATATCCTGGAATGTTAGGGGCTTAAATGCCCCTAACAAGAGACGCTTGATTAAATCACATTTGGATTTAATCAAGTGTAATTTGGTTATACTTCAGGAAACAAAATTGTCTGATGAATCTGCTAGTGTGCTTTTTACATCTTGGAAAATATGGAACTTTCTCTCTTGCCCTTCTAATGGTGCTTCTGGAGGGTTAGCTTTATTATGGAATGCTTATAATATAGAGGTACAATTGGTCTCCTCAGTAGTCCATTGGATGTTGTTCTTGGTTACTAGCAAGGTCTCTAAGGTTAAATTTTGGTTGTTCAATATTTATGCTCCCTCTAGGATTCAGGGTAAAAAGAAATTATGGAGGGACTTGAGTAGGGTGGCTTCTCCTTTGAGGCAGGGGTCTCTTGTTGTCTTTGGAGGGGACTTTAATGCAATTTTGGATTCTAGTGAGAAAAGTGGAGGGATTTTTCCAAACAAAAGAATCATGGAAGATTTTGGGAATTTCATCCTTCACATGGGTCTTTTTGATTGCAAGTCTCAGAATGGGATTTTTACTTGGACAAATATGAGAAGGGATTTATCACAAATAGCAAAAAGATTAGATCGGTTCCTACTCTCTGAAAATTGGTTGCAGTCAGACCTTGAATTTTTTTCCTCCATCTTGCCTATGTCAGGTTCTGATCATTTTCCGATTTCTCTCTGTATTTTGGAGGACAAGGCTCCCTTTCGGTCTCCTTTTAAGTTTCAACCTATGTGGCTCAGAGATGCCTCCTTTTTACCTCTCCTAAGGAATTGGTGGGAATCTGCTCCCTTCTGTGTAGGTTCTCGAATGTTCCAATTTGTTAATAAGATGAAGTTCTTAAAATTGAACATTAAAGAATGGAATAATTTACATTTTAAAAAAAATTTTCATGAAAAATAGAGAATTCAGGATATGATAGAAACTCTTAATAAGCATGTGCTTGATCATGGTATGGTTCCCCTGGTTTTTGATGAGCTAAAATCTTTAAGGATAGAACTTGAAGAAATTTTGGCTAGAGAAGAGATTTTTTGGAGACAAAAATCTCGAGAGGTATGGTTGTCTGATGGGGATATAAATACTAAGTTTTTTCACTCTTCTACTAAATTAAAAAGGAGTAGGAATAGGATCTCTTGTATAAAAGATTCTTCAGGAAAGTTACTTACAGAGCCCGAGGAGATTGCTGCGGAGGTACTAAGTTTCTTCAAAAACTTTGTTATCTTCTGAAGGTGGTAATTTTCAAAAAGATTTCATTTCTAGCATTCCATCTCTAGTGTCACCTGAGGATAACAAGATGTTGATGTCTCCTTTTTCCCTTGAAGAAGTTAGGCTAGCAGTTTTTGCTATGCATCTTGATAAGGCCCCAGGTCTGGATGGGTTCACTCCTTTATTTTTTCAGAAGTGTTGGGATTTTGTGGGCAGGGATCTGCTCCTCGTTCTTGAAGAAAGTAGGAGAAATAGATCAATTTTGAAAGAACTTAATACCACGATGGTTGCTCTTATTCCTAAAAAGGAAATTGTTAATTCTTTTGCTGACTTTCGTCCTATCGCTTTGTGTAATACCTTATATAATATTTTCACTAAGGCAATATCCATTTGGCTATCCAAAATCCTCCCTAAACTCATTTCAGTAGAACAAGGTGGTTTGTACCAAATAGGGAGACACCTGAGGGAGCTATTGTAGCTCATGAAGTTTTACATTCTATCTCCCTTAAGAGATCCCTGACCATGATTTTAAAACTTGACATGGTTAAGGCCTATGATAGAGTAGAATGGAGGGCTTTAGGTCTTGTTTTGGAAAGGTTAGGCTTTTCCAGGGCTTGGATTAAATGGATTATGGTCTGTATTTCGTCTGCAAGGTTTTCGATTATAATTAATGGTTCCCCTTGTGGTTTTTTTTCCTCCTCTAGAGGTTTAAGACAAGGAGATCCTCTTTCCCCGTTTCTGTTTATTCTTTTAGCAGAGTCTTTTAGTTGGGCTATTAAGGCTGCGAAATTGAAAGACCTTTGGCTTGGGGTGAAAATCCCAGGAGTACCAGGATCTATTTCACACTGCTTGTTTGCAGATGATACCTTGTTATTTGGTCAAGCCTCTATGCAGGAAGCTATGGTCATGAATGAAGTTATTCAGAATTATGCCTCCTTTGCAGGTCATAAAATAAACCCTGAGAAGTCAAAAATCTTCTTTCTTCACACCTCGCAATTAATCCAAACTAGATTGTTGGCTTTTTGGGGTTTTGATCCCAGCTCACTTCCATGTACTTATCTAGGTATACCCTTCTTTATCAAAAAGGATAATTCTAGCTTTTGGGATAAAATCATTTCGGCCATCTCAAAGAGAATCCTTTCTTGGAATCATAGGTGGTTGAATCTAGTTGGAAAAATTGTTCTCATTAAATCCGTGCTGAATGCAGTTCCTATTTATCTTATGTCAGTATTAAGATCTCCAAAGGATGCGTTGGTAAGCTTAAAAGATAAACTAAGGTCTTTTCTCTGGAGTAGCAATAAAGATGGGAGGAAAAAACTTGCTCTTGTGGCATGGGATAAAGTTTTCTTACCGAAGGACCTAGGGGGTACTGGTATCAGAAATATGGAAAAACAAAATTTAGCCTTGGGGGCAAAATTGGTTTGGAATTTGTATGAGAAGTCCAATTCTTTATGGACTCAGATTATGTTTGCTAAATATCTTAATAATGGTCCTAGGGAGTATATTTTCTAGATTTCCAATCTACCTTCAGGTTCTGCTATGTGGAACTTCATATGTAAATGTAGATCTGTTATTTTGCCTAATCTCTCCTGGGTTGTACATAAATGCACTAAGATTAGATTTTGAGATGAAAGCTGGAATGGTCACCCTCCATTACGAAGTCTAAGGAATTGGTCCCCCCTGATATCCATTCTTTCTTCCCTTTGGGGCACCTCAGTGGCAGATTACTTTGACATTATTTATAATGGAAATATGAGACTGGCTAAATGGAAGCCAATTGACTTTTTGGTTATTGATCATGATTTGAAATTGCAGTATAACAAGGTTCTCAGTGAGAGGGTGGTTATCCTTTCTGATGTTGAGGACAAATTGGTTTGGACTAAGAATATCTCTGGCAAATATATAGTGAGGGATGGTTATAATTCCCTCATGAAGGATAATGACCACCCTGCTTGGCTGTATAAACTTTTTTGGCATTCAGCTTGTTTGCCAAAAGCTGGTGCTTTTGCTTGGCTAGCAGTACAAGATAGGGTTCTCACAGGAATGAGATTGGACAGGTTGGGTATCACGGTGGCTTTCACATGTGTGTTGTGTAATAAACACCTGGAATCCTCTTCCCATCTCTTTTTACATTGTGACTTTGCATATCAATGTTCGTTGTGGTTCTTTGATAAATTGAATTTGACATTTGTTATGGAAAATGACTTGATTACCTTCTTTAGTTCTTGGCCACTTTTGTTTACTTCATCCTTTTATGCGTGTATATGGATTATTTCTCCATCTATTTTACTATGGAATATTTGGTTAGAACGTAATAACAGGATCTTTAGAAATACTAGCTCTTCTCTCCCTGAGGTTCTAATTAAGATTGAATTGTCCATTTCTGAGGTTGCCTTGTCGCATATATGTAGGAACTTGGATAATCTCACTTCTTTCTCTCATTGGGATAGTAGGGTGACTAGAGTTTGGAGCATGTTTTCTGCTCTTCCTTCCCATGGTTCAATTTTGAGAAAAGGTGTTGTTTTAAATAAAAGAAAGTTGGCATCTTGGAAACCACCTCCTCTTGGTAAGTTCAAATTGAACTTTGATGGTGCCTCTCGTGGAAATCCGGGTTTAGCTGGGGTAGGTATGGTGATTTTTGACCATCACACTTAGATTGTTCGTGCTAGGTGTCATGCAATTGGTATTCAGTCTAATAACTTTGCTAAATTTAAGGCTTTGTCTTTGGGTCTGGAATTGGCTATTTCCCTTGGTATTAAAGACCTCATTATTGAAGGGGAGTCTTTGGTGATCATTCAGAGTGTGTTAAAAAAGAAATCTCATTGTTGGCAATTGCAATATCTTCTTGATCTTATCCTTTAGTAATTGGAATCTTTTGATTCTTTCTTCATTACTCATTGTTATAGAGAAATTAATCGAGTAGCAGATTTTTTAGCTAATCTTGCTATTGATAGTAATGCTATTCTTGGTGATATAAGCCCTGTTGAAATTCCTGTTTCAGTTTTGGAATTTTTGCAATAATCTTGTGGTCTCTCTATCTCTGACTTTTGTTAAATTTCCTTCTATTGCCAGTCCGGATAGGCATTATTATTGTTTATGCACAACTGGTAATCTAATTCTGTATGTGAATTGTCAGATGCATAGTTTGGTTGCGAGCTGTCATAAGCATTAAGGGTGACTATCTTTATTGGCTCTGGTTCATTATTTTTATCTTCAAAAAAAAAAAAAGCTTCTTGAAAGTGATTTTTCTCTCAGAGCTTTTTTTCGAGGTTGCTCTCAAGCGAGGGATTTTGGCCACATGTTTTTTGATTAAAAGTGATGGGCCCTGGCTTTCTATGTAATGATTATTGTTGATTCTATTTATCGGCTTCAGGGGAGATTGTACAGTACCTCTCACAGAGGCGATTGTGAGGTTTAATTATTATTGGTTTTTTGTGGTTCACTCGCTATACATCTCTTTAAATGATTGTTTGGAAATGTGTTTTTAACACATAAGCAGATCATGCATTAGTATAAGAAGTGTTTATGTTCAGCTGGTAATCTATCTCTGTATGTAGTAATTGTTGCCATATACATAGTGTGGTTGCGAGCTATCATAAGCATTATGGGAGACTATGTTTATTGGTTTTATTTCGTTCTTTTTATCTCCAAAATGCTTTGAGAGTGGTGGCATGTTTTATCATTAGCACGTGGGATATGGAATACATGTTTTGATTAATTATGATGGGCCTTGGCTTTCAATATAATGATCACTATTGTACTATTTATCGGCTTCAGTGGAGATAGTATGGTACTTCTCACAGAGGTGATTATGAGGTTTAATGATTTTGTGGCTCACCCAAGATGCATCTCTTACAATGATTTTTTGGAGACTTGTTTTTTCACATGAGCGGATCGTTCATTATTATGAAAGGTGGCTACATTATTATAGGCCTTTGTTTTTTGATCGATTGGGATGCATTTCTCGACATGTTTTTTCTTGGCTTCTCACACAGATGACATTCATTACAGTGTATGGTGGCCAATTATTTTAGTTTTCTTTCGACTATATATTAACTCTGCTACAAAATGTCTTTGTTTACCTACATCGACGGTATCTCAAGGAACTCTTCTCTCTGAGGGAAAGGTAAATAATCCTCATGTCTTTTATTCTTCTGACTTATCGTGTTATAGTATCTACTCCTGAGGAAGACATTGTTGACAACTATGGTTATGTTTCTGAGAAGCTTGGGAGAGTTTTTGTTTTGCATAATCTGGAGTTGGAGTCTGAAATTCACAGGGTGGTGGGTAATCATTGGTTGCTCTCTCCTTCTTTTATCTCTTTTTCAGAAGTTTTGTCTCATTTTTTTACTATATGTTATGATCTTCTGTGGGATAAGACTCTGGTCTAGCTTATTGCATCAAAATTTGTGGTACCTCCAATGCTTGATATGCATCATCTTGGGTCAGCTTTGGATAGTTATATTTTTGATATGGGTACTCTTCCTTATGGGGGCTTTCTTTCTATTCAAAATCTTTTGGAAGATGGGCACTATGGGCATTTGCTCTCTGAAATTAGAATGGGCCTGATCTGTCACACTATTGATGAAGCTCTAAAATCTGTGGAAAGTTTGTCTGGTTTTATATCTCCCCAGGTTTTGGTCAGAGCACGGGAAGTGTTAGTTGGTCTTCATGCTCTAATTAAATTATGTTTTGCTTCATTTGCGACTCCTCTCCCTGCGATCCCTATACAGTCATTGGTTCCTCAGGATGCCCGATCTTCTCCTCCGGAGGAAAGCTCGAGTAATTGGTTTTTGGACTAACTGTTCCCACCTTTTGCAGCTATCTCATATTTTTTGCAGGTTGTTTATGAGATGGATTTTGGATAGTTCTCATTTTCTCAATTCTATGGAGTTGGAGATTTCCGGTCTATTCCAATTTCGGTCCTCCTTGGTTTCACTTCTTGGTATCTCGGCATGCTCCTCTTCATTTTTATCTTGTTGTTGTTATCAGTTGATGGGCTCCTGGTTCTTCTTGTTGTAAACTTTTTGGCAATTCAGCCCTACTTTTTGTAACCAACTGAGTTTTTTAATCAGTTGAGATATATGCCCTATGGGGTCTAGGTACATAGGGCATCTATATGGGTATGGGTGAGATTTCAGGTCATCAGGATCCTCTTATTTTGTAAGGGTAGTATAGTTTCTTTTCTAAAGGCGACAATCGAAGGTTTTCTTGCGGGTTCTTTCCTGCCGGTATGCCTTTTTTTGAACCCGTTGTATAATCATTTTCAAAATAATATAATAAAGTTTAGTGGCTATGCCACTTTTATTGAAAAAAAAAAAAACAATAAATCAAGAGAGATTAAATAAGGAATTAAGTTAATAAAGGAAACTAAAATGACAAGTGCAAATAAAAAAGAGAGAAGGCAAAGATAGAATACCGAGAGGGAAGAAAGAGATCATATGAGATTGGAAAATGTAGAAAAGAGAAAGAGTTAGCATGACAATATGGGCTTTTTTAGCACATTGATATGTGTGTTGCTAAGAATGCCAAGGTGAGTGTTACCAAAAGAATAAAACAAAAAGGGATTGAAGAGGAAGGATGAAAAACTTTAGAGCAAATGACTTTAGACTTGAAAAAATCAAGAGAGATTTTGACAAACTTGGAGAAGATGTAATCTCCTCTACTCTTGAAGGTAGGTATCTTTATGCAAATATTTCTTCCTCCTTTTTTAATCATGCATCCCTCAAAAGGATCCCTTTACATTTGATGCAAGATATCTCTTTTACAATTATCTCTTCCTTGCTTAAAGAAACGAAGCCCATGTAGTAATATTTCTTCCTAGCTTGGAGTGCATGTGTTGTTGTCTAAAGGATATCTCCTTGATGATGAAGGTGTGTATCCTAGTTTCTATATTCATTAAGACATCAACATAGTCTCATGTTGACATCTTAAGGGGGGCATACATCATGGCCTCCTTGTAGCATATTTTTTTATTCAAGTTGTAGATTTCCTTGCATAATGTCTTTCTTGGTTGTACCTTTTTCATGTCTTATACAAGGTGTACATTCTTAAAACCAAACCTAATGTCTTAGACAAGATGTTTCATTCCCAAGACTAGACACATTATTTTTAAATTACATGTCTTATGCAAGTTGTGGCATGCTCGAAACCAAACCTAACTCTTATACAAGATGCTCAACTATTGAAACTAGATGACATTTTAGCAAGATGATTGGAACTATCATAACACAACTTGCTAGAAATATGTCGACTCTTCCTTCCTACATGGATCACCTAGCATGACACAACTTGCTAGCCCATGGAATCCATGTTCCTTCTTTCTCTCCCATGAACCAATAGCATAATGCACTTTGCTAGTGTTGGATCATGGTTTATTGTACTTTTAATTGGTGTATGTCCATGTTCTTTCTATAAGTCCACTTGTGATCCTGCAATAATATACCTATAATGATATTAGCGGTTGAGATATTTTGAAAATCGAGGTCTCTTCAACTACTTGACTTAGAACTTTGTGTTTTAGTAGTAACATTGTTTTCTTTTCTTTGTACTTGAAGGTTACTTGCATGGATTGATAGGATCTTATGCTTGGGGGCTTGATCATCCCTAAATATTATCCTATCCCTAGTTTTGTCTTGCTCTTAGATGCTCTATCTATCCATTTCTACTTTACCAAGAGTATGACCATAAGATCATACTCTGCTAAAGTGGGGGCTAAATGTAGCATCATAAATTGTACACCTTTATTAGTGTCTCCAATTTCACACTCTCCTAGCACCTATTTTAGTATTTCCCTTTTCTCTATGCATTATGGGACCTTTATTACTTTAAATTAATATTTAAGTTAGTATTATCAGTCTTATTCGACTTTATTACATCATCGCACTCTTATTTGGGCCCTTAATTCTATGTGCAACCTTTATCATTTTATCTTGATTTATCTTTAATCTTACCCTAAATTCAAAACTCAAAACATATTTCACATATTATCTACACATTATTGTTTGAGCCACTGAGCTAGAATCAACATTAAAACCCTGTTATCTTGCATCTCTAGAAATTCAAAAAAAAGTTGATGGGACCAGGTAGTTGGGATTCACCCTTGTCCCACACTTTTTTCCCCAAATTTTGGGAGGATAATTTGGAGGTTTTATCTAAGTAAAATCCCACTCTATGTGAAATTATATCAATTCTAAGTCGGCCTAATGGTGATTTTAATTATGAAATCCCTATATAAGGTATCTCTCTCAATTTATTTTCATAATTTAATATTATGCTATCATTATCATCAATTGAAGAGAGATTCTTCTTCCTTAAGAGTAGATCCAATTCAAGGAGCAAAAAACTACATCAAGGTATCTTCATATTATGTTTCAATTATGATTTCATGGTGGATTTTATATGATTTATCATGTTATTATATCAACACATGAAGGACTTATCCTAAGAGCATTACATCACCTATTAAAAAAACAATCATCTACATTCAAGCATTTTAATTCCAAGTGTTGCCTCTGCCCTCAAAAGGCAGACTTTCAATTTCATTTCTATTTCAATTAGGGTTAATTACAAACTCAAGCTTGGCCTAGTGCAAACCCCTATCCACAACTCCCTTTCTTTCATCTTGTTTGCAGCTACAAGTAACTGATGAAGCCGAAAGACTTTGGGAGACCTTAGAAAGCAGGTACAAGTCCTCTTAGAATTTCAAATGAGAGGGGTAGACCTCCTTTTATACTTTACTACCCAAAAATTATTTAAATTTCTAGAGTAGGCCTGACACGAGATCTAATTTCCTACTCACTTGATGTGATAGTTGTAGGGACCGAATTTGGGTCCCGATTGAGAGAACTAGGGTGCCCAGTGCCTTGGTCCTAAGAATCAAGACTTAGATTTAGGGAGAAGGCACGAAAGATGGTGAAATTGCAAGTTTGTGAGGTGGTGTGAGAAAAATCAAAATTCATGAAGCATTGAAAGATGAAGCACCAAGGTGAGGTCCAAGTGAGGATGAAATTGTACATGGATACACTTTACGATGCTACAAAAGGTATAGGCAACTTAGCTTCTATAAAATTCAAAATTTATCCAAATCCAATCCCAAATGAGATAAGAGAAAAAATTCAAAAAAATTAAGGCAACAATGTAATCACAAGAGAAGAGCTCTTAAGATACTTCATCAATATCATGGATGAGTATGAAATTGAGGATGTGGATGTAATGATGAACCTATTTTTGCATTCCCTTGAGGGAAGTGTAAAGGGGTCTTGAAATAATTCAAATATTAGCATTTTTTCTTGGAGAGATTTTATATATTCTTTTAAAATGTAGTATGGGGAAATTATTGACCCAATGTTTTTTATCCACAATCTTACCACCATCAAAAATAGAATTAATGAGATGGTGATAGATTTGAATAGCTAGTTAATCCTCACTATGAGAAAGGTATTTCAACACCTAAAGCCTAATGAGTCAATGTGTCATGTATTGTATTGTGGTGTTTTTTATTATAAGATAGGGTATTGCTTAAGAGATAAAAATTCTCAAATGCTTAGATAAGCATACACAACGACCATAAACATATGGTTGAGCATATTGCACAGTGGTTGGTCCTCAATCCTCCTCATAGATAACTTGTCGTCCATGAATTGATAATCACAAGATGTGATAAACATCCACTAGTGTGATGATCATCTCCCTTATTGGGAGATGGAAATTTGAGGTATCGGCCTCCCACCTCTCCATCAACGCCATCAACATGGAAAGATAGAACCACATCTCTAGCATAAAAAAACCCACCATAGGTCGACTCATGTCAAATGGATGAACTCTACAATAGTGAGTTGATCCATGTGGCTTTGCACAAGAGAGTATGAATCAGTTGTCATACTCATGCATAGTGGGAAGAGTTTGCAAAGCATAAAAATTACAATACATTTTACTTCTATTTCGACACCATCATGATCTACACATTCTAAGAATTCTAAACATGTTAGTTTTTAAAAATTGTTGGATGTTTGCACTTTCTCCAGGACGTCTACACTCTTTTTGGGATGACAATGCACCAGAAGGATGCCAATGCCAATGTTGAGTGGACACCAACATGAACCCTAGACCTTTGCATGCCAATCAAACATTGGCATGCTTCCTAGCCACCAATGTGTGTCGTGGGAACCACATGTTAAAAATAACCAACTAATATTTGACTTAAAGCAATAAAATATTGTGTACCTTATCTGATATGCCACCTTTCTCTACATCCACTCAGAGCTTGTCAATCTTGGGTTCCTTGAAGTCATGTCTGTGGGGGGGATTTTTTTTTTGAGAAGTCCCACTAAGGTGAACAAAAAAATCCTTATGAATAGAAAAAATGAACTTTGAAAAGGTCAATTTTGGAGTATATTGTAAAATATATTTTTTTATTTTTGTGCAATTTTGGCAATGGGTGAATCATCTTCCTATTTTTGCCCTTATCATAGATGGCAAAAACACAAGGGGGCATATATTCACCCTCTATCAAATTTTCCTTCGAAAAAATGAACTTCCTTATTATTCTTCTTACCACGGTAGTTCCCTTTGATTTCAAACAATTGACATGTTTAAAAATTTTTCAAGATACTATTTCAAATAATCATGAAATTTTGTAGGATCTCATGTTGAAACGTTGTGGATTTTCTTTGAGCTTGAACACTAGGGGTATTGTTGAAACCACTTGGTTCACTTTTGCATCCTCTAAAGTATTTTTTTAATATTTAATAGCTTTTGGTTTCTCTATCATCTACTTTAGCATAGTTGATCCCTTTGAGTGATCAAATCACTATAGTGTCGGAAGTAGCAGCAATTTTACTCTCATGCATGGTGCTAGTGGCATTCATGATAAAATTTATGTCTAAATTTTAAAGATTTTGACCTCATAAATGGAAAAGATGAAGCATCCTTAGTTCATAGTTTGAAAATTAGCAAAATTCTCATGGACAACACCACCATGCAACATGCTAACATCCCATGAATTGTTTAGAGTCCAACACAAATCTTCCACATGAATCATTCATGATGTGTATCGTAATGCCCACATGGAAGTGTAATGACTTCTCCCACCCTTTTATCCAAGAAGAACCCCCTTTCTTTATTCATTCTACAAGTTTGCACTCTCTACACGCAACAATAAAGCTCTACTCTACTAGATATGGGAACTATACCAGAGTACTTTTAGCTTCAATACCAATAGTGGTATGAGTTCCTTTGTTCCTTTTGTGTTGTTAAATTTATGAAGCATCTCAAGGGAGGAGCCACAAAACTATTGGTAACACTCTCTTACATTTGGGTCTATTAATCTTCTGCATCTTTATATACATTTTATCACTCTCAGGGGTTTTTATCCATAGAAAGGTTTTTTTTATATAACACATCTAATTAGTTTAAGTGTCTTTTCATTTTGGTTGTCTTTATACCATCTATTTGGTTGTCCATGGTGGTTTTAAGAATAACTACAAATAATTTTTTATTTTTTTTATATTCATATAAA
The DNA here is from genome assembly GCF_030272615.1 of Cryptomeria japonica. Taxonomy (NCBI): domain Eukaryota; kingdom Viridiplantae; phylum Streptophyta; class Pinopsida; order Cupressales; family Cupressaceae; genus Cryptomeria; species Cryptomeria japonica. Next base: position 856,364,500 of record NC_081407.1, read on the forward strand.
TGCTATTGAAAAGATGTCTTTTTCAACATATAGATCTCGATTTCCTTCTCAGTCACACTAAGTTAAGTTAAATAGTGTAATCTACATCATTGGAGTTAATTGAGGGATATTTCCTCTTCGAAATTATATTGTCTTGAAGGTAGTAAATCCCCTCCTTTATAATAATGCTTTATATTGTACAAGATTAGGCAATAGAGGTTGTTAGTGTAAATAGGGTTCTTTAGCCATCTAGTTTTTTATTAGCCAATTCTCCACTATAGCTCTCTTCACACTTAGTTAAGCTTACTTAGAGGCTTTTTCATTTTATCCCACATTGATTATGGTTTTAGTTTCTTGGGTGGTAAGTCCTATATATACTCACTCATCACTCTCATATGAGCATTCTCATTCATTGTATGGTTTGCTTTCTCTTGAGTTGAATATAGTTTATTTATCTCATATTTTATTTCTATTTTTGCTTTCCTTCATTCAATTGCATTCATGGATGACTTTTTAGTCAGATCTTACATGGCATCAAAGCGGTTATGAGTTGCAGGTTAGCATTTTTTAAGAAATTTGAGATTGTAGGATTGTCGTTTTTTGAAGCACATGAGTATGCTCTTCTCTTGAATTAGAGAAACAAAAAGTGTGGAGAACAAAATAGCTTTTGGGGGTTGTTGTGTTGGCTTGCTAGTTGTAGCTTTTCTTAAGGTTCTTACAGATGTTTGTGGGTTGTTGAAAATGGGGGCACTTAGAGGCAAAACAGATTACGCCATTGTGTCTAGAAGGCCCAAAAACCCCTATTTTCATATAAAAATTGGTCAAAGTTAGAGAACAAATTTTTTTCGGGGTTTTTTTTTAGGTTTTTGCTTTTGCATGAATTTTTTGTACGACTGCCACATTTTTGTACATTCAGCTCAATTTTTATGCCATTTTTTTGTACAATTTCCTCGATTTTCATGTTTGACATGTATACGATCGCCTCAATTTCTATGCCAATTTTTTGTCCGATTGTCTCAATTTATGTGCTAGATTTCTATGCAATTGCCTTAATTTTTGTGATAGATTTTTGTATGATTGCTTCAATTTCTATGCCACAGGTTGTTTGATCACTAATGGTAACTTGTTTTTGCCATATCTTTTGCGTATGACCTTGGATTGAGAAAAAAAAATTAAAGTGCATGTTTTTTTTAGTACTTTACAATAGTGTTGTTTATTTCATCTAGTTTAGTGCCTAGATATTATTGCAGATATGTGCTTTATTGTCATTGATGTCAAATAGTGTGGTCTGGACATGTTCTGGTCTAGACATCTGGTGGTTCAAGTTAGTGCTAAGAAGTTGTTGGTGTACAAGTTGTTATGGTCTTGACCGAAGGATAATATGAATAGTTTTGTGATTTGGGTATAGGCAGGTTGTGGTGGAACAATATCAACTTTGATGGAGTTTTTTGGAAGCATGTTTTGAGTGGTCCATGTTTTATTTGTTTTGGTTTGAACTCTTTTCCTTTTGTTGAGTAGAGATACATTTGGTGCAAGCTTTAGATCGCTTTATCAGAACTAGATATATTGTATATGTGTTCTATGATTCTAAAAGTATTTTTTTTGGTTCTGTACTGTGCATTGAATCTTGTTTTTGGTCTTGCTTATGTTTCACGCTTTACATTTTGGTCTAATCAGAAAAGCATGAACATGTTACAATCCTTATGTTTGGTCAACTTGGTAAGAATGTTTTTGTTCCGGCTCAATATGTGTGTGTGTGTGTGTTGATTTGTTGAGAGGTACAAAGAGTGTAAGTGAATGGGATATTTGATGAATGTGATGTGAGCAAGTTTTATATGTGAGATATTGATATAGGAAGATGCGAATAAGGTTGATATGCATATAGTAATGTAGCGAAGATCTATAAAGGTGTGATGCAAGGAAATTTGTCAGACATGCAAGAGTTACATAAGATATAGATATAGTAATTCGGAAGGTCTGGTGGTTCAGATATTTTAGTAAGGACAAAGTTATGAGCTTTAAGAGTAATTGTGATATGCATTCTAAGATGCTTCTATATATACAATTATTTTCTGATGTTTCAAATTTTTTTATCTTTCCCTAAGTGCACTTAGCTTTAGGTTTGCAAGTCTCTCTTTTGTATCTTGTCCCATGAGAAGTTAGCCTTGGTGCACAAGTCTAGAGTAGTTAGCTCTACCTTTAGTAATCTTTTCATATATAGTGGATTATCTTGTGGGTTAACTCCCACCCTAGTTTTTCCCAGTTAGGGTTTTCCACGTATAAATTTTGGTGCTTTGTGTGGGTACTTATGCTATTAATATTTGATTCTTTATGTTATGGATAAATAAAATTAAGATGTTAAATGTGTTGCTATGTTCTGAAATTTAATCTATGTTGATTCACCCTCCCTCTTAGCATTCAGTGTGTTCAACAATTGGTATCAGAGCCTGGTTCTTCTTGAGTAAGATTAACTGCTTGAGGTAGATCCAGAGTCTTTAATATTATATTTGAAGATGAGTTGAATGATATGGATACCTTAGATCAAGGAAATTGGGATGATGTTGAAGGAGTTGTTGATATGGGAGGAGAATTAAGAGTTGCATTGGTTGATTTGGATGATTTGACAGACAAGTACAAGAAGGTAGTTGAGAAGATCACCTTCCTAAAGGGTCTAGTGGACAAAGGAAAAAGAGATATTGATTATTATGAAACAAAGATTGATGAGAAATCTAAAGTATGCTTGAAGCTTGAAGAGGAAGTGACAAATCTAAAAGGAGAACTGAAAGATGCTAGAGATTAGATTGGTAATGTCTTAAGTCTAAAAGGCAGAAAAGTGATTCAAGAATTTGTCTTGAAGTTTCAAAATGTTGGAAAGGTTGGTGAATTTTCAAAGGACAAAGGTGGAAATGATAAAGGACTAATGAATTCTACCGAGGATAAGAAGAATGCTATGCCTAATCAGAATTTTTGAAAGTTTGTAGTGGATCAGAGATCTCCTATTTCTTATAGGTATTCATTTTTTAAGGGAAGATGATTTTCATGTAGTCAAGTAGGGCATAAAGCAATATGATGTAGAAATCAAATAAGGAATCATTCTTTCAATGTGAATTGTCTTTTTTGCAACAAGTTTGGACATGAGGCTAGTGAATGTAGAGGCAGGATGAATGTGAACAGATTTGTCAGATCTTTCAATGGATATTGTTCTGTTTCTAATAAATATGGGCACAAAGATGTTGAGTGCAGGAAAATGAATTTTAGAAGAAACGTGAATGAGAATTCAATGCAAAGTAGTCTGGTATGTTATAATTATAATGTTGTTGTATATATTGCAAGATTTTATACAAACAGTAAAGGAATAAATGCTTGTCTGAAGAATGAAGTGAAATCTAAAGGAAAAGGAAAGACAATATGGGTTAAGAAGTCAGAAGAGAAGACCAAAGGATGTAGTGAAGGTGGTTTGTCATCTGTCGTGGATGCAGTTCCTTCTTCTAGTAAGTAAATCAGATTGCAGAGTCTGAGGGGGAGCTTTAATGGAAATATATTTCAACCTCTCTTGTCTCAATGTTGAGATTCCTCTCAACATGGCAGATATGTGTGGTGATTTTCCAGAGGTTTAGAGCTTATCATATGGTCCGGATGGATTTTTCAGAGGTTCGGTAAATAGTGTATAATATTTTTGAAGACCTAATTTGCAAGTATTTATTTCGTTGATTGTGTTTATTTGTGCACTTCCGATTTGCAAAGAGAAGGAGAGTGATTGGAGTCAATTTGAGAAGAGGTATAAGTGAAGCGTTTGCAAAGCAGAAATTTGGTATAATGGCTAAAATTGTAAGTATTAATGTTAAGCCTAGACCTGAGTATGAATTATAATTATTCTAAGCAGGATTCATGGGGAGTTCTTATGGCTTGATAAACCATACTTAATTTTGAAAGAGGTATTGCAATCTATTATTAGGTTATGTGCGATCGATGAAGTGTCGATGTTAAAATCTGTTAAAAATGTTCAAATAAATCATTTGACTAGTGTTATATCTAATGGAAGACCGTTGAGAATTGATACCATCAAGGATTTGGACATTAGGTATTCTATCATGGGAATATCATACAAAGTTTATTACTGGAACAAAGAGGATTCGTGTGCATCTACCAGAGTTCATGTAGCGTACAGGATGGTTCGAGAAAATGTTGACTATAATTTGTCTCATATTTTGCGATAACAATTATTTGACAACTTGAAGATGATGAAGAATGGTTTATATTTGTTTCAGTATGGCTCTATGATTGTTTTTTTAGCTTTCTATTTTCTGCATGAATTGCCTAAAGTTGAAAATGTTTCTTGGAGAAATGATTTGACCATTGTATCTTAGATTAAAAAAGATTTATAGATAATTTGGATGATTGTTCAAATATGTGCAAGAATTTCTTTGAGAAGCTTAGAAGTGTTTTGGTTTTGAGGAATCAAATTCCTCCCAAAGTTTTGGATTGGTATGGATAGTTGACAATGATAATTTCTTTCTAGAAGCTATGGTTCTAAGAGTTTCATGGGTAACTTCATTACCTTGTGAGGTTTCAAAAGATGAATGCATGAAGTTGGTTGAGAAAATTTTAATGATTCCTAAAGATCCGAGTGCGGAGAGATTTGGTACAAGGGATAAGATTATTGGAATGTCCAAAATGCTCTTATCGGTGAAGAAGACAAAGAAATCAAGAAGGTTTTCTGAAGATGCCTCCACTTTGAGTTCCAAAGTTCAGAAAAGGGAAAAGGATGTTCTAGAGAAGAAGGAAACTGTATCAATTGGTATTAATAGTGATGTTGAGGAAGAAAAAATAAAAGAAGAGCATAAGATAGTTCAAAATGTGCAGGTTGAAGAAGAGAAGCAAGAGTATGAGGAAGCAACTAATGGTGATGAGATGATCAAAGTAATAATACTGGAGATGATTGAGATTCCTAGCGATATAAAATCTATTGGTAGTTCATATCATGATCATGTGTTGTATGAATAGGAAGTTATTGAGAAAACTTTTGTGAAGAATTTAGTGCAAAATGATTTTATTGCTATTGATATTGTTGATTGTCTTCTAGAGGAGCTTGTTAAAGCACTTGTTGAAACAATGGTTGAGGAAGAGACTAATGAAGAATTTAATGAAGCAAATGTGTGGGAAATGACGATTATTAAATGCAAGAAGGAACATCATGTGAGAATTCTTAATTTGCTAAATTTATGGAAAATCATTGGTGATGTTGACAAATTGTATAAGTACTGCTTGGGGTAGTCGATTGCCACACAAAAATTCAAAAGTAAATTTGATTAGATTGAATCTCAATTGGTTGATATGGGTAGAGAATATATAGTGTCAATAGTTATTTATGGCAAGGAAAGATATAAGGTACCTAAATTGCATAATCAATTAGCCTTAAGAAGAAGTTAGAGAGAAGAGTTTATCAGAATGTTTGCTGAATTGAGAGCTGATGTTGAACTAAACCTTTCTTCATATTTGTGTTTATTGATTGATGTTGAAAGTGTTGAGAAAGGTTATAAGAGCATAAATTTGTTTGATGAGGTTGTAAGTATGTAATGCCTGCCAAAATACCCTAGATAAAAAGAACCATCTATATAACAAATAGAGATAATTTTTTTTATATCATCAACTAATGCAACATATTTAACTGAAATGCTCATAAGCATTAAACAACCATCTTCTAAATATTCACATAATTAACTTAAACATAATCATAATAGTACATTACATAAGAAGAATAAATTCAACTCATCAATTTTCATTCCTAGGGTATCTCAACTCCATTGCTGAATACGATACTAAGAACATAGCATCATAATCACTACCATAAACTAATACATTCTAACATTTCTTCTACACATCCATTTCTTATAATAACATAAGATATCATCTAGGCATTTAACTATCATGAATACTTCCAATTGCTATACAAATGCCATTAACTCTCTTAGGTTCACTTTAATAGCACCAATCCAAATGTTCCTAATTTCCAATTCTCTTAATTACTACCATACCATCATTATTCCATTACTAAACATCACATACAACATAGCTAATTCATTTCCCTTAGTAAAAATGAACCTTTCACAATATCATAATTCTACTTACATAATCAATTCCAAGAGATAAGTACAATAAGGAAATAACATCTTTCAATCCAAGAACATTCACTTAATACCATCCAAGACTAATCCAATAACAACTTATGCAACCATAAATATAAATCCTTATTTCCATAATGAACAATATCTAAGATTCAACATTAAATCAACAAGGATTACAATAACATATTCTATCACAAGAATCATGATCACAATCCTATGACATCCTTCTCCATAACATATAAATACAATATCGTTTACATCAGGATACATGATACTCCATCCATAAATACAACTATCCCATGGAAGTCACATGAATCATAATACATTAATCAGCTCCAAGAATCCATCCAATAGCTGAAGAGATAAGAATCCACATCCACGCATAAGAGCATCCGACAAAGAACATCCCAATGGAAGAAGGCATGAAACTACCCAACCATGTAGAATCACCCCTCATGCTAGGAGATGACACAAGGTCCTACACACACTCTAGATCTAGGTTGGCACCTAATGACCAAAGAGATCTCAACAAGGCAACAATCACAATTGAAAACAACCACATGAACAAATAATCCAAAATACATCACATGGCTAAATCAAAAGCATAAAATTACTAGAGGCATAACAACAACCATGGAATAAGGAACAAGGACACATTTAGGGAAGAGCGTCGTCACATGCTATCCCCCCCCCCCCCTCTCTCTCTCTCTCACACACACACACACACACACACACACAAACATCTGGATCTCCATGAGGCACTACGAGATCTCCACCCATTACCTTGATAGACATGTGGAACTATCTCAACCTATCAGAGAATCAAGGGAGTTTGGTTATGTTGTCTTCTCGACCTTCCCATGCTCATCCCAAATCTCTACTCAAGGGATATGATGTGGGGCACCAAAATCCATTTATTATCTTGTTTAGGTGAGTCCTAATTACCCAACCCAACTAATTAATTATTATGGTTATCACTTATTTAAATTAAAAAAACTTACAATGTGTTTCTAGTGGTCTAGACTCCAAGCATCCTTACAAGGAACCTCTTGGCAAGCTATTATCTCATGACCCCGACCATCACATGGAAGCCCACTCCCCCTAACCATGTTCCAAGACCTTAGGGTAATCAATAATAACAACATCAATAAGGAGGCTCATACAAATATATCCACAAAAACATCCACATATACACATGAAATGAGAACAATAACCAAAATGAGAGGAAAGGGAAATAAAATAAATAAGTACTTAATTTATTTAAATGAGAGGAAAGGGGAATTAAATAAATTTATAAAATTTATTTAATTAAATTAGTAGAATGAGGTTGAAATGAATTAAATAAATGTAAATTTAATTAATAGAAGGATATTAGTGTATTAAACAAATATTAAATATTTATTTAATTTGGTGGACGAATTTATGTTTCTACATTTGCCCCTCTTTGAGACGGTGTCGTTTATTGTGCCATTTCAAAGAAAAATATATAGGCATGAGAACAATGCCCTAGGGATGTTTATTTACTAGGTGGTATGCTCCATCAAGAGATGGACTGAAAATTTCAAAAAATTGGGCGAGCTCTCAAAAAATAGGACTTGTTGGAATGGTAGAGGAGAAGAATTTGTGTTAAATGGAAAAATAATTGAGGAAAATGGGGTTAATATGGAGAAATGGCAAGGCTCAGAAGTTTTGAGGGTCCATGGTGGTGAGCGGGGTGAAGAAGGGCTAAGGTTGGGTAGGGTATTTTTGGGCAAGAAGGGGTAATTTGGCCTCATTTGTACATGTGGCCATAGTTAATTTGAGCTCTGATAGAGACCCTTTTGTGAGAAGCTTATAGCAGAAAAGATGGTGATTCCCATAGAAAATCCTCATTTTGAGCAGATCCGAAGGTACCGACAGCCAGCTAACTATGGTCCCCCGATAAGTCTAGTTTTGACTTTTGTGATTTGAGCTCAATTTAATGCATTTTTTAGCTAGTCCCTTTTGTGGTATGTTTTAGCACCTTTGTGCCGCAATGGAACTATTGCATGGTAGTTATAGCACTTTTGTTAATTTAGCACCTTTGTAGTGTTTTTTTAGCGCTTTTGCATGTTTGTTGAGATTTAATGCTTTTGTCATGTTGTTTAGCACTTTTGTATGTTTCTTGAGATTTAGTGCTTTTGCATTTTTATTGAGTTTTAGTGCATTTGTCTAATCTGAATAGCGCTTTTGTTTTAGCTATCCCAGTTGGATTGTGATTGCGACAATTGATGTCAGTGTGTTGTTTGAGTCTTTTTGTTGTATTTGTGAAACTCATTGTATCTATTGAGACTAGGCAATTAATGTAAATACTTGTTGTAGTCTAGGTGTTTGTGAGTCAAGTTACCCATTGAGACTTGAGATACTTGATCAAAAGTATTTGATGAAGTCTAGGTAGTAGCCAAGTATGTGAGCAAAGAGGTTGATAATGTCACTTGATTGTGTTTGTAGGAGGACCTAGGTGTGTTGCAGGCCCGAGAGAGGCATCCTGCCACTCAACATCTGCAGGACCAGTTGTTTGACCTAAAGACTGATTGCATTATTTTTGCTGGATTATACAACATGATACACCTACCCATGATTCTGACAAATTGCCGATTGTTGATTGCACTGATTGAGAGATGGCACAACGAGACCTACTCCTTTCATTTGTTGATGGGAGAGATTTTGATCACAATGGAGGATGTATGGAGGATTCTACACATCCTGATCATAGGTGATCTAGTGACATACGAAAGACTGATGGGTGAGGTGGTATTGTGATGTGTCTTCACGTATCCAGAGCTAGAGGTGCATGATGGGTCAGTACCATGGGAGGACATTGTAGAGATGTACAAGCGGCTGTCGGTTGTGCTTGTTGGGATCGCTGGCGGTTTACTATGTCTAGACTAGAGATCACATGGACTAGTTGTCGACTGGGGACAAGTAATTGAGCGGATGGTGAGAAAGGGGACCCATTATGCCTAGGGTCCATGCATCCTAACTCATTTGTACAATGATTTTCATGGGGTCATATATCATTAGTACTTCCTTGGGTGTCGGGATCACATTGCTACAAATCTAGCATGGGAGCACTTTCCTATCTCTAGACCGGTTGAGATTTAGGGCCATTGATCAGCCCTATGTGTACATGTATGGATGTTTGATGAATCAACCCCAACTGGGAAAGGTTGATTACTGGTGCCGAGCTCTAGATGACCTAGATTTGATGATTTAGCGACCTTACCTAGACTGTGAGCCCTGAGAGGACGATGCAAAGGTGATGCCTAATGTATATTCTTCATGGTTTTTTATTGGGTGGACATCCTACATAATTGAGAGGCACCTGTTGGGATGGGTGATGAGACAATTTGGACATGTGCAAGGGATGTCGAGAGGGTCAAGAGAGTATGCTCGAGTGGTCAGGGAGAGATATCAATGGAGAACACTCTTACCATATGATCAAGCCCTGGCAAAGTTTTGAAGCCTACAGCCGAGGCCATGGGCATATAGAGAAGATACTACAATGCGGGGGTCATAGAGGAATATGCATAGTATTTGGTAGCATGTTTATTTATGTGCATTTTTTTATCTAGTAGAGCCTGTACCACTATTTGAGGATGAGCGAGCTCCTCAACAGGAGAGGAGGAGGAGGAGGAGGAGGCTAGATGAAGGAGGAGGAGATGGGGGTGGGGTTGAGGATGGGGGAGGAGGTGGAGGAGAGGGAGGAGGAGGCAAGGGAGGTAGGGGAGGTCTCCTAGTCCGATTGTTACAAGCTCCACCTGTACAGGTAGCAACACCAGTAGGGGTAACAAGATAGGGAGAGGCAACTGGGGTAGCAGGGGCAACATGAGCAGTAGGACATGAAGACATTTGAGAGGTTATGTTGGTTCGGTTATAGGCCCGTCTCACCACTATTGAGGCTCGTATCCGTGACTTGGTGGTAGAGTTGGATGATAGAAACACAGAGATAACTACTCGAAATGTTTATAGTTTTCCCAAGGAGTAGAGGTTACTATTGTCACAATAGTTGAACCCGCTTGATGAACAACCTTGATCATAAACCTTGTGCAATGTGAAAACAACCTCCCAAGTGTAGGACATGCAGAAGTGAGGTTGAGTCTTCGGAGAAGGTTGACTTCCTATAAGGATGCAATTGTTCAAGGACAAGCTACTTGAGAGGCTTTAGAGGTCTTTCTTGCTTGAAGCTTGGAATTTTTCTTTTAGGGGGAGGAGGGGCAGAGGCCTCTACCTACATGATTTTGACCTCTAGGGCCGCTAACTCTATGACCTCTTCCCTCCTAGTAGAAGTAAGCTGCTCTGTAAGGAAGGATTATTCTATTGTTGAGCTTCAAAATATTGTTTTTTGTTGTTGTTGATAATAAAATTCTTTCTCCTATTGCTGATCCCATAGTTGTTGCTTGATTTCATTGAGCTGCCATCTATAATTTAGCATCATATCTTGCATCTTACTTTACATCATTTCTATCTAACTATTTATCCCTGACAACAAAGACTCTACAAAGAAGGTTGAGTAGGGGTGGGTGGGTGGTAAGCATTAGGTAAATTCCCACTTGTTGCCTAAGAAAAATCATTTGGATTAAAACTAGGAGTAGTCCTAGTTTGTTGTTATTGGTAATATGGGGAGGGTTGATTGATATTTTTACAAAATGGGGGTGAACAAAAATTACACCCATGGTATGTACCAATCATGTAAGCATTCAAATAAGGAAATGATATCATACCATTGTTTGCCAAAACTTGTTGAAGTATAGTGCTTGATAGAAGCTGCCTCCAAAGGTTGAGACTGAAGACCACACCAATTCTTCAGTTGGCTTGAGTTCTAGACTGCATTAACCAGTAGATTTATTCTTTGTAGAGTCGCCAAGTATATGGTATTGCTGCCTCCAAAGGTTGATTTACTGATTCACAAAAAAAAAAATAGCAAGAGATAAGAAAGCATGAACCAAGGATGGTTCAAATTGTACCGCCATACGTGCCAAAAACTATTGTCACAAAATTTGAACCCGCTTAATGAACAACCTTGATCATCAACCTTGTGCAACGTGGAAACAACCTCCAGGTGTGTGACCTTCAAAAGTGAGATTGAATCTTCGGAGAAGGCCAACTTCCTTTCCAATCTGAGATGCAAGTGTTGAACCAACCCAACACTGATAAACCTAATCTATTGATTTCTGAGAGGGAAAAGGGATAGAGAAGGGATGATTGAAAGAGGGGAAATAAGGTTTGCACCTAGACTGAATGATGATCTTCCCTACCTATAGTTGTACAAAACATTAATAAAACTACCCCAAAAATGCACAAGGTTCTATTCTAATCAGTCACCTAAGTGCAAGTGAAGGTTGGAATTCTATAAGATGAGGAGAGGAACTGAGCTCAGTTCATGGTCGACATCCACCGAGGGATCAATACAGTCACCTACAACTAAGGAAAACAAATAAGAATGCATTCAAATAGGAAGGTAAACACTTACACAATCTATTCAAACTGAATAAAGGCAATAAGACCAACTTTATTCATGTAAGGGCAAAGCAAAATTTACAAGTGCATAGAAACATAGTTTTTTGCAGAAGAAAAGAAAGAAGATCCCTGAATAGGGATACAAAATTGCCTTTAAAGCTCAGGCATAACTTAGATCGAGCTATAGTTAAGAAACCCTAACCCACATATGGTTAGGTTACAAAATATCAAAGAGGAGAAGATTAGACAGAATGATCTGATAGCATGTTGAGTGCATTCTCTGAAAATGGTCTTTGGCATAGTGAAATTTCAAATGATTGCTTGAGGTGGTTGACAACTTTATGGTTGAATGATCATTGGGCCTCTGTCAACTACCCAAATCTGACCTAGTTGTAGTGCAACCACTTTCAAAGCACCGCTATTACTCTTGACATGGCCCTGCAAACCATTTTTAGATGCAACCCATGCTCATTCATTGTAGATCAGAGACTTTTCTCTCTGCCAGTGTACCTGTCCATGCTTCATGTGTGGAGCCTTCCCCTCATCTGCAGATTTTTCTTTTCCCCATGTTGTAGAGACTATTTTCAAAGAATGTACTCAACATGATATGAGATCATTCGGTCTGATCTCCTCCCCCCTGATATTTTGTAACCTAACCCTATGTGGGTTAGGGTTTATTAACTACATCTAGATCTAAGTTACACCTAATATTTAAAGGTAATTTTGTAGCCTTGTTTAGAGATCTTCTTTCCTTTCTTCTATAGAAAACTATGTTTCTCTACACTTGTAAATTTTTCTTTGCCCTTACATGAATAAAATTAGCCTTCTTGCCTTAATTCAGTTTGAACATATTGTGTAAGTGTTTACCTTCCTATTTGAATGCATTTTTGTTCATTTTCCTTAGTTGTAGGTGATTGTGTTGATCCCTCGGTGGATGTCGATCGTGAACTTAGCTCATTTCCACTCCTCATCTCATATAATTTTAATGTTCACCGCACTTAAATGACTGATTAGAGTAGATTCTTGTATATTTTGGGGTAGTTTTATTGATTTTTTGTCCAGCTATAGGAAGGGAAGATCATCATTTTAGTATAGGTGCAAACCTTATTTACCCCCTTTCAAGCATCCCTTCTCTCTCCCTTTTCCCTCTTAGAAATAAATAGATTAGGTTTTATCAATGTTGTGTTGGTTCAACACTTGCATCTCAGATTGGAAAGGAAGCCGACCTTCTCTAGAGATTCAACCTCACATTTGTAGGTCCCAGACTTGGAGGTTGTTTCCATGTTGCACAACAAGCAGGTTCAACTTTTGTGACAATAGCTACCATTTTTCTGCAAGAGTGTGATGATGCCATGGATCAGTTGGCACAGGCACATGATAGGATTTGTGTCCTACAAGAGGTACGATGTCAGGGTTCTACAGAAGAGGCTATGAGGGAGATGCAACAAGCTGGTGTAGAGATTGATTATTAGTGAGGGTTATATGAGTAGGTAGTTCCTAGGAGTCAGTGGGCTATGAGTTATTCCCACATGCGGCGAGCCAAATCCAAGCACTCGCAGAGAGTACAAATTAGTGGGGGCATCTATTGAAATCAAGGATCACTGAGAGGGGGGGTGAATCAGTGATCTACTGGAAAATAAACTTCCAAACTTAATCTCAGACAACTAGAAGCAAATGCAAGAAAATAAAATGCATGATCACAAGATGATCAACCATAAAATCATAACATCATAATTTTTACATGGAAAACCAAATGGGAAAACCATGGTGGGATTTGAACCCATAATATTATTCCACTATGGCCAATAGCAAAACAATATTACATGAAGGGGAATGCACTAGCATTCAGGCACACTGCCTAGAGATTACAACTTAATTACAATAAGGGCTACAACCCTGGAAGGCTCACTTCTTTACAAATCATTTATAGTGATGAATTACAATTAACAAACTCCAAAATAGCGTCTAACAATGCCTGGATGGGTTCCATTTAAGTGCCAAAAAATCTGACTGTATCTGCTCTGCAACTCTGCTCTAGTTTTTGTTCAGTCAGCTACCGGATCAAGAATGCGCACATGAAACTACGCCAAAAGGGATTCTCAATCATTACTCATTCGTATACTATCATATCACACACCACAAATATCTTCTCCATCGGTCTTATATATCTGCAATCAAAAAATAAACAATTATCAAGTTGGCCTATTAGTGTAATGTGTAATCATGAGTCGACTTGCATCAGATCACCAAAACCATATACAAATCACTCAAATAAAGATAAAATGATTTCTATGAGTCAACACTATCATGCCAACAATGAATCTATCCACCGCAATCACCGGAAAGATTCCAGACCAAAACTGCTCTACTCAACCTGAATTACTAGAACTAGATTATCGGTTATCAGACCACAATAAATTCTGGTTATCAAAATCTGTGATTATTGGATAAGATTTATAAGGAGAGTTGCCATCAATGAAAACCCTAAATTATTAATCAAGCATCGATATCCACCGGATGAGTGTCAATTGCCAACAATTTCCCCCTTTGGAATTGATGGAAACACTCATAAAAAATGACTAAGTGTTGAAAACTGTACACCATACCAAAATTTCTAGGGATCCCCCTTAGACCAAAAACTCAAAAACCTGTAGCAACCTACCAACCCAGAAACTTGTATCCTTTTGTACATTTTTCACTCCTCTCTCCCTTTGACAACAATCCCAAAGATGGGGTTCTCCTCAAAAACTTATGTACAAGAGTGTATACCGGATATACTATACGTACTTTAAGATATCTAGAAAAATGGTCTTAAATAATCCTGGGTGAGTGTTCCACCCACTCTTCAAGTTATCCAAAATTGTGATGAATGCACTGAAAACATAAGCATGAATCTCCACATCCTTCAATTCAGTTGGAATGGGTTGGGTCATAGCCTTCATACAATCTACTTTATTACTCAACATTGTGTCCATCCGGGGGGCAATCAGATTCCAAAGTTCACCAACTCTCCTTAAAATTTTGCCTTTATCTGCATTAAGGTTTGAGATTTGATCATTTAGAGACAATACTTGCCCTTCTATGTTGTTGGTTAGAGCTACATTTGAGTCAAATGACTGTGAAATTCTAGCTAGCTTGACCTAACAGATACCAATCTACTTGTCTATATCTACTGTGAACTTTGGAAAAATAAGACAAGATTTCTATATTTTACCGCCTTCAGTCAATGCCTCTGAAATATTCTGCGGACCCTATTTTAATCAGCCTCTTTCATCCTCTATCATCTTCCAGAATGTCTGCATTCTCACCTCCTTGAATCTATCTAATACTCACTTAGTGGTAGACTTCTCCAAAGAATCAAAATTGGTATTTACATTATTAATCAATTGCAATAATTTACCAGAGGGGCTAGAATTGGGATCTAGTTGCAAACTCGGTACCACCTTTTGCAACACATCAACCGACATCAAAATATGCTTTTTGTCTTCATTCTCAAACTTGACTAGGTCTTGATTGGCTTGGGCCTAAACAATAACAGCAACCATCAACTTTTTAGTTGGAGACATCTGACCAATATCCAAAGGGCCATCAAGATTAACTGAAATTTGAGGTAAGAACTTTTTCTCCTTGTCCTTTTGAGTGTGAATTGCTAGAGTCTCTAGAATTTTCTTTCCTTTATCCACCTCAGCTCCTTTAACCTCCTCCTTTGTCTTCTCAGGTTCCTCTTTCTCTATATCTTCCCCTTTTTCCTAAGCACCAGTGTCACCACTTGGTGTAGTATTATCCTTTGGAACCTTGATAATTTATCCAATACTTCCTTCCACTAGAGGATTCTCACTGATCTCGACATCAAGAGTTACATTAGATTGATCTACCAGATGTGTCTCGGTCTTAGTTTTATCTTTCTGAGCATCTGGAACACTTGCCTGAACTTTCAGATGAGAAGTTTTAAGTGCATCACTATATAAAGGGTTGTTCTTTATGATCCTTCTCCAGATTTCTTCAATTTATTTTCTTACCTCTTCAACCCTGTCAATCATTAATCTATTTACCCTATTCCTGCTTATTTGCTTCCTCAATGTGGGCTTCTTCTTGAGAGATACAAGTGTAGACATTTATCAGTTCACGCTCTTTCATCTCTTTATCTACCCTATTGGAAGTCAACCTCCTAGCATCAATAATATTGTAAAGATCCTAGGATTCTACGTTCCAATTCAATCAAGGATTTGTTAAAGTTGTGTAGATGCAAAAAAACAACTTCCTCAACCTTCCTTTGATCATTATCAACCATATTTTCATAGTATGCTCCAATATTTTTGAGATTACCATCAACAATTATTCATCAATCAATTGATATGTTGTCAATGGGGGAACAAAGGTATATTTACCTTGTGCATTACCAGATTCAAGATCTTTATCAAGCTTGGTTCTAAGCTTCCTTCCTTTCTTAGGTCTTTTGGTAGGGGTAGGTTCAAATTTTGCTTTCTTGCTCTGCGAGGCTCCATTGAACTATGATTTCCTTACTACTCTGACAAACTCTCCTTTCTTCTTGGCATGTTTTTCTTCTTCATTTGACTTAATCTCAGAAGCAATAGGGGATACAACTACATAAGTTCTCTTTGGCTTCTCCTTCTTCTTCAACATACCTTTTCTAGATGAGCTTTGACTTGAAGAGGCCTTCATTGGAGTAGAGGTAGATTTAGTCACCTTAGCCTTTGATTGGGAGGGAACAGGTTCATCCTTAGGCTTCTCTGACTCTTCCTTAGCCTCCATTTGAGCATTCTTCTCTCTTGCTTTCTTGACTTACTCTCTAGTGAATCCCATCTACATAGCCACTTCTTCAGCCATTTTAAATACTTTTCTCTTTCTTGTAGGCTTAGTGAACTTCTTGTGCAACTCCATATCTTTCTCCTTGAAGGTGCCAAACCTTGGTTCATTTAGATCCATTGGTTTAGTCAAGAGGTGTTGAGCATAGAACTCAAGTGTTTACACCTCAACCTCATATCCCATCGACAAAGTCCATATAGTCCTGGGTTCTACTACCTCCATGTGGCATTGATCCTTGTCAATCATGAAGTATATTGTGTTTTCATATTTCTCCACCACTTGCTTAGGAATCCTTTCCTATCTTTCATTTTCCCTTAGAAGATTTTGAAAAAGCTTCATAGGGAAGCAGTATAAGTCTCCCTATTTCCCAATCTCTACATGCCTTGCATGATTTGAGTGGCCACCGGTAAATAAAATTCCCATTGAACTCTCCCTATTCTGGGAATATCACTCATAAAGTATAGTGGTAGACAAACAATCAGAGAACCAAATTTAAATACATTATTCTTATATGATTTAATCTTCTTCATATTACTGAGAAGCTCTTCAAGAAGGAATGAACAAAGATCATACTACATTTCCTATTTGACCATCTGATACGTTGCATAAATTACAGTACCGGAGACAGAATTCAGTCTCCTAAACTGGTAAATCTTGTAGCCAATGATCATGGATGCAAATCTCACATCATGCTCTAGGATATCATTGATGGTCATAGATCTGTTGTCAAATATTGCATCAGTTACCTTTGTGATAGTTGTGTTATATACCTTTCTCAGATTCGGCTTCCCACCAGTTTGATGCAGACATGTGACTGCATTAATGGTCTTCTTGGTTATCTTGTGTGGTTTGTCTAGCTAGATAAACTCATCATGCACACGACTTAAAATATATATTACCCACTCATCTTCATCGAACAATGAGAAGTGCACAAATTGTTTGGAACCCTTCCTCTGCAATTGCACATATTTTGGTCTAAGGCTTCCATCCCTATTTCAGAGGTGTTTGTTGTAAAGTGCCAGAATCACCTTATTTCCGGTCTCCTCAATTTTGCAGTGAATATAGGCTCTCACATTGTCAACATGCAAAACTCCATAAGGTACGGACGCGAAAGCACCATTTGGATCATCCTCACCTGACTTAAATGGGTGTTTCTTGAATTGTGGCCTTGCTCTTTCTGAAACCTCAACTACCAAAGGCGTGTTAACAGAAGATGATGCCATTTTGATAAATTTAGGGTTCAAAATAAGCTTCTGAAAATACCTCTTGTTCCTGACGGATGCACAATAACTTCTGTTAGATCACCTCAAAGATTTTGATCTCCTTGCAAACTAGTTCACCTAGCTCTATTGCTTCAACTCTTCGCTCGTAATGTTAGAAATGATTCACATTTGTGATTGTTAACCTCACAAACCCTAATTTAAAGTTGACATAAATGCACTGATAAGGCTCAATCAGATGCTCTGTTCAGCATAAACCATTCAACTGGATTCAAAGGTTGACATGAAGAGTTCTAGATAATCATCTCCAAACATTTGCAATCAACCTTGATTGATCACAAATCTCTCTAGGGGGTTCTGCAAGATTGAGCATGAAGATGCCACCCTCTAAGGCCAAATGCCTTAGTTACGAGATGAAGATCCTGTAATGGATTCAGGTGCAGATCCATTATTTGCCTTGGATTCATCTTTTCTGACCCACATCTTCTCATGCTTGTTCCCGATCTCTTCTACTTTTTCCTTGCCTTTGTATTTGTCTACCGAAGCATTCTTTTTAACATTTTTACTTCTACAATATTTTGCAATATGGTCGGTTTTATTGCATGCACGACAAAAAACATTCTACATAGGTCTGAAGTTCATTTGATTTGGTCTCATCATGCATTGGTTAGAGATATATCCAAACATTCCATAAGCATAACATCTCTTGTTCTAAACATTATCCATTATTGCTATGCACATGTTTGACTTATGACCAAAATTATTGCATATAAAACATTGACCAGTAAAGGTAGGACCATGGTTCATATTATTCATTCCATTATTCATCTTTCTTCTACATTGATTTGCCATATAACCAAATTTATTTCAAGTAAAGAATCTACCATTGAATTTATAGGCATTAGGTTGTCTTACCAGAGTGTTCTTTCTCTTCTTCTGATTCGGCTTTGCATTGCTTTGTACAGATCCAAAGGATTCTCCTTTCTCAAATCCAAGTCCTCTCATATCTTTCCCATGTCTCTGACTTTCCAGCAACTCATCAAGCCTTACTGAGATAGCATTAAATTTATCTTTGTATTCATTTGCAGTAGCAAGTTCATCTCTTAGGGAAACAATTTGTCTTTCAAGTTCTTGACCGTTATTCCTTGATTGTATTAACTCAAGCTTCAACTAATCATTCCCATAGGTAATCCTGAAGCATTCATCTGCCCTTTCCTTCAATGATTGAGTGAAACTTTCTTCATTCTTATTTCAGTCTTCAATCTCCTTAATTAGTTTCATCACAATGGATTGCATCTCATTCTTCAACACAACATTCTCTCTCGCAAGCTTATGATATTCATTAGCTTTGTTATGATTTTCCATGCTTTGTTCTTCTTTCTCTTTCAACTTGTCCATAAATTTCTTCCTCTTGTCTCTTGACGTGCTCACTTGATCCTTCAAGTCATTAATGAAGTCTTCAATTGCATTCAGGTTTCTCTTCAAGGAACTGATCTCATTTCTTGTAACATCAAGATCCTCAAGTGCCACACAAAGTTGTCTCTTCAAATCGAAATCTGATTCAATCTCCCAAACCTTCCTTAAGTAGTTAGGCTTCCTCAGAGGAACTAGGCTCTAATACCAACTATTGAAATCAGGGATCATTAAGAGGCAGGGGGGGGGGGGGGTGAATCAATGATCTACTAGCAAATAAAATTCCAAACTTAATCTCAGACAATCGAAAGCAAATGCAAGAAAATAAAATGCATGAACACGAGATGCTCAACCATGAAATCATAACATCGAGATTTTTTATGTGGAAACCCAAATGGGAAAACCACGGTGGGATTTTAACCCATAATATTATTCTACTATGGCCTATAGAAAAACAATA
Organism: Cryptomeria japonica; assembly: GCF_030272615.1. Taxonomy (NCBI): domain Eukaryota; kingdom Viridiplantae; phylum Streptophyta; class Pinopsida; order Cupressales; family Cupressaceae; genus Cryptomeria; species Cryptomeria japonica. The sequence continues at coordinate 856,384,002 of NC_081407.1, forward strand.
TTACATGAAGGGTAATGCACTAGCATTAGGCACACTGCCTAGAGCTTACAGCTTAATTACAATAAGGGCTACAACCGCAGAAGGCTCACTGCCTTATAAATCATTTACAATGATGAATTACAATGAATGAACTCCAAAATAGTATCTAATAATGCCTGGATGAGTTCTGGTTAAGTGCCAAAAACACTGACTATATCTTCTCTATTTTTTGTTTAGTTAGATACCAGATCAAGAATGCGCACATGAAACTGCACCAAAAGGGATTCTCGATCATTGCTCTCTCGCATACTATCATATCACACACCAAAAAAATCTTTGCCATCAGTTTTATATATCCACAATCACAAAATAAATAATTATCAAGTCGGCTTGTTAATGCAACATGTAATCATGAGTCGGCTTGCATCGGATCACCAAAAACATATGCGAATCACCCAAATAATGATAAAATGATTTCTATAAGTTGACACTATCATCCCAACAATGAATCTATCCACTGCAATCACCAGAATTCTTCTGGACCAAAACTGCTCTGCTCAACCTAAATTACCATAGCCAGATTATCGTTACCGGGCCATAATAACTTCCAGATATCAAAGTCTGTGATTATCAGATAAGATTTATAAGGAGAGTTTCCATCAATGACAAACCAAACCATTAATCAACATCAATATCCATCGGATGAGTGTCAATTTCCAACAATGTCATGGGTCCTCCCCCTTGTATGCCATCTCCAGCCAATGGTGCCCATTCTACATCCTGTAAGAGTTTCGTTTGATCCTTATTTCTCCTTGTATTGTGATATTCAGATATATTGTTACATGTTGACACTTGGATGTCTCTTGGTAGCCAATATTTTTGAGATCATTCATGGGGGCTTCACTAAATAAGCAATATCATATCACATGCGTTCATATTGGGGGGTTTAATATCCCAAAAATGAGCATGCAATATATTGCCCATCAGTGAAAATAGGGGGGTTTTTAATTCGAGCTATGAAAAAATGCAATATTTTGTGCAAATAGGGGGGCTTTTAATTCAGGTTGTGTATTGGGAGGGGGTGGAAAAAAGGAGTTTAGGGCAATATTTTTTGAAAATAGGGGGATTCTTTAGTATGATATGAACACAGGTGATATAGCCCAGGCTCACTAAGTGAAGCCCCCGTGAGAGCATTGTACTTTGATACACATGTATTTTATTTTGATGAGAAATACATGATGAGATCTCCTTTTTTATGACGATGAGATGAGATGTTTATATGGTTTATTTCTTATGCAGGATGCATGATGTTTTTTGATATGCATGATATGTGATGGATCATATATGATGATGCATTTATTTATGATGATATATGGTGCATGCTTTTTGATATATGATGATTCATGATGATGTATAAATGCAGATGTTTTTGATTTATGACGTGTATGATTTAATTGGATATGATGTTGATGTTATGGATGCATATGGATGTGATTGATGATATGATGATGTTGATGTTATGGTAGGTAGATGATTATATTTGATGATTTATATATTGATGTGATTAATGCTTATATTTTTATATGACAATGTTGATATGATGAATGGTATGCAATATATGTAATATGTGATTTTTTAACGATAAAATGTAATGTATTGGTGTAGATGGTGATACTTAGTGATTATTTGTAATAAATAATATGATGATATAAATGAATGCAGTGAATGATATAAATGATGATATTGAATGATAACATTAATGAGGGTATAAACGATGATATATCTAAAATTATGATACTTAGTGAATGAGATAGAATGATGAATGCAATGCAATGAGATAAATGATGTGAATGAAATGATGATATGTACAAATGATATAAATGATACCATTAAATGGTGATATTTAATGATGAAATTAATGATGTGAAGATAATGAATAAATGCCCTATGATGATATTTAATGATGAATGATATTAATAATGTTAATGATAATGTTTAATAATATATTGAATGAATGGTGGATGATGAACTATAATGATACTAATTGATGAAAAGATGATGTTATAATGGATTTTAGATGAATGTAATGATGATGTATTTAATATAAATGAATGATGATGTAAATGAATAATTTTTAATCTAAATTTATGGAGTGCACTGATTAATTCTATGCAATCTGAATGCATCTAAAATGCAAATAATGACGAGGACTGATGAATTTGTAATAAGATAATTACATAATGAATGTCCCTAATGCAAATGGTCCTAATGATAATGTGAAATGCATTATGAATATGCTAAGTAAGATGATGTGTATCCTAGTACGTCGTCATGATTTTAAAGAATAGTCCTTCGTAATTAGTTTCCTCATAGCAACTCTATTCCATGCATATGCATACAAAATATTTACAATGTATGAAAAAATAGATGTATGGGCGACATGCAACAAAATGCAATATATATAGATGATATGAAAATGGTGATCCATGACTTATTTATAATGCTTTTATGTCCTCATCGAGCATGGTAGTACCAATCTTGGTCGAGGTATCAGAAGCCAAGGTTGAGTGTTCCACCTATAAATGACCATCACAAACAAGGAAGGTTCCCCTCCATTCGGGTTCATATACACATGGTCGAGGTATACATTATAGTCAGTAAGCCATAGTGATACATGACTTTGTATTTTTGCGTAGGATCTCGTAGCTTAGTGAACTTCCCACGTAGACACCATGAGTATTTCCCCAAAACTTCATTGAAACAAGCCACATACCAAAAACAAAGAAAAAGATATCATGAACCATCCTAGCCACTCTAATCACTTGTGAATATCCTGGAGTAGCATAGGAACTTGATATAAAAAGTAGTAATCTAACCAAGTGTTCATTAACCAAACAACATCTTCTTGTCAAAGAGATATGTCATCATGTCTTGCTATAAGGAAAGATGTATCCTTGTTAAGATGGTTTTTGCATATGTGTTTCTCATATTTTTGATTGTTTGTTGATTTGATAATTGGTCATCTTTTAGGTAGCTCAAATGTTGTTTTGCGTCTAGCTTGATGCTTATGTACAGGGGATAATTTTTATTGGTTTTGATTGTTTTTGATGTTTTTGGGTTGTTTTAAGATTTTTGAATATTTTTGGATTATTTTAGAATTTTCTGAATGTTTTGATCTCTTTGAGATTTTACGAATGTTTTTGAATTATGTCAGGACATTTTCAGCGATTCACCAGTATTGAGAATACACTCCCATCATTAGGCTAACAAGAGTGCCCCCAGTTAGGTGTTGGTGTAAAAGTAGGATGCGAGACACATGTGGCAATAACCCTGAGTGTAGATCAACAACAAGCCATGGTAGATATGATGTATGAGTGGATGCAATGGATGTGATTGCAACAAGTCTAAGAGAAAATGGAGCTACAACCTTTACAAATGACACCTGTTTGCTAGGTTTTCACCACTATACTTATCCAAGGTGCCACTGAAGTGGTTTTCACCGTTTGGATGAATGATTTTTCTTTACTATTTTCTTGATTTTTCAATCTTTCTGTACTTTTCTTGTGTGTTTTTGGTCTTTTTGAGATTTTATGGGCTTGATGCTCTTCACAGCTTATGTATGAAACTTTTTGAGATGCATGTTGTTGATTGGACCTGTTAGTGGATCCTCTTTTGAAGTTGCTAACTGATATACCCCAGACTCGAAGATGACGGTGATGACATATGGACCTATCCAATTGGATTGAAATTTACCCCAGTGTTCTCTATTTAGTTGATTGTGACGATCATCTTAGAGAACGATATCTCCTACCTCAAATGTGTGAGGTCTAAACCTATGATTGTAGCTTATGCTCATGCATTGTTGATATGCCTTAAGATGATTGTAGGCGGCTTGTCACTTTCTCATCAAGCAATTCTAAGTCCTAAAGACAAGGGACTCAGTACTCTTCCTCATTAATCAAATTGTGTGAGACTTGTAGGGATGGTAATTCAACCTCAATAGGCAAAATAAATTCTGCTCCATAAACAAGTGAGTAGGGAGTTGCACCTGTAGGGGTTCAAATGCTAGTTCGATACGCCCAAAGTGCAAGATTCAAACAAATGTGCCAATCATGACCAACATCATTGTTTGTCTTCTTTATGATCCTCAATATGTTCTTGTTTAAGGCTTTTTCTTAATCATTTCCTTGTGGGTAATATGGGGTGGAGAAATGATGTTGGATATCAAACTTCTCATAGAGTTCTCAGACATTGTAATTTTTGAAGGGAAGCCCATTATCTGTGATGATGGACATGGGTACACCATACCAACAGATGATGAAATTCAGGATGAATGAGGCAATCTACTTGTCGGTGACTTGGGTGAGTGGAAAGGCTTCGATCTAATTCGTGAAGTACCTAGTGGCGGTAATGATGAATTTATGACCAATAGATGAAGATCGATGGATTTTACCCACAAGGTCAAGTCCCCACTGATAAAAGGGCCATGGTGTTGCAATGGGTTGTAGTTCTTGCACTTTCTGACAAAGTAATAGGAGTGTTTTTCCATGGAGGGCTAATAGTATCCTGTCCTCTTGATCTTTTTAGCCAATTGAGGGCTACTTAAGTGTGCCCCACATATTCCTTCATGTACTTCTTCTAAATCTATAGTCACCTCACCTTTCTCTAAACATCAGAGGAGAGTACCTTTGAGACTTTGTTAGTATAGGGTTTCGACAATGATTATGATCGGGTTGATTGGTGTATGAAGGATTTTCATTGATTGTGCAATTGTTTTGGTGGAAGGATTTGATCGTGTAGGTAAGCGTCAAACTCACCATACCATGGGGAATCAAGATTGATGATTTGACATACCATCTCGGAGTCCGAGATTTCATAAGCGGGGATCCAAAGATGTTCAACTAAGAACTTGTATCAAGTTGAGTTATATGGAAGATCAAGAAGAGAGGCTATTATAGCCATTGCATCTATAACTCTGTTATGCTCTTGAGGAATTTGATTGAAGGTGATAGCTATGAATAATTCCTTAAAATTATCAAGATTTTTATTGTAAGGCATGAGCTTATCGTCCTTAGTTTGGTAATCATTATTAACATGTCAGATGACCAGCTATGAATTGTCGTATACCTATAGCTCCTTCAAGATCCATTGTAAGACCATCCTTAGTCCCATGATCAAGGCCTCACAGACATATAAAATGACCACTTTCCTATTGAATATTTAATATTCATTTTAACCTCATTCCTCTATTTTAATTAAATTCTTTACATTCATCTATTTGATTAGATTAATTACTTAATTTATTTAATCAAGTTCACCTAAGCCTTTTCTACCCCTTTGATTAAATAAATCACTTTATTTAATTAAATCCCTTTTTTAGTCCATTTAATTAAATTTACATTTAATTAAAATTGCAAAATCCCACAAACGCAAGTTGAAACCACAATTGAAATAAATTAATTTTATTTTAATTAAATTCTATTTTCTCCACCCACTTGCAAAATCCTACATCTCCCACTTGCCCCCTAAAACCCCTTCTAGATTCTTCTAATCACTTCTAATTTGGCCCAGTCCATCTTCTATATATTGTCACATTCCTAAGCAAGGGGAAGTCACTTCTCAAACTCTCAAAGTCTTTGAAAACCATTAAAGGTTTTATGTCCTCAACAAGTTAACCTCCAAAGTCTTCCAAACCATTAATGGTTAACTCAACCTTCTTACATGGTTAGAGACTTTTTGCCTAACTCAACCTTCATCTAACCCAAGGGTCTCATCAAGAATTCATGGCTTTACCCCTGGTTATCCCTTTAACCCTTGCACAAGAGTTTACCCCTTGGGTAAAATCTTTGTCCAATGGATAAGCCTAACCTAACCTTAACCCTTACCTCCTAGGGTAATCATCATGTCTTCTCAAACATTTATTGCCTCTTACATCTCCTCTCAAGCTGTCTCTTGTTGACAATTGTCACCATTTCATTGGTGAGAATTGTAAACATGGATTGATAACTTTCATTCCTGGCCCTTGATAAGATCATCCAATCCTGACTATCCATTGCCCTATTTTTCCTATAAATAGAACCCTCCTATCATTTTGATATCCAAGTCTTTAGTATCAAACTTATAGACATTTTGATAAGTATCTAAGTTTCATGCATCTAATCCATAATCATTTTAAAATCAAGCATTTAGCCTCTCTTTCAATAGAAATCATCTTAATAAGCATTTTAATAAGCATTTCCATTATCATAGCACTCTCATATTAGACAAGTATATCATGTTAGGATAGGTTTTACTAATCTTTTATTTTATCATCATATCCATGCTAGTTTAAATCATACTAGATTTAATATCATGCATAACTAGGAATGCATTCATATTAAGTTGATCAATATCCCTCGTCCTCATAGTTGTCATTCCTAAGTCACTTTGCTCAATTATCTGAGAGAAAAGGCATTGACTTGAGGGATCCTGTGAGATAGAGAACGATGGAACATCCCTTGGGAAGTTGAGCTATTCAACATAGCTCCATAATTTGCACCAAGAGTCCCATTGGTGTGTGAACTTGTCTAGAAATCGGATTTTACGTTTTATCGCACCACTTTTCCCACACACATTTCTGGAGCCCACTGTGGGGCATAACCCCATAAATAATATCATTTTTAATATAGGAGTGATATTCCAGGTACACAAAAAAGCTGAGTTAGTGCATTGGAGTCTTTCTTTAGCACATAAAAACCATTTTTTAGCACATGTTGCTCACTATTTAGCGCATTAGACCCTAACTTGAGTGCATTGAGTAGTTAGACTAGCACATAACACTTCTGTTGGAAACGGTAAAATCATAGCGCATTAGAGCATCAGTCTAGTGCATCCATTGATCAGCTTAGCGCATAGGGTTTGTACTGTAGCGCGTTGGTACAACAGTGTAGCGCATAGAGTTAGCAGGGAAAACAAAAAAAATTGTAATCGTGGAAGAATATTTTAGGCTTTTAAATTTCTTTTTTACTTTCTTTCATAAGAAGTTGGTTAAAAAGAATTCACTCTCCCCTTTTATGCAAAGGTAAAATAAACCTCACATTTCATTTTGGAGTACATAAAATAAACATCAGACTTCCTTTTGGTGCTTAAAAGAAAATTCATCTTTCTTTCTTGCAAGGTAAAAAGAACAACAAATTCATATTTGCTTTCTTGCAAGATTAGATGAAAAACACTTCATTTTGGAAGCTATAAAAAGATCAAAACAAACTTACTTTCTGCAAAGCTTAAAACGAACCTCACCTTCCTTTGGTGTCTAAAAGGATCCATTTTATTTTTGCAAAGGTAAAAGAACTTCATCTTCAAATTTAGGCAAAATAAAGAGGGAAAATCTTCCCCTATCGACTTTAATTTTTTGATGACCAAATCGCAATTTACTTTGTTGACCAGGTTTGATTCAAAGTTTATTTTGAAAATGAACACTTTGCTATGAAAGGTTAGAATGAACCCCATGTTTGCTGGAGCGAAATCTCCAAATAGAGGTTAATAAATCACTGCTTTGAAAGGTTAAAAAGAACTTGTGTGCTTTGTCTCGAAAGTGGAAGGTATATGCTCTCCTCTTAACTAGGTGACCAAAAAGCCAAACCACTCTTATGCTTTCTTTATTTCAAGTACTTAATTCCTTTAGTAGGCTTGCCCTCCCGAGTTTCTCTTAGAGTGCCATTTAAATGGTCAGTGAGAGGGGAACGACCTAAGTGGGAAATGGCTTCATTGCCAAGTCTTCCAACCCACTATAATCAAAAGTGGAGGTTGACAAAAGTCCCTTCAATGGTTTTTCTCAGCGATTAGCCTTCCCCCAGTATATTTACGATACATAAAGACTTTTTTCTAAAGGTTGGGAAGCCTCCCGAGGGATTTTATCACTGAAGACCGAATATGAAGCCTGATTAAAAACTTTAGCAATATAAACTTTGAGCCGAGTCAATATCCAAACATCTTCAATATCATAGTGCAAGGGTGGGGAATAATCCGCCCCCAAGATTACTCACCATATATCTCCCAAGATAACTACTCAATTGTGAAGCAATTCACTTTGAGTTAATTTCTGGCAAAAGGAAAAAAAACGGGCGCCCCCTAGTGGGTGACACAGTTGTTTGAGTTGGTGGAGTATCGAGACTAGTGGGCTATGGTATTGTTGATGACCCTTGAATAAAGATTCTATCTGATTTGTCTTCTTTATATCCAAACCTGTGAAAACATTTGGGATTTGAACACATCCTCACAGAACATACACTATCTGTTTAGCATAGGAAAAATTGGTTATCTCTTTCATGCTGTGTTTTCAAGTTATGTTTTCAGAAAAATCATCCATAAAAAACAAACAAGTGTTGAAAAAATCCAAAAAATCCAGAAACAGAGCAATCAAGACAGTTTAGCGCGTAGGAGAAACTTCTTAGCGCATCTGGAACATTCTCTAATGCATACCACCCAAATCTTAACATTTTTATCAGTCAAAATAGTGCATAACAATTTTCATACTAGTAAACATTTCACTAGCGCTTTTGGATACCATATTAGCACTTTAGAGCATCAACCTAGTGCATCGGGGGCAAAACTTAGTGCTTTTAGTCTAAACTATAGCGCATATTCAGGACATAATAGCGCATAATCTTCCCAGTCAAAAAAAATTTCAAAACTCTGAATTAGCGCGTAACATAGGTAGATTAGCACATAAGGAGCTTTGTGTAGTGCATGCGGTCTCTAGCTTAGCGTATATGGTCTCTAGCTTAGCGTATATGGTCTCTAGCTTAGCGCATGGTTAAAACTCAGAAAACCAGAGAGCAAATCAGACCTTTTGAGAAAAATTAATCAAACTTCTTGAGTACCCTTTCAGGTCCTGTATTGAACTCAATTATCAGAATGCGAGTCCAAACATTAGAGAAATCAATTCCAAATCAAGCAAGGATCCTTAGAACAAATTTTTCGAATATTAAACTAGCTAGAGATAAAACTTTATCCAATCAAAATCAGGTAGTACCATCACATTGATCAAAAGGTCTGCCATCTAACGGATTCTATCAAACAAACAAAATACCAAGTTTAATCCTTCCGTTGTCAAATCGAGTTTTCATATCAGGAGACTCTTATCCATATCGTTTGACACACTTTGTTGTGGAGGCAAATCTAAACAAGCTTGAGTTTTTCAAACAAAGTATCTCAATCCAAACATCGAAGGAAACCATTGATCATTCATGTATGACCACTCCTCATATTTTGAGAAGAATAAGTCTTCATCACAAAACTGAGTTGAAGAAAAGACAACCTAATTCTAAGACACTTGCAAAATGGAATAAGTTTCTCTATATCAATCGCCAACTCTTTAAATCACATCACACATTCTTGCATCATATGCGATTGTATCTTCAAGGAAAATCAACCGAGTTTGATAAAGAACCATTGAGAAGTAGACCTTTTCGCCAAAAAGTTGCATTTAGTCAACATCTAAATCCTGGAGGAAGAATCAACCCCACTTTCTTCCCACAAGTTTGCATCACCTATAACGAAGCTAGACCTGAACCACCCACTCCTGAAAGAGAAGAAGAAGAATTTATCCCCTTTGTCACAAAATGTTTTACTAGATGCCCGTTGTCACTTGCTCTCAAAGAAACAAGCAAAGCGAACCACAACTAGAGTCAAGTATGGGTCGTAGATTATCAAACCCTTTCGAGTATACTAATCTAGGAGATACTGAAATCACTGAGGAACTCCTTCAAGAATGTCAAGAAAACCCATCATTCCAAAATCTCATGGAAAGACTCATTGAAGCCGACAAGGAAAAATATATGCTCATGCTAACTAGCAAAGGAGTTATAGTTCCTAAAGATTTCGATACTGAAAAATTAAGGAATGTAGATGAACAAATTGTTAGGACAAGGACTCGGAATTACGCCTATCAAGAACAACAGAGAGAAGAAGAAACACATGATCTTGAATAACATAATATACCTTAACAACATAACATACCTGAACACAACCTTGCCTGAACTAGGGATAATGAAAGGGAAGAAGCTTTCCCTCGATGAACAAATGCACCCATGGTCGCCCTTACACAACAAATTCAAATGGTAAAAATACAAATGCAGGACATGCAACAGTGGACCATAATATGATACTCCTTTGACAAAATTTGTCCTTACCCCTTTGAAAAGAGATTAAACATGATACCTTTTCCCTTGAATTCAGATATACCAAAATATGACAAATACGATGGTAAAAGTGATCCCCGTAATCATGTTCGGGAATTTTGTACCATAATCCTAGAATTTTCTCACGATGACACTCACTTAATGAGGCTATTCCCAAGAAGTTTTGGAGGGAAAACAATGGAGTGGTTGTCTAAACTAACACCTCCCATTAGATCCTTTGATGAGTTGGTAAACAAATTTATCACACAATACTACTATAATATTTAACACATGATCACCATGTTGGATGTATATAATACCAAACAGAAAAACAATGAAACATTCATGGTGTTTCTTCAACATTGGAGATGTATGGTTTTGAGATATCCTCGACATGTGCCTAAAAAGGAAAAGATGGAGATCTTTATTGATAATTTAAATACTAAGATGAGTTATCAACTCAAGCTCCAGTGCATACCATCTTTTGCCAAGTTAATAAAAAATGGAATCCAAGTAGAGGAAGCCTACGTCAAGAAAGGAACACTAAAGTTATTTAAGGAAGGAACTAATTCATCCAACACTCACTCTTTTAATAACCAAAACAACAACAACACTTTAGACAAATCCAAGTTCTGGACCAGAAACAAAAATGTTGTTAATGAGGGAGGAACTGATGCTAATGATATGAAGTCCAAACAACCAGTATTGGCTTTATCAGGTAATCCACAAGCTAACAAGAATCAAAAAGCTGTTAACCAAGGCACTAACACTTATCCACAAAATACCAATCAGGTACCTTCAAATTCAAACACCAAGAACAATACCCAAACCAACAACACTAATTGAGGGACTAATCCAAATCAAAGGGGTAACACCAACACTTTCCCAAATAGATGCATCTACACACCATTGGGGAAATCCTTAGAATCAACATTTTGTGAAATCCTGGCGAACAAGATTATCACATTACCAGCCATAAATACCTTTGAATCCCAGATCAAATCGCCTTGGTGGAATGACTCACACTTCTATGATTTTCATTGAAACAAAGGACATCACACAAATGATTGCATGAGGCTTAAGAATATTGTTCAAGACATGATTGATAGAGGTGATTCAATGGTTGATGGTCTCAAAATAAATGGTGATCATGATGCCTTTAAAAATCCTCTTCTGAATTACAAGGGAGGAGCTTCATCATCAAGCGATACACAAGGAGCTCGTATAAATCATCTGTACAACAACACCATCAATCACATATCAACAGATGACAACCAAATAAATGTCATAAAAATCAAGGACAAAAAAGACCATACATCAATCAATGTAACAACCAGAGCATAAAAATATGTCTTGAAAGGGCATACATCAACATCGACCACCATCCCCAAGACTCAATATGATTTGGTTAATCAACTGCGGAGAACTCCTGCTCAAATATCCATAATCGAGTTACTCAAACTCTCATTGAAACATAAGGACATCTTAGAACAAGCTCTTGTGGAAATAAATGTGCCTCAAGATCAGGACATTAACAAATTTCAAGCCATGGTGGCTCATATGACAGGGCCTCATAATCTCACCTTTTTCGAACATGATAATATCTCTTTGAGTCATCCACATAATAATCCCCTTCATATTGAAGCTTAGTCTACAAACATCAAGTTAAAAGAGTATTAATAGATGGAGGAGCTGGTCTCAATATCTGTACTTCATCATCATAGGCTTTGATGGTGATCTTTTTGTGTGGATCAATAGACTATTCAGAGAAGCCTAATACATGGATAAGTTTTAAAAAAAGATCATCCAAAGGAACATTGATACTACCTATTTAGGTAGGATCGATACAAAGGGACACTATGTGCCAAGTCTTAGACATAGACTTAACATACAATATTTTATTGGGTCATCCTTTGATACATGAAATGCAAGTTGTGCCATCAACCTACCATCAATGTGTCAAATTCCCATATAATGGACATGAGATTTCCATCTCCACTGATAATAATCCCTTTCAACATTGCAATTCTATGGAGGCAGCTCAAGACAACCTAGTTCCACACAATAGGGAGGCTCCAACTTCCTCAACATTAGATCATCATCAAGAACAACTCAAATATTTATCCATGGATTTCAAACAAAAGATGAAAATCCAAGAGCAAGGCATGGGGGGATACTCTTTTGAACCCATGTGTCTATCCAAATTGCCAGCATCACCAAAATCTCATGGACAACCTTCTGCATCAACACATCAAGAAACACAACCCATCACCAAGTTTGATGGAAAATTTATCCAATTGGGCACACTAGCACATGAATAAGAAGAGAAAGACATCCTTAGTTGCCTATACAAGGATGAGGAAGAAGTCAGAGCTGCTACTCTGGAGGTAGCCATACCAACACGACAATATGGAAAAGTATTCCCGATCATGCAACGTATGGGATACAATGACAAAGGACCTATAGGCAAGCGTCAAGAAGGCATCACAAAACTGCTAGACCCTCCTTCACAATTTTCTCAAGACAAAATAGGACTGGGATATGGACACAACATACCACCAAAGCAAAAACAAAATAAGTATCAAAAAACCCAATGGAAAGAAAAGAAGAAATACAACAAGTACTCATGGCAAGAGATTCTACACCAAGCAGCAGAAACAACAAGGAAAGAGCGAGAACACTAGGAAAAAGAGAAACGACAAGAGGAGTTGGCCATTCAAAAGGAAGAAGCATCTTATGAGAAAGTGCATCATGTACATGAACCTATTCACAACAAGGCAGAATCAACACCCAAAGACATCAATGCTCCCCAAGGAGAAACCATGTCTGAACAAATGCAAAGGGTACAAGAAGGCTCCGATTCTAAATCAGAAGACTACAAGACTAGTATCAATTATCAGAGACCTTTTCTCACCATACAACATACCTGTTAGAAGCAGTAAGATATGCTAGGACAATGATTTTGAAACTGATTCTAATGACTATGAATGGGGTAGTTGTTCAATATTACTGAGGATGTCCCTGAAGGTGCTATACATTCACACACACCCCTTTCTCAGGAGGGACAAGGCGCAAAGTCTTGATTACTTGAATTCGGTCCACAACATATCTACGAGGCTAAGGAAAATGAGTAGCGACACTATGAACAAGTCTACATGGAAGATGATACCATCAAAGACCTTGACAATATCATTAACTTAACCAACATCCAACACAACCTTAATGATACCTCTATCATGACACTTACCGCAATCGACCTCGACCCACCAAATGACTCTCTACCACTTGTATTTCCTGATTTGATAGACTGGGATGAACCTGATCACCATGATATACCTATTTTCCTAGATGATGAATCCATTGTCTATTACCTATGTACAATCAACTCAGAAACAGACTCTACCAGCGAGAAAATTAACAATATCTACAATCGGGAGGTTGCCAAGTCTCTCAATCGCAAAAATGAAAGAAACAAAAGATCTAATGCTGAAAACCAGTCAATGACAACACTAGATCACAAAAAAGTCAAAATATAGGATGCATCTGAGGGTGGAAACCTTTTTAAGGCACCTAAGGATGGGAGACTTGACTCTCTTCCTGAACACTATCAGGAGCGATCACCCATATTGATTGAGCCAACTCAATCAATAAACATTGGTACAAAAGCAACAACTAAAAACATACACCTAGCAGAATCACTGACAGAAGAGGAAAAACTAGAGTTTATCAGATTCTTCACAGAAAAGAAAATCAATTTTGTTTGGTCCTATGCTCATATGCCCAGAATAGATCCAAACCTAATCATGCAGCATTTATCTATTGCTCTTGGAGCTAAGCCTATCAAACAAAAGTTAAGAAAGATGAATCCGCATGTAGCATTAATGGTCAAAGCTGAAATAAAGAAATGATTAGACATCAGATTCATTTGACCTATAGACTATGCTGAATGGATTTCAAACATTGTACCAGTTTCAAAACTAGATGGAAGCATCAGAATATGCATAGATTTTAGAGATATCAACAAAGCCTATCCAAAGGATGATTTTCCTTTGCCCAGCATAGACATAATTGTAGACCTCACAGTGGGCCATGCAATGCTATCATTAATGGACGGTTTCTCTGGTTATAATCAAATCAAGATAGCTCTAGAGGATCAAGATAAAACAATGTTCACCTGTCCTTGGGGAACATATTGTTGGAACGTCATGCCTTTTGGCTTAAAGAATGTTGGGGCAACTTATCAAAGAGAAATGGCGACAATCTTTCATGATATGATGCATACCTTCATGGAGTAGTGGATGATTTATTGGCTAAGTCATTCACCTGGGTAAAACATTTGGACATATTAGACAAGATCTTTCAAAGATTGAAAAAAATCCAAGTCAAGCTAAACCCTAAGATGTGTGTCTTCGGGGTAACATCAGGCAAATTATTAGGCTACATTGTGTCTGCAAAGGGCATTGAAATAGATCCAGTGAAGGTACAAGCCATCATGGAGATACCACCTCCCAAAAACATTTGTCAACTCAAATCTCTACAAGGATGATTGCAGTCTATCAGACAATTCATAGCCCAATTAGCAGATAAAATCCTACCATTCAATCATCTGCTACATAAAAACGTACCTTTCAGATGGGAAGCCAAGTGTGCAAAATCATTCTATCAAATCAAATAATATCTAATGAATCCACCAATTCTGGTACCACCAATAGTAGGAAAGCCGCTCATTCTCTACATATCCACAACAGAAGTATCATTGGGGGCACTGTTAGCACAAGAAGATCAGGAGGGCAAGGAACGAGCTATATATTACAACAACATAATATTACATGGATACGAGCTAAATTATACATTCATTGAGAAAGCTTGTTTAGCTATGGTATTCACCTCTCAAGTTCCGCCACTACATGCTAGCTCACACAATCAAGCTAGTAGCAAAAAATGATCCTCTCAAGTATTTACTCAGCAAAGTAGCTCTTACAAGTCGGTTGGCTAAATGGGTCATGATTCTCAGTGAGTTTGATATCCAATACACGGAGCGTCGGGCTATCAAGGGACAAGTAATTGCGGATCAAGTAGCTAAAGCACCACTACCAGATAAGCAACCAATGAAGGTGGAATTTCCAAACATGGATGTCCTTACTATTACACTCAAATAATGGACCCTGTACTTTGACGGTTCCTATACCCAACATTGCTCGGGTGCTGGCATCTTGTTCATCACCCCCGAAGGACACACCATTCCAAGATCATATAGACTCATGTTTCCATGCACCAATAACATCGCTGAGTATGAAGCCCTGGTCACAGGAATCAAAATGGCCATGGAATGGAGAATCACATAATTGAAAGTCTATGGAGATTCCCTATTGTTTATAAATCAGATCAACAATGAATATCAAACAAAAGATGACAAATTGCTGCCATACAAAAGAATGGTTGATAACTTCAAACAATAATTTTTACATATCACCTTCAAGCAAATATCGAGGTTGGATAACAGAGCGGCCGATGCAATGGCCACTATCGCTTCATTGCTACAAATTCTAGAGCAACATAGTCATTATGAGTTCTTGGTAGAGCAACTGTTTTCCCCAGCCTATGACAATTTTGCATCCCATGTCATCTATGCCTTAACCGGTTCAGACTCTCCTCTATACAGGACAATTTATGAATATCTTAAAACCAATACCCTACGCATTGACCTATCTCGTAATAAAAAAATGCAATTTTATCTAACAAGTTTTTCGTTATACCTTAATCGCTAACACACTTTTGATGAATCAATGATGAACAGTTAGTACCAAACCGGTACTGAGAGGGGGGGGTGAATCAGAACTGATAAAAAAACTTTTCCTTAAACCGGTTTGACTGAAAACACTGCACTTGACTGGCAAGCAATAACACTGGTCTAAACCAGATTACTACCAGTTAAACACAGTGAAAGACATAAACTGGTAACTCAGCTTTACACACAATCTAACATCTTATTTCTACTTCACCCATATGCATACATTAGTAATACTTCAACAAAAATGTAAAGCTTATTGGTTCAACATGCTTTACCACTTGATAGAGAATAACAAGGCATCATATGAAAAGCATCACACATAACACACATGTTTTTCACGTGGAAACCCAACTGGGAAAAACCACGGTGGGGATGAATACCCACAAGTTGTTCTTTGAACCCTTTTGAAGTTCGCTCTGTTAGGAGCCTAGTCCAGTCAAAGACTTTACAATAGGTTATGTCAGGAATCAATCCTACTAGGGATCACCCGGATAAGGGATGGCTAAAATACCCGGTTAAGGGTTAAACCCTGTTAAAGGTTACCTTGTTAGAGGATTTTAAGAACTCAATTATTTTGAGTCACTCTGTTAAAGGATTTACAACAAGCCGGTAAAGCTACCCTATTAAGGGATTTCCCAACTGTTGATGTGGTTAGAGGTCAACAAGTATTACAATGATCTGGTAATAACACTCAATGCCAATGCAGATCCGCTTTAGTTCCTTCCTTCTGCACTCACACTCTACAGGTATCTATTCTCTTATCTAGTCTGGCAAGAATCACGTATCTCTTCACTTGGATACACACACAACATTTTCCAACAACCTCATCATGAAAAACAACATCGACCTTATAGGAAACAGATAGGTCGATAGCATAAACCCTAAACCCTAAACATTTAGGTTAAGCAATTCACTCGGTTCAATCCTAACCATTGAACATATTGCATTGATTACAACAGTCTTGAACAGATCTCAAGATGTTCTCCATCGTTCGTTCTTCACCGCTTCTAGGAGGTTGATAACCCATCACACGTTCTCCACCGTTTACAAAGACTTTGCACATTCTTGAGGTAGATACGATCAATCTCCTTCATGCAAGATCCTTCACATGCACAAGGTTGTCATGGCAACACAATTTGTTCTTCATTACAATGCTAACTCATCACACGATGTCATCAGTTGAATCACACAGGCTTGGAATACTTCAACCGAAAACCCTGAAGCTAAGACTACCAGTCGATAGTCATACCATATGAAACCTTGATACACAATATCCCATACACCGGTTCACATTCCAACATACCGATTCACTTGGACAGACATACCGCTTCACTTTTCACATATACTGGTTCACATTCCAACATACCGGTTCACTTGGACAAACATACCGCTTCACTTTTTCATATATACTGGTTCACAACATCATACCGGTTCTCTTGCAAGTTTCTTACTACAATATATCGGTTCACTCTTCAGCATATTGACATCAATGACAACATACAATTATCATCATGTCATCATACTCTGCACATATGCCAACAATCTCCCCCTTTGGCATTGATGACAATATACAAAGATATCTCTCCACTTCATATCTTCTCCCCCAACATTGCAGATATCTTCTTCGCTTCACATCTTCTCCCCCTTTGACAACAATGCCAAGGTGAAGGCATAAACATTTATGTTCTACTATGTTGCTCCCCCTAAGGAGTAACATCCTTCATCACACCAATCCTGAAAAAGATATATCAATGTAAGTCCTGACTGATGTGGAGCACACACCTTTAGTTCACCTCTTGAAGGGGCAGCACCCCTAATTCACCTCTCAAATAGGTAAAGGTAGCCTTCGGTAGAGGTTTGGTGAATATGTCTGCTAACTGCTCCTTACTAGAAACATGTTCCAGTACAACTTCTTTGTTCTGAACCTTTTCCCTTAAGAAATGATACTTAAGCTCAAAGTGCTTGGTACTAGAATGTAAAACTGGATTCTTGGAGATGTTAATCGCACTTGTGTTACAAAATATACTTACTAGTTCAAATACAGGAACTTTGAATCCATTTAATACATGCTTCATCCAGACTGTCTGGGTGCAGTTCATAGATGCTGCAACATACTCTGCTTTTGTTGTAGACTAAGAGATACAGCTCTACTTCTTACTCATCAATGAGACTAGTCTGCCACCAATAAAGAATGCACCACCAGTTGTGATGTTCCGGTCGTCCACATTATCAACCCAGTCAACATTTGTAAACACTTTCAGGTTGAAATCATTACTGTATGGATATCATAATCCATAGTCAATAGTTCCCTTCAAATATCTCAGAATCCGCTTGACTGCTACCAAGTGGGATTCTCTTGGGATTTTTTGGAACCGTGCAGTAATGCCCACTGCATGTGCAATGTCTGGTCTACTATGTACTACATAGTGCAATTTACCAATCATTGATTGGTATTCCTTCTCATTTACCAACCCCGAGTCATCCTCTTTTGATAATTTACAATCGGTCACCATCGGTGTACCAACCGGTTTGCTTTCTTCCATGCCAAAGGTCTTCAATACCTCTTTGACATATTTGGACTGAATGATAAAGATTCCATCTTTCAATTATTGAATTTGTAGTCCAATGAAGAACTTAATCTCCCCTATAAGTGACATCTCAAACTCCTTTTTCATCTCATCTGCAAAATCATGACTCATCTTGTCATCTCCTCCGAAAATTATGTCATCAATAAATACCTCATAGATTAGAATATGATCTCCTTCTAACTTCAGGTAGATATTTCTATTCTCACTTGTTCTCTCAAATCCAATCTTCACAAGATGGGAGTGCAAACATTCATATCATGCTCTAGGTGCCTGCTTTAGTCCATACAAGGCTTTATGTAGCCTACACACCATGTCATTGTCTTCTGATAGGGAAAACCCATCCGGTTGCTCTATATACACCTCCTCTTCAAGTACTCCATTTAGGAATGCAGACTTTACATCTATTTGATATACTTTGAATCTCTTGAATGCTGCATATGCAAGAAGCATACAAACTCCTTCCAATCTGGCTACTGGAGAAAAGATTTCTCCATAGTCTTCTCCTTCTTCTTGGGCATATCCTTTACACACCAATCTAGCTTTGTTTCTAACCACTGAGCCATCTTCATTCAACTTATTTCTGAAAACCCATTTGGTGCCAATGACATTTTTATGCTCCAGTCTGGGTACCAAAGACCATGTACTATTATTTTCTATCTAGTCAAGTTCCTCTTCCATTGCCTTGATCCAGTCTTCATCTTTATGTGCCTCTCTGAATATTTTAGGCTTGAATTTAGAGATCATGCAAGAGTTTTCTTTGGCTTTTCTTTTTGTAAGAATTCCTACATCCTTGCCTCCTATGATCTACTTTGGATCATGATTCAGCTTTACATACCTAGGAATGATCTTAGTTGTTTCCTCTTGCTTTTCTTATTCATCCTCATCTTCATCAGCATCAACATCTATCAGTGTAGGAGCACTGTTACTGGTGCTAGGTTGTTTTGTAATCGGTTCCCAGAAGGTTACTACCAGTTCATCTCCTACTTGCTCACTACCGGTTTCCTCATATTTCTCAAAGGTTTCATCAACTCTAACATTGATGCTCTCAACAATTCTCTGAGTCCTATTGTTGAAACATTTGAGAGCTTTGCTCTTTGTGGAATACCCTAAGAATATTCCCTCATCACATTTAGCATCAAACTTGCTCTGATGTTCACTCCTCTTGATATAACATTTACTACCAAACACTCTAAAGTAGCTTACCACTAGCGCCTTACCAATCCAATACTCATAAGGTGTTTTATCCTTACCCTTTTTGATGAGTACCCGGTTCATTGTGTAGACTGCAGTGCTCACGGCTTCTCTCCAAAAGGTGTGAGCAACCTTCCCTTGGATTAACATAGTTCTAGCTGCTTCAACCATAGTCTGGTTGTTCCTTTCTGCTAGGCCATTCTACTATGGAGTCCGAGGGGCAGACAATTGCCTCTTGATGCCATTCTCTTCACAGTATTTGTTGAATTCACTTAATCCTCTTACTGCTTTCTTTTTCAACCAATGCTCCAAAGGCTTTAAACTTTCCAAAAGCTTCAGATTTGTCCTTCAAGAATGTGACCCACATCATTCTTGAGCAATCATTAGTAAGAATCATAAAATACCTATCTCCCTGCACACTCCTAGTTTTCATAGGACCACACAAATCAGTATGCACAAGATCAAGTAAATTGTCTGTAGTGAAAGGTTTACCTTTGAAGGTTGAGGAAGACATTTTCCTCAATTGACACTCTTTGCACAAAGGATTCTCTGGTTTGTTAGCATAGGCAATCCTCTAACTGCCTTGATTTGACTGGCCTTCACAATATTATCAAAGTTTACATGGTAGAGTCTCCTATGCCATATCTAGCTATCCTCAAACTTAGCCATTAGACATGTACTGACATTAGCATTTAGCTGAAATAGGTTACCTTTGGTCTGCATACCGGTAGCCATCAGTTCACGATTCTTTCCTTTGATTTTGCACACTCTATTTTTGAATTCCAGAGTGAGTCCATTATCATTCAGTTGAGCAACACTCAAAAGGTTGTGTTTGAGACCTTCTACCCAGTACACATTGTCTACACTGCTTCTTCCATTCAGAGAGATGGACCCTCTGCCTTTACCATACATTGTGCATCATTACCAAAATGAACCACACCACCATCATACTCTTCTAGAGATAGAAACTTACTCCAGTCACAAGTCATATGGTGAGAATAGCCACTGTCAATAATCCACTCATTAGAATTATCAAAGCGGGAGACAAGAGCCTTCTTGTCTGACACATCTTCCTTGACTGCTACAAACACAATATAGCTTCACTTTCTTCATCTTTTGATTCCTCATCAGGGACACCTTCATCAACTACTACAAAACAGTTTCTCTGGTTTATTCCTTTGAACTTCTTGAACCTCTCTAGTTTGTCCTTGTTGTCACCATTAGGGTAGTTTACAACAATGTGTCCTATCTAGTTACAATAAAAGCATTTCAAAGGAATCTTACCTCTGTATTTACCGGTTCCCTTGGAAAGTCTCTTGGCAAGAAGAGCTTCAAATTCCATCAAGATCTCCTCATCATCCATTTCTCTACTTTGTCTTGGTTCACCACTGGTACTAACTTCTTTGCCTTTTCTAGATGGTGCAGCAGATGCTCTTGTATATGGTGAAAATGGATAACAACAATGTTGAAAGACTAAATGAATTCAACCACAAAACCCTAGCCTAACAACAACAAAGATGCACCATAACATATGAAGATTACCTAAGACAATGCAAATCAAATGAAATCGCAAAGATTATACCATCACATGTCCAATAGGGTTTGGATCTCCATTCTTCCTATCTCCATTGATCTTGCTTGATATATTTGCTCTTAGATTTTATATGTGCACAAGAGCTCAACAAAGAACGGAAATATGGTTGCAAGCAGGCTTGATTGGATATGCAAGTTCGAAATCATAGTGTAGTCGAGTAATCAAGTAGTTAGGGTGCATAGATTGATTAGTTAGGGTTTGATAATGAAGATAACATCTCCTTATATAGAAGACATTATATGAAATGGAGGGATACAATTAAGAGGTGTAAAAGATAATGGTTGGCTGTGATTAGAGGGTAGGTAAAGGAAATAAGAAAATAATGAGAGGGTAGGTAGTGTATGAATTAAGAGATGAATGACATGTGTCATAGGTAGAAAAGGATAATGAACTAAATAAATAAAGATTTATTTAATTAATAGAGGAAGTGGGATCAATTAAATAAATAAGATATTTATTTAATTTAGGAAAAGGATAATTAAATAAATAAATGTATTTATTTAAATGAGAAATAAGGCTAGAAGAGGATAAATGAATTAATTAAATAAATAAAGATTTATTTAATTAATAGAAGAATTAGGCTAAAGTAATTAAATAAATAAAGATATTTATTTAATTAGACATGACAATTTTAGGTGTCTACATTTTGCCCCTCTTTGAGACAATGTAGCTTGTCACGTTGTTTCAAAGAAGATAAGATGAACTGATACAATGTTGCCCCAAGATGGGAATGATATGCCCCCTCGAGAGATTGGATGAAAATGTCTTAAAAGATCACAGACAATCTCTCGATAAGAAAAACGAGATAGAATGGACTGACCGGATAAAGTGACAGAGTCACGAGATAATGAAGACTGACTCGAGAAATGAGGGCCAGGGTAGTCTATAAAATAGACCACGAGGGGAGTACATCCTCATTGTCATCCACACATCCAAGAGATCAGAGTGCCGAGAGAAAATAGAGCAGTAACAGTCAGCAACGATGGCTTTGATTCACAGATTCGATCGCGTTCACTGATTTCAGAGGCCAGCCGACGCAGGAGAGCTGGTGAGTACTGTAGACGTATAAAAATGACCATATTCCTAAATGAATATTTTATGTTCATTTCCCTATTTAATTAAATCCAATTTAATTAAATTATCCACATTCTTCTATTTTATTAAATAAATTATTCAATTTATTTAAATAAAATTCACTATACCATTTAATGAATAAATCATTTTATTCAATTAAATCCCTCTAGCCACTTTTAATTAAATTCAAATTTAATTAAAAAGTTATTCTAAATTGAATAAATCAAATTTATTTAAATTGAATAAATCAAATTTATTTAATTACAAACAAATTGAATGAAAATCAAATAATTCAATTAAATCCTATTATCCTCCCCATCCACTTGCAAAAACCCAAACCCCTTCCTAATCCCTTCTAGAATCTTCTAACCAATTCTAATTAACCTAAACCCCCTCTAAACTTTGTCACATCCCTAAGCAAAGGGAGGTCACTTCTCAAAATGGCCCAAAGTCTTGGATAACCATTGAAGGTTTTCAACCTTCAACCACTAAAACCCTTAAAGTCTTTGAAAACCATTAAAGGCTTCCAACCTTCAACCACTTAATCCCTAAAGTCTCCAATAACCATTAATGGTTATTTCAAACCCTCCCACATGGTTAAAACATTTGTTTTGACTCAACCTCTATCCAACCCAAGGGTCTCATCAGGCCATTAATGCTTTGACCATGATTATCTCTTAATCATTTGCACAAAGGTTTATCCTTGGATTAACTCTTAATCCAGTGGGTAAGCCTAACTTAGACTTGACCCTTAGCCTTTAGATAACTATGAGGTCTTCTCAGGCCTTTAATGCCTCCAACCTCTTCTCTCAACCCAATCCTATGTCGACACTTGTCACCATTTCATTGGTGCCAATTGTGCACATGGATCCCCAACTTTCAAATCTGGCCCTTGATTAAACCTTTCAATCTTGACCATCCATTGCCCTGTTTGTGCTATAAATAGAGCTCTCATTCCTCCATTCTTAACAATCATCTTTCAAATTTGAAGCATCACACTTATGCTCAAATACTCTCAAGCTTTCATATCATTTTATGCTCATCATTTAGCCTCTCTTTAGATCAGAATTAATCATGAATATGCATACTAGAGTAATTTATTTATCATTTTAGTTCAATCATAGACTAAATATAGTATGTTAGGATAGTATTCATACTAATCTCGTCATCTTATCATCTAGATTATTGCATTTTAGCATCATACCTAGCTTAACATCCATCTCATACTAAAATCTAAAAAAGCATCTTTCGTTCTCATATTTGCCATCCCTAAACCATTTTGCTCAGTGATCTGAGAGCAAAACGTTGGTTTGAGGGACATTGTGAGATAGAGAACTATGGGACCCTCCTTGGGAAGCTGAGTAACACTACGTTACTCCATAGCTTGCATCAAGAAGTCCTGTGTGTGTGTGGATTGGTATTTATCGTAATTTTCACATTTTAAGTTTTATTCACCCACTTTTTCCGCACACATTTCTGGCGCCCACCGTGGGGCTCGAACCCCAATAACACATCATTTTTTGAATTTGAGGACTTTTGCAAGTACGCGGGAAACCAGATCTAGCGCGTCGAAAAGACATTTTAGCACATCCGCCCAACAGTTTAGCGCTTCTAGCCTACTGTTTAGCGCGTGTGCTTTCTGTCTTAGCGCGTGAACATTGTTCCTCAGCGCATGACACTATTTGACAAATTTTCTTGTAGGTGTCGATACCGGCGAAACACAGATTAGCGCATCTACCTAACAGATTAGCACATCCACTTAACCTTTTAGCGCTTATAAAACATATTACAGCGCGTTGAAACTAACAGTTAGCGCATAAGATTCAAATTTTTCCTGCATAACGGATCGCGGGAACATCAAAAACACAGATTAGCGCATACAACAGACAGAGTAGCGCATCAGGCAACAGAATAGCGCATGGAGAAGAAACTGTAGTGCATCCGCTAAGTATTATAGCGCGTATAGTTTGTTCTGTAGCGCATCACAAAACAAAACAAAACAAACAAGAAGATTTTTGTAACCAAATTCAAAATTTTAGACTTGTGGAAGTCCCCCGAAACAAACTAACCGTCTTCTCGTTCTGTCTATTTGCAGGGTTTTTAACGGTTTCTTGCAGGAAACGCGAAGAAGTTTTCTTTTACAGCAAAAACGTTTTTTTCTTCTTTTGTTGACCTCCAAAAAATTGAATTTGCTTTGTTGACGATCTATTTTCCATAGATTAGATAATTATTGCTATGAAGGATTAAAAAGAACATCATGCTTGTTGGAACAACATCTCCAAATAGAAATTAGCAAATTATTGTCTTGGAGGTTAAAAAGAACAAACTTATTTGCCTTGTCTCGAAAGTGGAAGGTATATGCTCTCCCCTTAACTGGGTGACCAAAAAGACAAACCACTCTTAAAGCTTTCTTTAATTCAAGTAGTTAAAACCTTTAGCAGGCCTTCCTTCTCAAGGAGTTGCAATCAACTCTTAAAGCCGTTTATGGCCGGTGTGAAGGGAACGACCTAAGTGGGGAACGACTTTGACGCCAAGAATTCCAACCCACTATAATCAAATGTGGAAAGTGACGAAAGTCCTTTTCAACGGTTGCGCGCAGTGATTAGCCTTCCTCCAGTATCCTCGAGATACGTAAAACCTTTGTTCTAAAGGTTGGGAAGCCTCCTGAGGGATTTTATCACTGACGGCCGAACGGGAAGCCTGATTAAGAACCTTAGTATTAGAAACTTTGAGTTGAGTCAGTATCCAAACATTTGTAACATCATAGTGCAAGGGTGGGGAAGAATCCGCCCCCAAGATTACTCACCATATATCTCCCAAGATAACTACTCAACTGTGAAGCAATTCACTTTGGGTTAACTTCTGGCAAAAGGCAAAAAAATGGGCACCCTCTAGGGGGTGACATGACTGTTTGAGTTGACGGAGTATCGAGACTAGTGGGCTATGATGTTACTTATGACCCTTGAATAAAGAGTCTTTCTGAAGTGTTTATCTTGTATCCAACCTGTTAAAACATTGGGGATTTGAACACATCCTCGACAGAACATACACTTTATGTTAGATTAAGTGAAATGATTGTAC
Source organism: Cryptomeria japonica (assembly GCF_030272615.1). Taxonomy (NCBI): domain Eukaryota; kingdom Viridiplantae; phylum Streptophyta; class Pinopsida; order Cupressales; family Cupressaceae; genus Cryptomeria; species Cryptomeria japonica. Next base: position 856,409,460 of record NC_081407.1, read on the forward strand.
TTTGTGTGCCGTGCTTGCATTTTGTATTTCAGAAAATCATCCATCATACTTAAAAATTCTCTCAACAAAAATCAAAATCCTCACAGAAACAACCAAAAGGAAAAATCAGGGCAGTTTAGCGCGTAAGAGCAACATCTTAGCGCGTGTAACAGATCTTTTAGCGCATCCAAAACACAAAATAGCGCGTACAACAAAAACAGTAGCGTTTCAACTACAAAGCAAAACAAAGAATAATCCTTTAGCGCGGACAAAACAGATTATAGTGCGTATTAGGAAAACATTAGCGCGTAGGTAACCAAAGTTAGTGCATTAACCAAAAAAGATAGCGCGTAGGAGGCACAGTGTAGCGCGTTGTTTTCCAAACAAACTTCACAGCAAATTTCAAAAAAACCTGTCTTAGCGCGTGAAACAAACATCTTAGCGCGTGTAACAGATCTTTTAGCGCATCCAAAACACAAAATAGCACGTACAACAAAAATAGTAGCGTTTCAACTGCAAAGCAAAACAGAGAATAATCCTTTAGTGTGTGCAAAATAGATTATAGCGCGTGTCAGGAAAATATTAACGCGTAGGTATCCAAAGTTAGCGCATTAACAGAAACAGATAGCGCTTAGGAGGCACAGTGTAGCGCGTCGTTTTCCCAAAAACTTAATAGCGAATTTCAAATAGCCTGTTTTAGCACGTGAAACAATCAGCTTAGCGCGTCGAAATCCTATTTTAGCGCATTAGCCAAAGCAGTCAGCGCGTGTAAAGCCCAGTCTAGCGCGTACATCTTTCACAGTCACAAAACAAAATTTTCCAGAAATCAATCTGTTAGCGCGTAACCGGGGGCAGATTAGCGCGTGTGGAAATCATTTTAGCGCATCAGAAAAATTCAGTAGCGCATTAAACATCTGTTTTAGCACGTGAAAAAAGGAAAAAAACAGAGAGTTTGAAAAACCGAAAATTTTGAAAATTTCAAAAATATTTTAAAAAACAGTTTTTCATCAAAACACATCTTTTATCAAACTAGAGTGACAAAAACAAGTCATTAAAACTATTTCTCAAAGTCAAATTTGTGTCAAGCAAAGTTGTCAGCATCCAAAAATGAATCGAGCGATAGAGGACGTCTTTCCTATCATAATCCGGAACATTTTCATCATTAGTATCAATCAAATCCTTTAACATCTTATGGATTTTATCTCACAAACACTTGTCTAAAAATTTTCAAAATTGTCAAAATCCAGTTTCCGGATCGGGAAGCTTTTATCCATATCATTTGACACACTTTGTTGTGAAGGGGCAACCTTCACTTTGATAGAGTAAGATTTGAAATTTTCAAAAACAAGAATCAACTAAATCCAAACAAATCAAAGGAAATCATTGATCACTCATGTATGACTAATCCCCTCATTCTACGAAGAAAGAACCTCTATCGTAACATCACGTTGAAGAAACAACAACCTAGCTTTTTCAAATTCATCAAGAGAAATAAATTTTTATACATCAATCATCAACTCTTCAAATCCCATCGGGTATTTCTTCATCACATCAAATGTTATATCCAAAACAAATCCAGTGAATTTGACAAAGAACCCCTGAAAACAAGAGCATACTATCAAAAATCTGCTTTTAATCAAAAGACAAACCACGGAGGAAAGATCAATCCAGCATTCCTACCCAACGAGTGCATCACATATAACACATCTCGACCAGAACCACCAACGCCAGAGAAAAACATCAACGAGGACTTTGTTCCTTTCATCACTGAAAGTTTCTATTGAAATGCCTATCACTCGCTCTCAACGAAACAAACAAAGCGAGACACCCGCAGAATCAAGTATGAATCGCAGATTATCAAATCCTTTTGAAATTCCACCCGTAGAAGAACTTGAAATTACTGACGCACTTCTCCGGGAATGTCAAGAAAATCCTTCCTTCCAAAAACTTGTCGAAAAGCTCATGGAAAATGACAAAGAAAAATATCTACTCATGCTTACAAGCAAAGGCGTCAAACTTCCTGAAGATTTCGACACAAATGTCTTTCAAACTGGGTCTCAACAATATACATATCAAGAACGACAATGAGAAGAAGAAACTCGCATACCTGAACAACATATTCCAGAGCAACATATACCAGAAATGCGAGTACCCGCGTTCGAAACCCTAGAACAACACATACCATTTACTACACCTTTTTAGTTGAGAACAAATACGAGGGAAGAACTCTTCCCTCGGCAAGATAATGTGCCCTTGGTTGCTCTTACTCAACAAATGCAAATGTTGCAAAGACAAATGCACGATATGCAACAAGGGACAACAGTGCGGTACTCTTTAAACGAAATTTGCCCTTATCCATTTGACAGAAGCTTAAACATGGTACCTTTTCCTCCAAACTCAGACGTTCCCAAATTTGATAAATATGATGGAAAAGGTGATCCTCGAGATCATGTTCGAGAATTTTGCACTATGAGTCTTGAATTTGCTCATAATGACACTTATCTGATGAGGTTATTCCCAAGAAGTCTGGGAGGACAAACAATGGAATGGTTATCCAAGATTACACCACCTGTTAGATCATTTGACGAATTGGTTAACAAATTCATCACCCATTATTCTTACAACATCCAACATGCCATAACCATGCTAGATATTTGCAACACCAAACAAAAGAACAATGAAACATTCATGTTATTCCTTCAACGTTGGCGACGCATGGTATCAAGATATCCTCGAGATATTCCTGAAAAAGAGAAAATGGAAATATTCATTGATAACTTGAATGGTGAAATGAGTTATAGACTCAAACTCCAATGCATCCCATCCTTTGACAAATTGATCAAAAATGGCATCCAAGTAGAGGAAGCTTGTGTCAAAAAGGGAACACTCAAGTTCTACAAAGAAGGCACAAACTCATCAAACTACAATAACCAAAACAACACCAATCTAGACAAAACTCGATTTTGGACACGAAACAAAAATGAGGGCAACAATGAATCATATGATCCCAAATCTAAATAGCCAGTGCTTGCCTTATCAGGAAATACTCAAAATACTCAAAATCCTAAAAATGCTACTCCCAGTGCTAACACATATGCACCAAACAATGCTCAAGGACAACTCAATACCAATAACGCTAATGATAATCAAAACAAAAACCTGAATCCAGAGCCTAACAACAATTCACGCACCAACACCAACAATTTCCAGAAACGTATCTTCACACCATTGGGCCAATCATTAGAGTCTGCATTCAGAGAACTATTGGCAAACAAGATTCTTTCTTTGCCTCCAATCAACAATTATGAACCCCCAATCAAACCACCTTGGTGGAATGATTCACACTATTGTGATGTTCATCGCAACAAAGGTCATAAAACAAACGAGTGCATGAGATTGAAACACATAATCCAAGACATGATTGATCGAGGTGACTTAACGGTAGACGGTCTCAAAACAAATCATGATCACAAAGCCTTCAAAGATCCTCTCCCAAATTACAACAAAGATGGAGCATCAACTTCAAATGATACACGCGGAGCTCGTATTAATCACATCTACAACAACACAATCAATCACATATCAGCCGAAGACCATCAAATCAATGTTATAACCATTCGAGATAAACGTGATCATGAATCTGTCAATGTAACAACTCGGACTCAGAAATATGTCTTGAAGGGACATACTGCACCTACAACTACCACACCTAAAATCCAATACGACTTAGTTAACCAACTACGCAAGACTTCGGCTCAGATATCTATCCTGGAATTGTTGAAACTATCTCCAAAACACAAAGACATATTGGAACAAGCGCTATTAGAAACAAATGTACCTCAAAATCTGGATACAGACAGATTTCAAGCCATGGTCGCCCATATGACAGGATCTCACAACCTCACCTTCTCAGAGCACGACAATACCTCATTGAGTCATCCGCATAATACCCCTCTCCATATTGAAGTCATTGTTTGCAAACACCGAGTCAAGAGAGTCCTAATAGATGGGGGAGCCGGCCTTAATATCTGTACTTTAAAGCTTATCTGTGCATTAGGATTCTCAGAAGAATCTATTGATCCTTGCAAAAATATTACCATAAAAGCATATGATGATGAGGAACGGTCCTCTAAAGGTACAGTCATATTACCTATTCAAGTGGGCCCAGTACAAAAGGATACTATTTGTCAAGTCTTAGATATCGATCTAACCTACAATATTTTGTTAGGATGACCCTGGATACATGAAATGCAAGCAGTCCTTCTACATATCACTAGTGTGTCAAGTTTCCTTATGATGGACAAGAAATCTCCATATCTGCTGATCATAATCCATTTCAACATTGCAATGCAATGGGGGTAGCCCAGGACAGTTTGGTTCCTCATAATAGAGAAAAACAACAATCTTCAACATCAGATCCATATACAGCAAAATCCAACTCCTTATGGGGAGACTTCAAACAAAAAATGCAAATCAAAGACCAAGGCATGGGCGAATACTCTATGGAACCTTTATGTTTGACCAGATTGCCAACATCACCTAGATCACATGGTTTGCCTACTACATCAACACAACTGGCTACTCAGCCCATCACTAAATTTGATGGTACTTTCATCCAATTGGGTACTCTAGCACATGAATCAGAAGACAAAGATATTCTTAACTGGTTATACAAAGATGAAGAAGAAAATCATAGAGCAGCTGCTCTGGACATTGTGCTACCAACACACGTGTATGGAAAAGGCTACTTAATCATGAAGCAAATGAGATATGACAGTAAAGGACCTATTGGCAAACGCAAAGAGGGAGTTACTGAACCTATCAATCTTCCTTCACAACCTAGCAGAAACAAAGCAGGATTGGGCTCTAAACTCATGTTCCTATTAAAGCGGCCGCCTCACCTACCTATCAAACCTCAATGGAAGGAAAAGAAGAAGTACAAAGAAGACTCCTGGCAGGAAGCACTTTTTGAATCAGCAGAAACAATCCGCAAGGCACGGGAACGTCAAGATCAGAAGTTACATCAGGAAAAACTTCTAAGTCATAAGAAGGCCCTATCTGCAGCAGTAGCTCATACTCAAACACCAATATCTCAAGAACAAATCAGGACATCTTCAAATACCGTTATTACTCCCCGAAGAAGCACAGTCTATGAACAAATCCAGCAAGTAGAGGATGGATCTGATACAGAATAAACACAAAATATCAAAATAGTATCCATCATCAAAGATTTGTTTTCACTGTACAACACCCCTGTTTACAGCACAGATAGAATCTGGGATGATGCCTATGAAACAGATTCCAATGAATATGAATGGGGTACTTGCTCCAATGCTACTACTGATATCCTGGATGATACTGATTCTATATCCCTTTCTCAGGAAGAACATAACGCAAAGGATAGACCTCTTGAATTTGGACCACAACATATCTATGACGCTTCGGAAAGTGAACAGAAACATTATGAACAAATCTATGTGGAAGATGATACCATCGAAGACCTCGACGCAATCCTAAATTTCTTTAAACCAAAAACCCAGCACGATGAAAACTCTATCCTAACACTTACGGTAGCTGAACTTGATCCACCCAACGATTCCTTACCACTTGTCTTTCCTGACCTAATCGACTGGGATGAACCTGAAACAAGTGAGATACCTATTTTCCCAGATGATGCATCTATTGTCCATTACCTATGTACCGTAAATGCAGAAACAGGCTCTACTAGTGAACAAAATAATGATATCTATCAATCAGGGAGTGCCAAGTCTCTCAGTCGCAAAAATGAATCAAATAATGAATCTAATGCTGAAAACTAGTCAATGGCAGCAATGGATCCCAAAAAAGTAAAAATAAAGGACGCATCCGAGGGTGAAAACCTTTTTAAGGCACCTAACGATGGGAGACTTGACACTCTTCCTGAACATTTTCATGAACGATCACCCATATTGATTGAGCCCACTCAATCAATCAACATTGGTACCACCGAAGCAGCTAGAAACATTCACCTTGCAGAATCTTTGACAGAGGAGGAAAGATCGGCATTCATCATCTTCTTTAAATGACAACAAATTAACTTTGCCTGGTCATATGCTGATATGCCTGGAGTAGATCCACACCTAATCATGCATCACTTGTCCATCTCTACAGGAGTCAAGCCAGTCAAGCAGAAACTATGAAAGATGAATCCACAGATAGCACTCATGGTCAAAACGGAATTAAAGAAATTATTAGATGTCGGATTCATCCGACCTATTGACTATGCAGAATGGATTTCCAACATTGTTCCAGTCTCAAAACCAGATGGTAGTATAAGAATATGTACTGACTTCAGAGATGTCAATAAAGCTTGCCCAAAGGATGACTTTCCTCTACCAAGTATTGATATAATTGTAGATCTCACAGCAGGCCATGCAATGCTCTCCTTAATGGACGGTTTCTCAGGCTATAATCAAATCAAAATAGCTCCTGAAGATCAAGACAAAACAACATTCACCTGTCCTTGGGGAACATACTGTTGGAATGTTATGCCTTTTGGCTTGAAGAATGCTGGAGCCACTTATCAAAGAGCAATGACAACCATATTCCATGATATGATGCACACATTTATGGAAGACTATGTGGATGATTTACTAGCAAAATCTTTCACCAGAGCTGAACATCTTGACATCCTAACAAAGATCTTTGATCGGTTGCAAAAATTCCAAGTCCGACTCAACCCTAAGAAGTGTGTCTTCGGGGTTACATTAGGCAAGTTACTAGGTTACATCGTCTCAGCTAAAGGTATTGAAGTTGTTCCAGCAAAGGTACAAGCCATCATGGATATGCCACCACCAAAGAATATCAGTCAACTTCGATCTCTCCAAGGACGGCTTCAATCAATCAGGCGATTCATTGCTCAACTAGTAGATAAAAGTCTGCCATTTAACCACTTGCTACACAAAAATGTGCCATTCAGATGGGAGACTAAGTGTGCACAATCTTTTTACCAAATTAAACAGTACTTGATGAATCCACTAGTTCTAGTACCACCAATTGCAAGAAAGCCACTTATTCTATATATCTCAACAACAGATATTTCACTGGGGGCACTATTGGCACAAGAAGATCAACAAGGCAAGGAACGCGCCATATATTACATCAGTAGAACATTGAATGGCTATGAGCTCAAGTATACATTTATTGAAAAGGCTTGCCTAACAGTAGTCTTTGCATCTCAGAAATTCCGACATTACATGCTAGCACACACTATAAAGCTAGTTGCAAAAATTGATCCTCTCAAATATCTACTCAGCAAAGCCGCTCTTACAGGTCGATTGGCTAAATGGGTCATGATTCTCAGTGAATTCGACATCCAATACACAGAAAGACGAGCCATCAAAGGACAAGCAATTGCAGATCAATTGGCCGAAGCACCGCTACCAGGCAAACAAACCATGGAGGTTGAATTTCCAGACAGGGATGTACTCGCTCTTTCTACTAAACAATGGACCCTATACTTTGACGGATCCTATACTCAACATGGTTCAGGTGCCGGCATTCTGTTCATCACTCCTGAAGGACACACTATGCCAAAATCATACAGACTTATGTTTCCATGCACAAATAATGTGGCTGAATATGAAGCACTAGTCATCGGCATCAAAATGGCCGTCGAATGGAAAATCGCAGAGTTAAAAGTCTATGGAGACTCACAACTGGTCATTAATCAAATTAATAACAACTATCAGACAAAGGACGACAAGCTACTACCTTACAAATGAATGGTGGATGACTTCAAACAGTATTTTGTGCACATCACCTTTGAGCAAATACCAAGGTTGAACAACAAAGCAGCCGATGCAATGGCTACAATCGCTTCGCTACTACAAATTCCTGAGCAACAGAGTCATTATGAGTTCCTGGTAGAGCAACTGTTCTCCCCCGCCTATGACCACTTCGAATCCCATGTTATCTATGCCTTGACTGGTTCCGATTCTCCACTATATGGACCGATATACGACTACCTCAAGCATAATATCTTACCCATTGACCAATCCCGTAACCAAAAATGTAACTTTATTCGACAAGCTGCCCGTTACACCCTTACCGCTGATACTCTATATCGTCGAGGTCTCGATGGTACTCTTCTTCGTTGCCTTGATCGTAATGATTCTGATTCAGTTTTACACGAGCTTCATGAAGGTATTTGTGGAACACATTCAAGTGGCACTACTCTTGCTAAAAAGCTTCTACGAATGGGATACTACTGGCCTACAATGGAGAAAGACTCATATCATTTCGCCAAGAAATGTCTTAAATGCCAGATCCATGGCAATCTGATACATGCACCAACACAGGAACTGCAACCATTTACCACATCCTGGCCCTTTTGTCAGTGGGGATTGGACCTGGTAGGCAAAATACATCCTTCATCTTCAAATGGACACAAGTTCATTATCACTGCAACAGAATATTTTACCAAATGGATTGAAACAGTTCCCATGACCACAGTGACTGGGAAACAAATTGCCTCTTTTATCCTAAATTATCTGATCTGTAGATATGATATTCCAAGTTCAATCGTCACAGATAATGGGCGACCTTTCAAAAACCAAGATGTGCAGGAACTATGTGAAAAATTCAAAATCCAACATCAGTTTTCTACACCATACTACCCACAGGGAAATGGTCAAGCAGAAACATCTAACAAAACAATCCTAAAAATCCTCAAGAAAACAGTAAATGATGTAGGCAAAGATTGACATGTACAACTCAATCCCGCACTTTGGGCCTACAGGACCAGCATTCGCACACCTATAGGGGCAACACCATATTCATTGGTATATGGATCAGAGGCTATTTTACCCTTGGAGGTAGAAATTCCATCTCTTAGAGTCTCTTTGAAATGTTTGATTCCAGATGAAGAGTATCGAGTTAACCGACTGCAAGAACTGGAACTATTAGATGAAAGATGCCAACATGCTTATACTCATCTCAAAGCATATCAGCAACGCATGTGCAGAAGCTACAATCATAAGGTCATTCCTCGTAACTTCAAAGTTTGTGATGTAGTCCTAAAAGAAAATCCAAGAAACCAGCAAGATAGAGAAAAGAAAGGGAAATTTGAACCTAACTGGTTGGGTCCCTATGTCATCATTTCAGTCTATGGATCAGGTGCCTATCAGCTAACAAATTTTGAAGGAGATGTGCTTGATGATCCAACTAATAGCATTCATCTAAAGAAATACTATACTTAAGGTAGCCTAGTGCACGGAAAAAGCCAAAAAAAAAAAAAAAAAAAATCCAGAAAAAGCAAAAATACAAAGTACAATAAAAACAAATGGTGAAAACCTGGTAAACAGGCGCCCTTGTGAAAGGCTGGCTCCTTTATCTATATCCATGTCATTTTATCCGTCAAAACACTATCGGCCATCGCCCGACACTTAGCATATATCCATTCAGGACATACTTAGCATAGTCACTATCCTGAGTTATCCATCTGTATCTATCGCCTTTCACCATGGCTTGGAAATCACTGTACATAATCATATCCAGAAGAACACTCATCTAGCGGCATTAAACTGTTCAAACTTACAAACATTCAAGACATGCCAACTATTGCAAAACTCAGACATATGACATCCAACACACACAACTACACTACATCACCACAACCAAAACACAAACAAATACACAAGAAACTCAAGGATGGATGATTTTCTGAAGTACTAAATGTTGCATTATCGCATTAAGGTCTTGATTATTTTGCATTTTGAACTTTTTAATTTGATTGGAATCTTCTCTTTATCTCATAAAAAGCTTCACAGCCAAAGATCATGCAAAACTTCCAAAATTTTTTCTTAATCTTCTGTCTGGGAGGCGATCACTTGTATTGTGTGAATATTTGCCTCGAGACGTGATCCATATCACTGAAGGCCTGATTCCATTTCACGCATATAAATGATCTAATCTTATATGTTTCCGCAATACGCACTCAGGTCGTCCTGGTTCAATTATACCTTGACGCTTGTGCTATCTTGCAAAATCAAATATCATGTAAATGTTACTCAGGTCATTATGGTTCAATTATACCATTATGCTCGTATCAATTTTCAACATATCCAAAAATCGATAAATGCTCCATGATGATATTTACAAAGAAAGCAAATAAATGGTTATATCGGATGGCAAATACAGAATGAGAGATGCTCCAAAAACAATTAGTTGCATTTCATTTTACAATTAGTTGCATATCATGTTATAATTAGTTGCATTTCATTTTACAATTAGTTGCATATCATGTTATAATTAGTTGCATATCATTTTACAATTAGTCGCACATCATTTTACACTATTATCCCATATCATTATTACATCATTATTACATCATTTCATATTACATGTAACAGCATATTAAATCATACATCTCATTTTCAAGATACATCTCATAGCATATAAAAACATACATCCTGCATCACACATTACATCATATATGTAAACATTACATCATCATATGAAAAGAAGAAGCACACATAAAATGCATCCATAAACACATCACATCAATCAAAAATGGTGCTCCGTATATATATATCTCTCAAAAAATGATCAAAATCTACAAAATGTGTCTCAAAAATATGTCCAGTACAAAGTATGCAAAAATCCAAAAATACAATGGAGGCCATGTCTCTCAAGTATGACTATCCCCTGATGGAGATGGTCTCGCTCCGGATGCACCTGCCCCTGGATCTCCAGGAGGATCCTGCCTAGCTCCAGATACACTCGCCCCCGGATCTGCAGGAGGGTCCTGTCTCGCTGGCCCTGTCACTCCTCGGCTCTCAGATCGTGTCCCAGCAGTTCGAGATCGACTCGATCTCGACTGTGCAAAACTCGCTACACATCGCTCTCTGGGTACTGCATCCTCATAATGCCGCCTATAATACTCAACCTCCTGTACTCTCCATGTCAGCTCTCTCAGGGTGTCTCTTAATGGACCACCCGCCGCTGCTCTCTGTACACTCGCCAAGGCCTCCTCCGCTCGACCCCGCCGCTCTATCTCCGTATCTCTCTCAACGGTCAACTGCGAAATTTGTCGCTGATAGGTCAAAATCTGTGCCTGCAGCTGCTGCACAGTAATCTGTAGGGTCCGGATCTGTGCGTCCTCTACATGACCCGACACTCGAACCCGCAATGGTCCCTGTGCTGGAGGAACCCCTCCCACTCGCCCTGTCCTCGGTACTGGAGGTCGGAGTATATCTATCCTTCTCCTCTGAGCTGGTCTCACCATCTCCTCCTCACCCCCCACCACCGCCAAAACCTCTGTCACTCTCCCCTCTCTCCCGGCTCCAATGGCCAAACCTCCTCTCCCCCTCTCAATTCTACCCTGCCGTACCGCCCGCTGCACACCCTACCTCCCCCTGGCTCTTCTACCTCCTCCATCATCTCCATCGTCTCCGTCATCTCCATCATCTCCCCCCTCCTCTCCATCCAAATCAAATGCTGGCCTCATCTCCTCGGGATCTGAGATCCTCGCCACTGCCCGCGCAGTAAACAAACGAGCGAACTCCTCTGTCATCCAGACATCCTGTATCTCTGGGGCATAGTCCCAGACCTGTCCAGCTAACCCTGTAAACTCCTCTATGGCCACAACACTGTCAATAATCGGCCCCCAATTGGCCACATCCTGCTGCCGCCGTGCATACAAGCACGCCCCCTGTGGAATCCCCTGCTGCCTCCCGAACTGCCGTAAAACTCGGGTAACCACAAACCGCTCAATAACGAACAGAGTCCTCCCAATCAGATACCTCATCATAAAAATGAACGACATCTCTATCCCATCCTCTGCCCACACCTCACAACTTGTATACGGTTTCCAAATGACCGTATCTATGTCATCAAACACTCTCCTCCAGTGCTCTAGTTTGCCCAGCTTACACTGGACAACTAGGCCTCTATATCCATAGGCGTATGCTGCGCCTACAGGCCTATCTCTGTCTGCCAATGGCCTCGCTACTGGGATGTGCTCCCAGCACCATACCTGTAATAGGGTAACACCTGCTGATAAACTCCCATAACCGAGGTATACTACCTCATGCAGGCTCCTAAAAAGATGGGCCAACATCGTTGACCCCCATGCAAATCTCCGCCCCTGTGTCACCATCTGCTCCAAGACCAGCCCCCATCCTACTGAAAATCCCTTTGACCTGCGATCAGGACAAAGGAATCCTCCAATGAATCCTGCCAATACAGATGGCAGCGGTGCATAATCCAGATCCAAAAACTCATGCCAAGGGATCTCATAGCCACAAACACTCTCATCATGAAATATACAGCGCAGTGTCTCTGTGCCGCCCTCCTCTGTCTGCTCGTAGGGTAGCAGTGCCCCTACCACAGGAATGCGCAAAATCCGGTAGCAATCCTCCGGTGTCACTGTCATCTCTCCATTGGCAAAATGAAAGGTGTTCGTATCACTATGCCACCTCTCTGCCAATGCTGTCAACAGTCCCCGGTTCACAGTAAACCGAGGCATATCCAGAAGAGAGGTCAATCCGCATCTCTCAATAATATCCAAGTCTTCCTGTGACAGACATGGTATCAGCGTCCATGGTCTCAGAAATCTCTCCCTTGACTGCACAATACCCAATCGCTCCTGTCAACAAACAAAACATATCCAATATCAGTTTCCACATCAACACAAAGATATCAAAATAAAACTTACATCAACAACATGAAACAAATTTGCTCATCTACAATCAAAGTTCAAAATCCTATCATTTCATATCGACTTGTAACACAACTCAAGTTCTTCAAAAACCATATCAAAACTTGTAAAACAACTCAAGTACCAAAATCACATAAACTTGTAAAACACCTCAAGTTTCCCACCCATATCAGCTTGTAAAACAACTCAAGTTTCCAACCCATATCGGCTTGTAAAACAACTTAGGCTTTCATACACCTTTGAACTTAAAACAGATAACGCAAATACATCATATTCTGATTAACAAAATAGCTTGATATTTATACATAACTTGGAAAATTGCACATCAAAACAAGTTCTACAAATACTCATCTTGGATAAATGCATCAAAAACATGACAGGCACGCTAACACACACAACTTTTCAAAATCTGCCAAAACTACAAATTTTTCATGGATGCGCTAAAACAGACCTCCAATGCGCTAAAACAATCCCACGCGCTAGACTGCTTGTCCTACGCACTAGCTTATCTGCCCTATGCGCTAGATTCTATCTATGCGCTAATATTTTCTTCCTTTGCGCTATCTAATTTGTCTTATGCGCTAGACTCTGTCTACGCGCTAATGTTTTCTTCCATTGCGCTACCCAATCTCACCTATGCACTAGACTATGTCTACGCGCTAATCTACCCTCCCCAAGCGCTCCCCTTTTCATCCTATGCGCTAGGTCAGTCCTACGCGCTAATCTAATCTTCCTAAGCACTACCCTTTCAGCCCTATGCGCTAGGTTATACCTACGCACTAAATCCCCTACTTCATGCGAACTTCTGCGACTCCTATGTGCTAGGTTAGTCTTACGCACTACCTTGTTCCTCCTATGCGCTACTAGACACAATACCTGCGCTATTCTACGTATACGCGCTAACATAAGTGGCCTATGCGCTATCAAAATGATTTCGGACGCAACCCCTAAATTGACTTCTACGCGCTACTGTATACTTCGTATGCGCTACATTAGACCTTAGACGCGCTAAACCGAAAAACCTGAAGTTTAAAAATAAAAAAAAACCTGAAAATGACAAAATGAAAAATCCAAAAGGGGTCAAAATGTTGACTTACTGGTGGTCCACGCGCTACTAGCCTCCGGTACCTCCGAACGCGCTCGAAACGGTGTCTGTGATAAGGAATAGGCATTTTCGCTTCAGAGCAAATTATCTTTCTTCAAAAGTCAACCAAGCACAAATGACTTTAAATCAAGCCCTTTTCCCCTTTTATAGGAGAAAAATGAAATTAGGGTTAGCCAACTGGACCTGTAATATGGTCGCGGTCTCCCCTATACCAAAACATTTGTAATTTATCGGGAGATGAATCAATTTACACACTTTCTACAAGCACGGAATCCTACACATCATACCAACTTCATCAATTTAAATCAAAAATTTTTCAAAAAATAAAAAATAAAAAAAAATATTGATTCATCTCCCGAGGGGGCATCACATCAAATATCGAATCTGGGGCATCACATCAAATCTGGGGCATCACTGACAAATTAAGAGAACAACACAAAAATTGCATTGGATCATAAAAACACAAAAAAATCATTTTTTTTTGAAATAACATGTGCACACACGTCACTTCAAAGAGGGGCAAAATGTAGACGTATAAAAATGACCATATTCCTAAATGAATATTTTATGTTCATTTCCCTATTTAATTAAATCCAATTTAATTAAATTATCCACATTCTTCTATTTTATTAAATAAATTATTCAATTTATTTAAATAAAATTCACTATACCATTTAATGAATAAATCATTTTATTCAATTAAATCCCTCTAGCCACTTTTAATTAAATTCAAATTTAATTAAAAAGTTATTCTAAATTGAATAAATCAAATTTATTTAAATTGAATAAATCAAATTTATTTAATTACAAACAAATTGAATGAAAATCAAATAATTCAATTAAATCCTATTATCCTCCCCATCCACTTGCAAAAACCCAAACCCCTTCCTAATCCCTTCTAGAATCTTCTAACCAATTCTAATTAACCTAAACCCCCTCTAAACTTTGTCACATCCCTAAGCAAAGGGAGGTCACTTCTCAAAATGGCCCAAAGTCTTGGATAACCATTGAAGGTTTTCAACCTTCAACCACTAAAACCCTTAAAGTCTTTGAAAACCATTAAAGGCTTCCAACCTTCAACCACTTAATCCCTAAAGTCTCCAATAACCATTAATGGTTATTTCAAACCCTCCCACATGGTTAAAACATTTGTTTTGACTCAACCTCTATCCAACCCAAGGGTCTCATCAGGCCATTAATGCTTTGACCATGATTATCTCTTAATCATTTGCACAAAGGTTTATCCTTGGATTAACTCTTAATCCAGTGGGTAAGCCTAACTTAGACTTGACCCTTAGCCTTTAGATAACTATGAGGTCTTCTCAGGCCTTTAATGCCTCCAACCTCTTCTCTCAACCCAATCCTATGTCGACACTTGTCACCATTTCATTGGTGCCAATTGTGCACATGGATCCCCAACTTTCAAATCTGGCCCTTGATTAAACCTTTCAATCTTGACCATCCATTGCCCTGTTTGTGCTATAAATAGAGCTCTCATTCCTCCATTCTTAACAATCATCTTTCAAATTTGAAGCATCACACTTATGCTCAAATACTCTCAAGCTTTCATATCATTTTATGCTCATCATTTAGCCTCTCTTTAGATCAGAATTAATCATGAATATGCATACTAGAGTAATTTATTTATCATTTTAGTTCAATCATAGACTAAATATAGTATGTTAGGATAGTATTCATACTAATCTCGTCATCTTATCATCTAGATTATTGCATTTTAGCATCATACCTAGCTTAACATCCATCTCATACTAAAATCTAAAAAAGCATCTTTCGTTCTCATATTTGCCATCCCTAAACCATTTTGCTCAGTGATCTGAGAGCAAAACGTTGGTTTGAGGGACATTGTGAGATAGAGAACTATGGGACCCTCCTTGGGAAGCTGAGTAACACTACGTTACTCCATAGCTTGCATCAAGAAGTCCTGTGTGTGTGTGTGGATTGGTATTTCTCGTAATTTTCACATTTTAAGTTTTATTCACCCACTTTTCCCGCACACAAGTACCACAAAACCTCTTTGTACTTTGTTGTAATAAATGTTGTCATAAATGCATGCTCTAGGTAGGTCTAGAAAAAATGTCTTGCGGGGTAAAAACGTCAAGGCATGTCTATGCAATATATAAGCGCGTTTATGTAATGAAAGCGTGTTTATGTCTTCGATGCCAAATCGACAGTTCTGTGATAAACATACGCTATCGATTGGATAAGCTGTTGAGAGGATTCACTCAAGCAGGTCCTCTAGGGAAGACTAGAATAGATTGAGGCACTTTGTGATGAATAGTGAGTACCAAGACATAGTACTTTGTGATGAATAGGGAGTACTAATATGAGCAACACTTTGTGATGAATAGGGAGTACTAATATGAGCAGCACTTTGTGATGAACAGGGAGTGCAAAAACACGTAGTACTTTGTGATGAACAGGGAGTACCACTAGGAAAAACAACAACACTTTGTGATGAACAGTGAGTGTCACTAGGATAAAGCGCCATATGATAGATATAAGCACTAAGATAAAGAGCAGCATTTTGTGATGAATAGTGAATGCCACTCTGACTGACATGATTGATTTGCTTGACTATAGGAGTATCTACCTATGCTGGAGTCATGAGAGAGATTCCCATCGACTCAAAGTTTGCAAGCAGAGCTGACAGTTGAGGAGAGAGCAATGGTTCAGGTTATGGGTTTGAGATATATTCTGTATGTGCTTGAGTTTCGGGCAAACATGGGATTGTTGACTTCATTAGCTGAGAGATGGCACTCAGAGACTTGTAGTTTTCATTTGCCTATGGGTGAGATGACAGTCACCTTGGAGGATGTGTATAGGATATTTCGGATACTGATCGATGGGGAGTTAGTTCCTTACGATCGAGATAGAGATAGGGATGCACTGAGATGAGTGTTTCAGGATCCAGGACTAGAGATGAGGGTTGGACACGTGGCTTGGGATACCATGACATAGACAAGATTGGCGCTAGCGGCGGTGCTAGTAGGAGTGATCAGTGGGTTCCTCTATCCAGATAGGGTGACACAAGGATTGGTTGTAGCCATATGTATTTTGACATCATTGTATCATGACACTTATGATTTTGAGATAGATATGAGATTCATCCTTGCGGAAGCTATATGCATGTGTACCTATGTGATGTATGTTTCTATGTGATGCTTATGATATGGATGCAAATATGTACATGAGGAAATGCAATGTTTTTGTTCTTTTATGTTTTATATGTTATGCAAATGCAAATGTGAATGTATGAAATGCAAATGGATATGACGATGCAAATTATGAGAATGTAAAATGTGCTAACAAGTGTTATGTACAGAATGTGATGCAATTGTGATATCTATATGTATGTATGAAATGCTTAATATGTGGTAATGCAGGTGAAACTACATGAAATGAAAATGTTTTTGGCATGTCATTATACTCAGTCATGTGATAGCAGGCTACACGGACTCAAGATGGATGATGGAAGTCAATCAAGAAATGGGGATGGAAGTGGTGTAGGAGCACCTAGCTTCATTCTCAGCTTCATTTTCATCTCAGGTTTGATTTTTGTTGTTTTAAGTTGGAAAGTGGTTTAGGATGTTTTTGAAGTTGTTCTAGGTTGTTTTGATGAGTTTTGAACTCATTATGGGGTTTTGGTTTCTTGTTTTCATCTTTTTGCTCAAAGTTGCCAGTTTGGTGTTGCCTGGCAAAATGATGGAAAAATGAGTTTTTTTTGTGGTTTTTGTTTTGAAAAGGTTTTAGACATGTTTTATGCTTGGGTTTAAGGTATGAGAAGTATTTTTAGGTGAGGGTTAGTTTTGGAGGTCAATCTTGCATTTTCTAGGCACCAAAAGTTGTCATTTAGGCATCAAAATGTCAAAATTAAGTGCCCTTGGACATGTACCTATCTGTACAGGAGGTTAACCAACTTGGAGAGGTATTTAATCTCCTATTTTAACTATTGTAAGGGTTGATCATTCAAAGTTAAGAAGCATTTTGTAAACTTACACTAGTTTTTTGGGTTTTTCTCTAGTTTTTGGCTCCATGTGAACAACAGTCCGTACACTAGCTGTACTTGGCCATACTATTCTTGCATTTTCAGTTTCTAATATGTTTCCTTAAACTTTTCCCTTTTGTGGCATTTGATTTTATCAAGTTTTGAGTTTGTGGCAAAATTAGTTTGATTTGACAGTTTCACTGCCTTATCTAGGAATTGGCAAGGATGCTTGACCAACTTGGTTTCTTGGCGTCCTAAAATGCTCATGGCTTCCCAAGAACTAGTTGGTCAACTTGTAGACTATGTAAATACATGTTTTGTTTTCAAGAATGCTGGTGTAAGGAGTTTTTGTGGCCATTAAGCCCTAGGCAAGTGTGCCATTTGGCTAGGGTCTTGAAGGAATTTAATGCTTTGCTTTACTATAGCAAGTGCATTTAAAAGTTGAACAGACATGCCTTGATGAAGAAGACTGTATACCAAGGCAAAGAGGCTTTCTAAGCCATGAGGAGATTGTTTGCAAGTTTACTTTGTGAAAATAATGTAAAAAACAGTGAGTCATTGTTTTAGAGTCAATTTTCTTGCATTAGCCTACTCTCCATCATGCATTGGAGCTTGTAAGGTTGTTATACCTCCTTCTAATTGCTTGTGAACAAGCACAAGGAGTGTTCTTGATGTTAAATAAGGGTTTGAAGTTTCCAAGATCAATCAATGATCTTTGAGGCAAGACTTGAAATGCAAACTTGCTGTCACAATCAATTAGGACTGAGTTTTACTTTTTCCTTGAAGTTATACATGTATTCTTCTCCTTCCAAATGACAAGTATGAAGCTCAATAAGTCAACAAAGATTGAGCCTTGTTAAGGAGAACTAAACAGACTTTTTGTGAGGATTTATAATAGTGAAAGTGCAGGTCACAGTGAACTACAAAAAAAAAACAGTGAAAGAGAAAGGGCAGCAACAGTCAACTTGACAGTGAATTAATTCCATTTTGCAATTGCCTAATGCTTGTATGCAGGGCTAACATGAATCTTCTTTGCTTCTAGATGGTATAAATGTTCACATGTTGAATGTAATTGGTTTTGTTTGCAAATGATGTGTTTGAAAGGGGCAATATTGGAAAAGTTGTAAAATGTTGCATTTTCCTTGTAAGCAACTTTTTGTAAAAACTTGTTTTTCAAAATTTGAAGTGTAAATCTTCTTATTTGTGACCTAAATAGTCAGTAGTAGGGTGGAACTAAGGTCTCTTGTCAATATTGGAGGTTTATAGTTTGGATCTTGGTTTTTTCACCATCAAAACCCTCATTTTTCACCCATTTTTGGGACAGTCACGGAGAAGGCCTAAGAGACCCTGAAACTTTATGAATCTTCAAGTATTCCCAAAAGGGTATCCAAAAATGTAAAGCTTTTGTTCTGGAAGTCCATCGGTTGAACAAGGTGAGCACAAAACCCCTAATGAAGGGCTAATTGCCTAGTAGCCCGTTTTAGGCCTAAAACCAAGTTTTTGTCAAATCGGGTAAGCAAGTGAAGGTTGCAAAGCATGAAATCCAATAGAACAAGTTGAAACAGGTCAATCTAACATGAATTCAACCTATTTGGTGAGTTTGGATTCATAAGATGGTTTTGGAGCCCTTGGAAGGATGTCATCAAACT
Source organism: Cryptomeria japonica (assembly GCF_030272615.1). Lineage (NCBI taxonomy): Eukaryota > Viridiplantae > Streptophyta > Pinopsida > Cupressales > Cupressaceae > Cryptomeria > Cryptomeria japonica. The sequence goes on from NC_081407.1 coordinate 856,428,899, forward strand.
AGGGAGTTGGAGCTTTTGAGTAGCCAAGAAGAGTTTGACATAGGGAGGTGGATTAAGGTGAGTTGTTAGACTGCCTTTGATCTATTTGCACTCTGACCTTGGTGTTTACACCTTGAAAATAGTAAGGAACTTTTGCCAAGAAAACATACTAATCACCTAACAACCACCCAACACTTTCCTTCCCTATCAGGAAGATAGAAGATATGAAAGTGAAAGAGCTTCTTGTGTGTTATCATCATTGAGCTTTATTATGGCAAGTAGATTATGACAATCAAGGCATATGTTCGACCCAGAAAGTTATTGTACCCATTTGCATGGAGATAAGACAGTCACAAACAAGGAATGCCCCAGTTCATACTAGACTCACAGTGTCCTCATATCCTTGGACAAGTCATAGCATTACTAAGAGACAATCCACAGACAGTAAAAGAAAAATAGGTGACAATACCCCATCCTTGCCTTTCTAGTCAAAGACATCCTAGAGATAGAATCTCTAGTCAGAGACATCCCGGAAAAGCTAAAAGACATGTCACCAAAAGATAAAAATCAAAAGAAAACCAAGACTCGATATCAACATTCACTGTAGTCCTCAAGTTTAGTGTCTCTTGTCACTTGTATAAGTCTTATTTGATTGTGGTCACAATGTTTACTTTCACAAAAGGATAAATAGCACTGAACCATAAAGTTGTCTGAGTCTGTTGAAAGATTTGATTTGTTGAAGCCTATTTTTGCTGTTATGTCTCATCTAAACTGGTTGAATCCATGCAATTGATACTTATTGTGGAGAAGATGAAACTTTATTGCGGATCGGCGATGCAAATGTTGCTTTATTACGGATTGTGCTTGGATAGACTGAAGAAAACTAGAAGAAACTGTACTCCTCAGAATGTGCGATGCTCTTTGTTCCACATCCATCACTAGATGTAGGATTTGCCTTAGCCACAGATAGGAGCTGATTTATTATGGATGGAAAAGGGGCGAAAAGGAATGTTTATTATGAATGGCTAACCAATCTTGGGTAGACCAATAACAAGCCATGATGGGAGTGGGTAAGTTTATTGTGGATGGATAGGTCGTGAGTGTGTGCAAAGTGAAAGGATAAAAATGGAATCCTAAAGGAGGGAGGAGCAATGTCTCTACACATGGTGCCGGTGACCTAGTTTTCACCATGGTACTTGCCCAGGGTGCCATCAAAGTGGTTTTCACCGTTGGACGAAATGTTTTTTCTTTGTACTTTTTTTAATTTGTTTTTCAATTTTTATTTTTTTTTGTGTCACAAGGCACCTGTTTGCCAGGTTTTCACCAAGTAACGATTTTTTATGTTTATGATTTTTTTTTTTGGTATTTTTTGAATTTTTTGATTTTTTTTTTGTATTTTTGAATTAGGATACTCGGAAGAGCTATGTGTAAAACTTGAGAAGGTGCATGTTGTTGATATGATCCTCCAAAGGTTCACCCTCTGTGGTTGAGAGTTGATATGCACCAGATCCATATGCTGCTGTGATGATGTAAGGACCAAGCCAGTTTGGTTCGAATTTGCCCTTTTTCTCTCTATCTTGCTGATTTTTAGGATGTTCTCTAAGAATTAAGTCACCCACCTCGAATGTGCGAGATTTTACCTTATGATGGTAACTACATTGTTCCTTGACTGAATGATGTGTAGCTTGAGTGACTCTCTTCCTTGACGAAGGAACTGAGATAGAATTACTAGTGTGTGGACTACATAGGCCCATATGCATGTCACCTAAAGAAGTTTGGGCATCCCTGACAACAAAGTCCTTTGAGGAAGTTCCATTAAAGGTCCATGATGTATCGCCAAAAGGGGATGGATGTGTGGAACAAGTGGATGAGTGATGAAGGCTTACAATTGTGAAAAGAAGTGAAAGTAGGATAGCATGATGGAGACTTCAGATCAACAAGTATGCTTTTTGACTTGAAATTTTAGAACTTTTGCCCCCAATTATTTTGGTATTAGGGGAGATCATCTCTTGTTCTTTTTCTTTCATAGGATTTTTATCCTTGACTTTGATTTTTGCAGAGTCCAATAGCTTTTGATTTTGATTTGGACTAAAGGACTTTTCTTTATTTTTGACTTTTAGATTTTTCATTTCAAAGCTTGATTTTTGATCCCCAATTAGTAAGGGCTTTTGTAATTCTTGTTGATCCAAGTTTGGAAGTGGAGTGGAAATGGAATGAGTGGATGATATGGTAAAGCTATGTGAGTTCTCAAGAGGGTTGGCGATACACTCAATAGATTCTTCACTGGAACCACTCTTAGGACTATTGATATCAAGAGATGCTTGCACCACTAGAGGAGATTTGCATTCAGACTTAGTAGCCACAACACTAGGTGGTTCATACCCAATTCCTTGGCATTGCAAATTGTTTGTAGACTTTTCCTGTCGACTAAATGTCTTAGGAGATAGTGGGAATTGATCAACATGAAAGATATACTCACCACATCCCATGTCTTTAAACTTGAAATTTTCTTTGTGCTCTGCTTGTTTTGATGTAGAAGCATTCAAGGATTTTGGATCCACATATGCTGATGAAGAAATAGCTTCTCGATTGACTGGGATTGTTATTTCTGATCTAGGTCACAAATTGTTGCAATATATGAATGGATTTGGGTCAGCTTTGACGGTCACTTCAACTCCATTATGTGGAAAATTGATACATCGATGATATGTAGATGGTACTACGCTCATCTCATGAATCCATGGACGTCCTAGCAATATGTTGTATGTGAGATCTAAATCAAGGACTTGACAAACCACAACCTTTGTAACTGTCCCAACTCTGAGAGGTAAAATGATTGTGCCCTTGGATGAACGCTCTTCATCATCATATGCTTTGATGGTAATTTTATTTGTAGCATTCACAACTTTGTCTGAATATCCCAATTGTTTAATAGTGCTCAATGTACAAATGTTTAGACCTGTTCCTCCATCTATCAGGACTCATTTTATTTGATGTTTGTGTAGGAAGGCTTCAATGTGTAAAGGTGCATTATGTGGTTGATTTACGGAGGCGTCATCAGCTTCTGTGAATGTAAGTGAGTGTGGAACGGAAAGGTATCCCACCATGCCTTGAAACTAGTCCATGTTCAGATTAGTAGGGATAGTAGTGTCTCTCAAGATTTTGTCAAGAATGGCTTTATGTGTAGGGGATATGCGTAAGAGCTCAAGGATGGAGATGAGCGCGGGTGTCTTCCCTAACCGTTCTACAAGGTTATTCTCAGGTTTGGTTGATGAGGAAGCGGTGTTTTTACCTGGAGCACCTTGCAAAGTGAATTTACCTCGATGAGTTGTAACATTACATTCAAAGGTAGGTTCAGAAGAAGATCCAACACCTTTTAGGACAATCTTGGGTCTTTGGGTAGAATTCTTAGGCGTTTTGTCCTTGATGATAATGGTAGAGACATAATTGTCCATCAAAATGTGACTGATAGTTGAATCATAGTTATAGGATGCTCTGGTATAGTTGGTTAGGTCATCTGTGGCTTTGGCTTTTCCCTTGTCATGCTTTGGTAATGGTTCCTTAAACATCTCATGTTCTTGATTGGATGAGTGTCCTTCAATCTCAATGTCACCTCTATCAATAAGATCTTGTATGATGTTCTTTAGTCGATGACAATTACCTATTTTATGACCTTTGCTCTTATTAAATTCATAATACTCATCATCATTCCACCAATTTGGTTTAACCTTTGGCTCATATAGAGGAAAATCTGGAATTGTGATTATCTTGTTTGCCACTAGCTTTTTGAAAACTAACTCAAGTGGTTCTCCCAATGGTGTGTACTTCCTTTGTGATTTTGAAGTTGTTTGAGTATTCACTTGATTGTTTGTAGAGCTTGATCCATAAAAAATGATTTTGGGTCATATTGTATTGGCGTCAACAACACCATCATTGACTGTGTTCTTGTTTTTATTCCAAAATCTTGGCTTGTCTTTTCCTTTAAAGTCATCTTTGTTTTCCTTGACTATCTTAATGACTCCTTGTTCAATTAGGACCTTCTCTATTGCTAAGCCTTTTTCAATGACGTCTTTGAAGGTGGACAAACAAGCTTTTCTTAGGTCGTAACCAATGTCTTTGTTAACATTCTGAGTGAACATTTCTACCATTTGTTTTTGTGGAATTTCACAAGAGCATCTGCTAGTTAGATTTCTCCATCTTTGTAAAAATGATGAAAAAGATTCTCCATCCTTTTGCTTGGTGTTGCACAAAGTAGTGACTGATATGTCTATCTCTATGTTGTATGAGAAATGTTGGATAAATGCCTCTGCTAAGTCACCCCATGACTTAATTCCAGGTGGAAGTTGGGAGAACCATTCCATAGCTTGATCACCTAAGCTTTGTGGGAATAGTCTCATCAGATATGTCTCTTTTGCTGCTACCTCAATGCAAGCTGTGAAAAATTGTCTTATGTGTGCCTTAGGATCCCCTTTGCCTCTATATTTATCAAACTTAGGCGTCACAAAGTGTGTAGGAAATGGAGGCATTGGAATGCTTTTGTCAAATGGATAGGGACATATGTCTCTCATTGTGTAAGTTGGCTTCGGTGTATTTTTGTCCTCCATTTTCTTTTGTAAGTCCTTGATTTGTTGTTCCAAATTATTCTTAGGTGGAGACCGACTTCTTAGACCATATCGCATGCCTGACCCAATGTGTGGAGGAGCATGTTGCATATATGGATGATATTGATCATACACATGTTCATATGGAGGAGGTCTATAATGATGCTCCGTATATGGACCACTTGGTATAGAGTCATGGTGAGGAATAGAATATCTGCTTTGTCCATGTATACCATACTCTATAGGAATGTCATGAGTTTGTTCTAGTGTGTTGCCCCCAAATTTGACACGGGGTTTCCTTGTGTCCAAATTTTTAGCATGCCTTTGAATATCCAATTGCTTTGGTGGTTGATCCTTAGCATTTGTATGTGATTGAGCATATTTTTCTGCATAAGACTTCCATAATGGTCTATGAAGATGAGTATCATATGCTTGACCATGTGTGTATGGGACCTCTGGTTTTTGAAATAAAGATGATAGTAATTCAGGCATAAGATGTGGTCCTCTATTGCCTCCACTATTAGGCCTCCTTTGATCCATGTTGGAGTGAGGTTGTTGCAAAGGTCAATTTTCCATTATTTGAGACTTGTCAAAATCATGAGGGATCTTGGCTCCACTTTGTGCCATCACTTGTAAGAAGTATTGTCTATCTCTTCTCATTATTTCCTCAACCAATCGATTGAAACGGGGATCCATAATGGAGTCTTCCACTTCTGCTGAATGTCCTGAAATGTTGTCCATATTGTCATTGTGTATATCATTGTTGTTTGTAGTGTCCATGTGCTCAACATTTGGAATGTCTCTATAAGCATCCATGTCAGGTAATGTAGTATGATCAGAATTGAAAAAGATATCATTGTCATACTCATAGGAACTCATGTTTGTGGACTCTTGAGCCTTTTAGCTTCTCTCCTAGATTTTTGGGAACGGGTTTCAACCATGAACTAGGTATTGACCAAGATGTGTGAGACTAGATGAAAATGGAAAGATATGAAAGACCAAGAGTTGGATGGAATGTAAATGAATCTGAGGTGTACTTGCAATGTCCAAAGTGTAAGACCAAGTATGTATGTAGTAGAGTAGGTGTGACTTCCAAAGAGATGATAGTTTCTCTTGATGAGGTAAGTTGACCTTGACTCTAAGTAAGACCAAATGAGACCCAAAGGTGATAGACCTTGATGAGGGGAAAATTAGCAAAATATTGTATGTAATATGTTGACAAAGTATGATGAGGACAAGAAAGTGACCTTTTGACTCAAGTTTAGACAAATATGTATGTAATGTAAGGTGTAAAGCAATGATAGACTTTGTGAGACCCAAAGACATGTTGAATTCTAGATGAAAACCTAAAGAGATAGCTTAGGAAGCTCAAGAATTCTGAAACTGATTGCTCTTGTTTGTTGGACTGTAAATTTTTCCAATTTGTGAAGTTGTTTGTTGTGACCAAATCTGAATGTTTGACTGTTTTTCATGACAAGAGGACACAATGTTGATGAGGACTCAATGTTTGCAAGTGTTTAGACTCAAAATGACTCCAAGAAAAGTGTGTTGTTTGATGTAAGAATGTTTTGCATACACTTGAAGACACAAAAGACACAATGTTTGTTGTTTGGTCTTGAATGTTTGATTGTTCAAAATAAGTCAAGCACAATTCTTATGGCTGGCCAAGACAATAGTTGTTGATCCCACATGGAGTTTCCCCCGAGGCTACGCTATTCAGAGCGGATACTTAGATGCTTGACCCCACTGGCTCCACCCTCGACACTCACTTCTCGGGGCAACCAAGCATCAGTCCCCATGAAAACTTCTCGTGGTGAACTTTGTATCTCTACTAGGAACCGTATGTGTGTGGGCCGCTACCAGAGGTCCGACCTCCTGCCCCAACAACTAGAAGGATTTTGGCTTCTAAAACAAAGAGCTGCTAGTAAGGGCATCCGCTCGTGTGGCCATACATGCAACACTTTCAGCTTTGTAAATATAGAAGGCTCCTAGCCGGTAGGGGTTATGCCCTACAAATGATCAAATAAATTTGATCTAACGGGTTTATGGGGAGACATAGTGTCGGTATGAACTAATGAGCACACGTTATTCATAGTTTTCACCATGAATACAATTATTTATAGTGGTTTGGAAGAAGATGGCTTTTCTTTTGCTACCATTTGGGTCGTTCTCTCCTCACTAGTAGTCCTAATGACCACACGGGGAGACAGACCCTCTAAAGATTAAACAAAAAGAGCCTATTGCCCAAGACACAAAGGACACTGGTTCAATTTTAGTGCACCAATTGAAGTGTTTGATAATCTATGAAAACAAGGCACACAATAAAGATCAAAAGAAAATCCTTGTCAAGGTCCTGCAACAAAGATTTTCTTAGTAGTTTGGATTGTTTCAAATGATCACCCCTTCCTGCAAGCACACAAGTTAGGTAAATTTTAGATCCAAAAGACTTTATGAAATAGGGGCCTTCAACAATGCATTTTGTCGACCAATTCAAATATCTGATTCATCATTAAAAAAGACCACATGTAAAATTTCAAGAGATTTCCATAAATGTAAGAAAATCCAAAAAATTTGCTAATTTGCTCCAAAATTTTTATTTTTTTTCGAAAAATCATAAAAAATTCATATAAAATGCAAAATCAATCCAAAAAATCTGAAATATTTACTGGAGAGTCCTGATGGTCTTCCAAACCTGCATAAAAAAAATTCTGAACAAATCCAAGCAGTTTGTGAGATATGAATAAAATAATGCAAAACCCTAATTTTCAAAGATCCAATTTTTGAGGAATGATTTTGCATCTAATTTCAAATAAAAAAGAACATATCCTATGTATAATTCTGAGAGATTTCCAAAAATGTAAGAAAATCCAAAAAATTCACTAATTTGCTCTCAAAATTAATTTTTTATGAAAAATCATAAACAATTCATATAAACTGAAAATTTTATCCAAAAAATCTAAAATTTTTACTAAATCCTTCTGATACTTTTCCTGACCTGTACAAAAACTTTGATGCCAAAATTCGAAGTCGTGTGTGAGATCTGATCAAAATAAGGAAAAACCCTAATTTTTAAAGATCCAATTTTTAGGGAAATATTTGACATCAAAATTAAAATCACAAAGAATATATCATGTGTATAATTATGAGATATTTCCAAAAATGTAAGAAAATCCAAAAAATTCTCTCATTTGCTCTCAAAATTAATTTTTTATGAAACATCATAAAAAATTCATAGAAAATGAAAATGTGCTCCAAAAATTCTGAATTTTGGATTGAGAACTCCTGATACTTTCTTCAACCTGCAAAAAAACTTTGGTACAAAATTTCCAAGCCGTTTGTGAGATATGATCAAATCTCTCCAAGATCTTGATTTTGGGTCCAAAACCCTAGCTGCACAAGGTTATTCTCCAAATTGTTTTACAAAACAACAATATAGGGTTAGAAAAATCTGCAAAAAACAGAGATCTAACAAAAATCCATGTCCCACCAGGCGTGCCAAAATGTTTATGGTGAAAATGGATAACAACAATGTTGAAAGACTAAATGAATTCAACCACAAAACCCTAGCCTAACAACAACAAAGATCCACCATAACATATGAAGATTACCTAAGACAATGCAAATCAAATGAAATCACAAAGATTATACCATCACATGTCCAATAGGGTTTGGATCTCCATTCTTCCTATCTCCATTGATCTTGCTTGATATATTTGCTCTCAGATTTTATATGTGCACAAGAGCTCAACAAAGAACGGAAATGTGGTTGCAAGTAGGCTTGATTGCATATGCAAGTTCGAAAGCATAGTGTAGTCGAGTAATCAAGTAGTTAGGGTGTATAGATTGATTAGTTAGGGTTTGATAATGAAGATAGCATCTCCTTATATAGAAGACATTATATGAAATGGAGGGATACGATTAAGAGGTGTAAAAGATAAATGGTCGGCTATGATTAGAGGGTAGGTAAAGGAAATAAGAAAATAATGAGAGGGTAGGTAGTGTATGAATTAAGAGATGAATGACATGTGTCATAGGTAGAAAAGGATAATGAATTAAATAAATAAAGATGTATTTAATTAATAGAGAAAGTGGGATCAATTAAATAAATAAGATAAATAAATGTATTTATTTAAATGAGAAATAAGGCTAGAAGAGGATAAATGAATTAATTAAATAAATAAAGATTTATTTAATTAATAGAAGAATTAGGCTAAAGTAATTAAATAAATAAAGATATTTATTTAATTAGACATGACAATTTTAGGTGTCTACAGCTCTAAAGGTTGATTCAGTTTTCTTTATACTGCCATCATAATTATTTATCTCATAAGTTGTTAACTTTGCAATGATAGAGTCCAAGGATACCTTTGTCTTGTCTACAGACCTCAACTCCTTAATAGTAGCAACCCTTATTGTATAGACCGGTAAAAAGGATCTCAAGACTTTGCTAACAATAGTGGAGTCTTCCATTTTGCCACCTGCACTCTTGATATCTCCAACAACAGTTTTGATTCTTATTCCATATTGTTGAATGGTCTCTCCTTCAACCATCCGCATGTCTTCAAAATTTCCCCTAAGGCTTTCTTCCTTGGCTTGTTTCATATGCTCATCACCGCCATAGATATTCTCAAGGGCATCCCATACTTCTTTGGGATTCTCTTTATCTTGAACATCAATAAACTCAATGTCAGATAAACTGCTGATTGGGGCTTCCATGACTTGCCCATTCTCTTGAATCTCTCTCTTTTGATCATCAGTGAGAGTACCGGTAGAGATAACATAAGCATTCTCAACATAGCTCCAGTGTTGAGCACCCATGCTTCTGACGTATATCTTCATTCTGTCCTTCCATATTTTAAAGTTATCTCTGTTAAACTTTGGACCTTCCCTCTTCATCATTAGAGTAGGATATTTACCTCAAACGGTTAAGCTTTTAACACAGAGGACCTGGAGGATGCTCTGATACCAATTGATGAATCAATGATGAACAGTTAGTACCAAACCGGTACTGAGAGGGGGGGGGGGTGAATCAGTACTGAGAAAAACACTTTTCCTTGAACTGGTTTGACTGAAAACACTGCACTTGATTGGCAAGCAATAACACCGGTCTAAACTAGATTACTACTGATTAAACACAGTGAAAGACATAAACCGGTAACTCAGCTTTACACACAATCTAACATCTTATTTCTACTTCACCCATATGCATACACTAGTAATACTTCAACAGAAATGTAAAGACTTACTGGTTCAACATGCTTTACCGCTTGACAGAGAATAACAAGGCATCACATGAAAAGCATCACACATAACACACATATTTTTCACGTGGAAACCTGACTGAGAAAAACCACGGTGGGTATGAATACCCACAAGCTGTTCTTTGAACCCTTTTGAAGTCCGCTTTGTTAGGAGCCTAGTCCGGTTAAAGACTTTACAATAGGTTCTGTCAAGAACCGATCCTGCTAGGGATCACCCGGTTAAGGGATGGCTAAAATACCCGATTAAGGGTTAAACCCTGTTAAAGGTTACCTTGTTAGAGGATTTTAAGAACTCAATGATTTTGAGTCACCTTGTTAAAGGATTTACAACAAGCCAGTTAAAGCTACCCTGTTAAGGGATTTCCCAACTATTGAAGTGGTTAGAGGTCAACAGGTATTACAATGATCTGGTAATAGCACTCAATGCCAATACAGATCCGCTTTAGTTCCTTCCTTCTGCACTCACACTCTGCAGGTATCTATTCTCTTATCGGTAGCATAAACCCTAAACCCTAAATATTTAGGTTAAGCAATTTAGTCGGTTCAATCCTAACTGTTGAACATATTGCATTGATTACAACAGTCTTGAATAGATCTCAAGACATTCTCCATCGTTCGTTCTTCACTACTTCTAGGAGGTTGATAATCCATCATGCGTTCTCCACCATTTACAGATACTTCACACATTCCCGAGGTAGATAGGATCAATCTCCTTCATGGAAGATCCTTCACGTGCACAAGGTTGTCGTGGCAACACAATCTATTCTTCATTACAATGCTAACTCATCACACGATGTCATCAGTTGAATCACATAGGCTTTGAATACTTCAACCGGAAACCTTGAAGCTAAGACTACCAACCGGTAGTCATACCATATGAAACCTTGATACAAAATATTCCATACACCGGTTCACATTCCAACATACCGGTTCACTTGGACAAACATACCACTTCACTTTTTCACATATACTGGTTCACATTCCAACATACCGGTTCACTTGGACAAACATACCGCTTCACTTTTTCACATATACCGGTTCACATTCCAACATACCGATTCACTTGGACAAACATACCGCTTCACTTTTTCACATATACCGGTTCACAACATCATACTGGTTCTCTTGCAAGTTGCTTACTTCAATATACTAGTCCACTCTTCAACATATTGACATCAATGACAACATACAATTATCATCATGTCATCATACTCTACACATATGCCAACAACTTTACTGTCAAGGTCTAGATGGTACTCTACTTCGTTGCCTTGATTGTAATAAATCCGACTTTGCTTTAAATGAGCTTCATGAGAGTATCTGTGGCACACATTCAAGTGGGCCTACTCTCGCTAAAAAATGTCTGAGAATGGGATATTACTGGCCAACAATGGAAAAAGACTCTTATCAATTTGCAAAGAAATCTCCTAAGTGCCAAATCCATGGCAATCTTATCCATGCACCAGCACATGAGTTGCAACCATTTACAATATCTTGGCCTTTGTGTCAGTGGGGACTTGATTTAGTAGGGAAAATCCATCCTTCCTCTTCAAATGGACACAAATTTATTATCCCTACGACAAAGTATTTCACAAAATGGATTGAAGCAGTCCCAATGACTACAGTAGTTGGAAAGCAGATTGCCTCATTTATTCTCAATTATCTAATCTGCAGGTACGACATTCCCAGTTCCATCATCACAGACAACGGACATCCCTTCAAAAATTAAGATGTGCGAGAACTATGTGAGCGATTCAAAATCCAACATCGTTTCTCTACACCTTACTACCCATAGGGAAATGGTCAAGCAGAGGCATCAAATAAAAAAATCTTGAAAATCCAAAAGAAAATAGTAAATGATGCGGGTAAGGATTGGCATGTACAACTCAATCCGACACTCTAGGCATACAAGACAAGCATCAGGACACCTACAGGGGCTACACCATATTCATCGGTGTATGAATCAGAAGCAATTTTACCTCTTGAGGTAGAAATTCCATCACTCGGAGTATCTTTAAAAGGCCTCATTCTAGATGAGGAGTATCAGGTCAACATATTACAAGAACTAGAGCTTCTGGATGAAAACCAACAACATGCCTATGGTCATCTCAAAGCATACTAGCAGCGCATGTGCAGAAGCTACAACCACAAAGTCATCCCTAGGATTTTTAAAGTCAATGATCTTGTACTTAAATAAAATCCCAGAAATCAACAGGATCGAGAAAGGAAGGGGAAGTTTGAACCAAACTGGTTGGGTCCCTATGTTATCATATCAGCCTATAGAACAAGCACCTATCAGCTAACAACTTCAGAGGGCGATGTTCTCGATCAACCAACAAACAACATCCATCTGAAGAAATTCTACACGTGGGTGGTCTAATGCATGGAAAAAGTGAAAAATAAAAAATAAAAATAATACAAAAAAATCAGAAAAATAATAAAAAGGTGCAATAAAAACAAGTGGTGAAAACCTGGCAACAGACGCTATTTGTCAGGGAACAACTCCTCTATCTATCATTACTCATATCTTTTGCATCCATCCAAGTCAAAACTAAATGGCCATCGCCCAACACTTTGTACGCAGCATTATCTTGGACATACTTAGCATAGTCACTATCCTTAATTATCTGAAGACCAGTTCATCATATCCCACCATGGCTTGGTAACCACTATGAATATCCACATCGATAGATTTTTGTAACTAGGGGCAGCATTCCTCTGACTTCAAGCATTCCAACAATGAGTAAACAAGAATCACACCACGCTAAGGAAATTATGTCAACAACAACTCATCGGCCAAGAAAACAAGACACTGATCCCATTGACAACTTCAACACACACATGATGGATGATTTTCTGAATTATAACTTGTTTACATCTCGCATGAAGTTTTGATTATTTTGCACTTAAATTTTTGTGAATCATTAGACCTCCTGAATTTCTCAAACGATGCATCAAGCTAGAGAAAGTAGTGGGGGAGTCTGATATTTTTTTGAGTTTTCTCTCTGTGATGCGATCATTAGTACGATGCAAATGTGTCTCGAGAAATGATTGGAAACATATCATTGAAGACATTATCCACTTTACACATAAAAATGGTTAACTCTTGTCTGTTTTACGCAAGCAACATTTAGGTCATCTTGGTTTAAGTATACCTTGACGCTTGTGTCGTCTTGCAATATCAAAATCCATGTAAGTTTTACTCAAGTCATTATGGTTCAATTATACCATTATGCTTGTATAAAATTCCAACATAGCGAAAGCTCAATGATGACAAACCAAAACAAAGCAAAAACATGTGACTACACAGGAATGACAACGATAAAATGATGGTGATCATTTAGTTACATATCATTTTAAATCTTGCATTTAGTTGCATATCATTTTAAATTTTGCATTTAGTTGCATATCATTTTAAAACTCACATTTAGTTGCACGTCATTATCATTATCATACATCTTATATCATTGTCATTGTCATTATCCTACATTTTCAAGATACATCTCACAAATAAAATTCATCAATGCAACCTATCATTATATCATCGTATCCTCATCATATCAATCAACATCAAATCAAGAGCATTTATCTAAGCATCACATCATCATCATCATAGAAACATCATATCAATGCATAAATCATCATCCATAAACGCATCACATATAGATTGGAAAATCGATGTCATATATATCTCAAAATGGTGAAAATGTACAAGGGATGTCATGTTTATCAAAATACAACACAATGATCAAAATACAATAGAGACAAGTCTCTCAGGTATGAATATCTCTTGAGGCTGACGGTCTCGCAACAGGTGTCCCAACACCTAGATCTCCACCAGTAGGATCATGACAGGGAGGCCCTGTAACCCATCTGCTCTCTGTCCTCAAATGAGTTTGAATGGATCAATTGGATGCCACCGTAGCATAGCTAGGAGCTCTGTGATTTCTAGGGACCACCTCCTCATATAAACGTCTATAGTACTCAGCCTCTTTGGCTGCGTACTGCATCTCTCTCAGTGTGTCTCTCATAGGGGCATTGGTCGCTTCTCTCTCCAAGATATCCACACGAGCCTCTACTTGACCTAGGCACTCTCTCACTATGTCCCACTCTGCTGTGATCTACGCAATCTGAAGTTGCTTAGCTAGTACCTGTGCCTACAACTCCTACACTGTAACATACAGCGCTCGAATCTGCGAATCCTATCAATGCGATGATACCCTGATCTGCACTAGTACCTAAGTGGTGACACAACTTGTCCCTGTCTTAGGCGCCGGTGGAGGTAACACATCTGATCTCCTATGTTGGGTCGGTCACCTAAACTCCTCTACCTCACCCACAACTGCCAACACCTCGCCCACTGTACCAACTCCGCCTGCTCCAAGAACCAAACCTCCTCTCCCTCCATCACCACCCTATCGTCTATCTAATCTAATCTCTCCTCCTCTCCCTCTCCTCCTCTATCACCTCTCCTCCCTCCATCTCCTCGTCTATCTCCCCATCTCCCTCTACCACCTCCTCTCCCATCTCCTCCTCCATCATCTCCACCTCCCTCCTCCACCTCCTCTCCCTCCTCCTCTCTCTATCTAACTCCCTCTCGCCTCTCTGGCTGCTCATCCTCATCATCGTCAAAGGCAGGAAGCATCTATATCGGATCTAATATTCATGCCACTACATGTGCCACGAAGTAGGTCGAGAACTCCTCTGTCATCCCAACATCAACAACCCCATCCCCGTAATCCCAAATCTATCCTACTAAAAGCATGTACTCATCCACGACTGTTGCACTATCTACTGTAGGACCCAACTCTGGCACGTCCTGTCTCCGACGAGCATATAAGCATGCTCCCTGTGGCATACCCTGTTGTTGACCATACTGTCGTTGAACACGGCTATAGAAAAAATCTCTCAATAATAAAGGGTGTCCGCCCAATCAGGTATCCAGACATATAAACATAGGGCATATCTAGCCCGTCCTTACCCCATACCTCGTAGTCCATATAGGGTCTCCAGATGACCATATCAATATCATCCAAAACCCTCCTCCAATGCTCTAGCTTGCCCAACTTACGCTGGACAACTATACCTGTATACCCATACACATAGGCTCGACCAATCGGCCTATCCCTATCTACAAATGGCCTCGTTGTAGGAATGTGCTCCCAATCCCACACCTGTAATAATGTCACCCCCGCTGACAAATTGTTATATCCCAGATACACCATCTGGTGCAACTCCCTGTAAAGGTGTGTGTAGCATCCTAAAATTGTGACACTTGCAATTTCGACTGCATTTGGGTCTTCACGATGGCGATGCAACACGGAACCTGAATGGAGACCCCGAAACTTGTTCATGACATCAAAAACTGCATTTTTCAGCACCCTAGCCTGATCCTCCTTGCACCCTGCTGCCCCTGGAGGTGGGACCATGGCGCCCAGCGCCCTGGTCCCCCAGGACCATGGTGCCCAACGCCCTGGTCCTTGGCCCTATTTTGGGCCCGGTCTCTTTTGGGGCTTCGGGTCTTTATGTTTGCAATTTGGAAAATAATGTTTCCTGGTCAGCCTAAGGTCGGGAAAATCAGTCTATCAGCCCTAATTGACAAGTATAAAAACTGCATTTCCTCTCCCATTTTAGAAGATGGAAAAAAGGCGGAAACAATATTCAAGCATTCAAGCATTCAAGCATTCCTTCAAGCAATTGATCATTCTAAGTCTCCATTCAAGGCTAAGTGTTGCATTCAAGACAAGGATTCAACCATTGAAGAGGAGATCACATACAACATACAACATACTACATACATTACTCCTTCGCATGTAAGAATACAAACATTCTTACAACAAGGTATCAGTACTTGTTTACATTACAAACATTTACATTTACAGCATTCTCATTTCTTGGTTAATTCCAAAACCGGGGTTTGACCTAAAGGCAAACCCCTCATCCCTAACCCCCCAATCGTCCTCTCTTTTCTATGTGTAGGTTGCAGGTACGCGGCTGTAATTGAAGATCTGGAATCCTTGTGCAGAGACGAACAGATCCCCCTTCGTTTCGCGGATTTTTCGGAGGACCGTGTGCACGCCGAGCGCCATCGTCCTGTCAACTTTCGCTCAAATTTGTAGAACAGCACCGTCTCGACATTTTACTGCTAATTCCAGGTCCGCAGCTTCATCCCATATCCCTATCTCTGTTTATAAGCGAATCTTTCCTACTTTACATGCATTCTTAGTTCAATCTTTCTATCTACATTCTTTACAAAAGAGGGTATCCTTGATGTCTTAACCCTTGAAACTCATATAGAATCCAATCTTGCATTGCATGGGATTGGATCTTGTGGGTTTCAACCCCTCTTTTGAATGTAAAGTCTCTCCTAAGTGAAAACCATCAACCCTAGTGGCTCCCCCTTCTCTCTCCTTGGAGTTGGGGAGGGGAGAACAACTAGGGTTCGATTTTTCCGCTTTACATTTTGGTGAACCCGACGTGAACATCCTCATTCTGATTATTCATGGTTAAATCTGAAAATTTTGTTTCCTTAATTACATTTCCATGTTTGATCTTTTGCAAATTTTAAAGGTTGATTGCATAAAAACCCTAAAATTTTCTTTTTAGTAATTAAACTTGTGAAATGTTTAATTGTTAATGCTTGTTTCAGATCTACCCTTCTATTGCAAATTGTCAATTCATATTTGTGCTTTAATTCTGAAAATTAAGTGGTTAAGTGTCAAAACCCTAATTTTTAAAACCCTCTTGATTCAACCTTTGACCGACAATTTCACTAATCAAAACACCTCCAAATCGGCTGTAACTTTGGATTCCACAATAAAATCACAATATCTTTCATCCCTGAAAATTTGGAAAAAAGTTGCGAGGACCGTGTGCACCCCGAGCGCCATCGTCGCCGACATTTTTTTTGAAATTTTGGGAGCTAGATCTTACTGTATTTTTCTGCTAAAATCCAGAATTTTGGCTGATTTTATCAATTTTAACACTTTCAAAATTAAAGTCAAAGTTGGTCTAGCAATTGCTTGGATTGAGGCTTCTAATCATTCAAAAATTGTTGAAATTAAAATTCATATCAAAATTGTGTTTCTTACAGTCCTAAATCTGAAAAGTGTGTTAGCATTCATTCGAAATTTCAGTGTTTTATTTAAATTTTTACAATTTGTGACTTTTGAAATTAAGTGTTTAATTGCAACAACTCTGATTTCCACTTTCAAAATCAAATTTTGCATGAAATCGAGTCAACTTTTAAATTTCAAAACTTGCATTGCTTTCAGCATTCCCTCTAAAATCATAAAATTCAAAATTTCAGTTTCCCTCTCTTTTTCAAAATTCAAATTTTGCATTTTTCAACAATCTTGGTAGGGTTCAATTTTGAGATTGCAACTTTAATTTGGCCTATCTACAGATCGTAAAATCACTCAATTTTTTCAGATTAGCTTTAAAATCATCATAACTTTCATCCCTGAAAATTTCGAAAAAAGTTGCGAGGACCGTGTGCACTCCGTTCGCCATGGTCCTGGACATTTTTTCTGAAATTTCGGGAGATTGTCCTGATTGCATTTAACAGCTTAAATCTAGGAGATTGGCTGATTTTATTGAAATTTGCTACCTCTAAAATTCAAAATCTTCTCTCTCTCTTTAGTGCATGAGTTTTACAACAATAAGCCCTACTTACACTATTCCTATTAGACGAAGCCTTAGAATTAAGTCTTTCCAAGGTGTAATTACCGAGGAGACGGAACCTAATTTGAATGGCCTTTTTAACGAGGACATGGGTAATTCCTCTAATCCTCTTAATGATGAAGAAGCTCTCCATGAGGTTTCTGTAGAACAACTTTCAAAATTGGATAACCAATTTGATGATTTTCGACAATGGATGTCTCAAGAATACCCCGATAGTCAAGCTCTTTCATTAATTGAGGGTCTAAAACGTATGGTTCAAAATGATAAGAATGGAATTGATATTTTGCGTGGTATTGCACACATTGTGGATTTGAATGTGATGCCTATGAAGAGTTGTGCCGAAACTTTAGGCTATACACAACCTCCTACTCAAGTTAATCATTCTATTCCTTTGACAACTTCTATTGCTAGTATACCTACTTTTACATCAAACATAATCACTACTTCAATACAAGACATTCCCCCTATGATCACCAGTCATGAGGGCAATCCCTCTTCTTCAATCAACCCTCTTCCTTCATTCAATCCGACTTCTTCATTCATTCCTTCAATAAATGTTCCTATTACATCTTCACAAATAAACATGACACAAGGGGGCAATTCATTTAACCCTTCCATTCCTCCTTGTAGTGTTCCTCCTTTCCAATCATCTCCTATGACTAACTATCATAGTGTCCCACCACCTTACTCTCTACCTTCTTTCAATAACATAACACCTCCATCACAATCTAACACGTCTAATATGAACTCTTCGACTGAAACAACCATTAACAATCTTGCACAAACTGTCTCTACTTTACAGCAACAAATTGCCTCTATGAAACAATCTAAGTTTAGTGTGCCCACATTTGATGTTGCGAGCCCACTTTCTCTTGACATTGTTCGAGCTATCCCCCCTAAACATGTTGAAATTCCGCATTTGGAGCTTTATAATGGTAAGGGTGATCCTCTAACACATGTTAAGACCTTTCAAACAATATGTACTGATTTTGCTTATGACCAAAGGTTGCTTGCAAAACTGTTTACTAGAACATTAAGAGATAAAGCCCTACAATGGTATTGCTCGTTGCCTTCTTATTCTATTACTTCTTTCGAACAACTTGCAAATGCTTTTATTCAACAATTTCAAAACAATATAAGTCCTAAAGTTACTTTGATTGATTTAATGCATTGTAAACAAGGTGTTAAAGAAAAAGTGACTGATTTCATTGGTAGATATAAGCATTTGTATGCTCAAATTTCTTTTCCAGTGCCTGACAATGATATTCAAAGAATCTTTATTTCTAATTTACAAAAAGATATTAGAGAAAAACTCCTGTTTTCTGAGTTTACTTCTTTCCAACAGTTGTGCGCAACTCTTCACAATTATGAACTGACTGTGAGTCAAATGGAACAAGCAAATCCTATGGCTCCGAGTGATAAGGGTGATAGTAGTCAACAACCATTTGGGAAGTTTAAACCGAACAGAGAGTCCATTAAATTCAATGAAAACATCATCAACAACAATGTGAATGCAGCATCAGGTGTGCCTCCTATTTCTAAGTTTTTCAAGAAAGAAAGAAAGTTCACTCCTTTGAATGAGTCATTGCATAGTATTATGAATAAGTTATTGGAACAAAATGTGCTTACTCTTCCTCCTATAAGGCAAATAGATCCTGCAAAGATTAATTCACCCTATTTTGATAACAAATCTTTTTGTCAATTTCATCGTCATCCTGGGCATGATACTAAAAAATGTTTTGCTTTAAAGGGTAAAATTCAAGATTTGATTGATAATAATACTATCTCTGTTTCTGGAGTGAATGATAAAGGCAACACATCTGTAGCTCCTCCTAACCAAAGTCTTCAGATTTTTACTGATCCATTGCCTTCTCATACCTCTAATGCGATTGATACTACTGATTCCTCTGTCTCACCTGATGATCTTGTGTCTATGACTCCGAATGTGATTAACTTTGTAGAGCAGCAGAAAATCCCTAAAGAACCTTCCATCACCTTTGATTCTAGTGAAACTATCAGGGCACTTGATGGTCCTTTATATATAGTTGCAAAAGTCAAGAATACACCTTGCCGTGGAGTGCTTATTGATCCTTCTTGTATGGTTAATATCATTACTGAAGAATTTCTTTTTACTTTGCAATTGAATCAAGTGATCTATGATGAAACAAATGTGGTTGTGAAACTATTTGATGTATTTTTTTCTCCTACAATTGGTTCTATTACATTACCTATTGAGGTCCATAACAAATCCCTTGATGTGGACTTTGCTATTATTCCATCATCCGAACAATTTCATGTGAAGCTAGGCTATCCTTGGCTATCTTCCATGAAAGCTATTGCTTCTCCTATTCACAAGTGTTTGAAATTTCCCCATAATGGTGAAGTTGTTACTGTCAATCATAGTCTCTTTAAACCAGCTGAAAGAACTTCTAACATTCCTATTGATTAATTTTGGCCTAAACAATTCCAATCTCTTCCTCTGCGAAGTGATCATCTTTTTAAATCTTATCAAAAGTGGAAGAAAGATATGATCCTATCTCTAAGTGAACCTAGAACACCCAAACTTGACATTCCTATCATTCTTGAGAAGGAAGTTCTTCCTTTGAAAGATAAAACTAATGTCTTTCCTCAAGAAGATTCCCAACCCATCCCTATGGATGTGACTATGCCTATGACTAATAAACTTCCTAAAAGTAGACCTATCCCTCCTCGTCATGATGGACTTGGTCTCCTTCCTAAACCGAATATTCCTCCTTTGTATGGAGTAGTTCCTCCTCCTTCCTCTTATGGAGAGAAGAGACCTTCCTCTTCTCCTATTATTCAACCTAAGAGACCACAACCTAAACACCCAAGTGATAAGGATGAGAACACTCCTCCTCCTCAATCTTCGCAACTTCCTACTAAGACTAGACGAAATCATTCTGCATGTGAACGCCGACGAAAGCGTCATCTTAGAGCTCAGGCAGCTGCTTCTCAAACTTTGCAATCCCCAAAAACACCTTCAACTAATATTATTCCATTTTCTCCTCAACCGACGATTGAGCCGAAATCTCCTAAACATAAGATGCATGATGGTCTTGATCATGTGCGAGTTAAAGATCCTATTTTTATAAATCTTGATGATGATATAGATGAAAATATTATTCATGATGAAAATGTTACTCCTGTTCATTCTGATAGTGAGTATGAATATGTTGATGTTGATAACTATCTATCTAATGAATTTTCTAAAGCACTTATCCTAGCTCCTAGACAAGAACAACATGGCTCGGAACATGAACATAGCCCTTGTTTGGATCTTATGATAGCTCCATCTGCTATGTTGGATGTTCCTCCTCTAGCGTGTTTCCTACCTTCCCGAAATATTGATCAGCAAGATCAGGGGGTAGATGACGTGCTAGACTAGTTCATTAGCATAGCAGACTCTCTCCTCCTCTCTTTTGTTACTTCTTCTATGTGTTATTCTCATTCTTCTATTTGTTGTCCTTAGTGTTGTCTACTTGAGGATGATGCAAAGCATTGAGATCTCTTTTGGTCTCTCTCATGTCGACTCAAAAGACACATGTGTTCCCTTCTTCTAGGTGACCTTCCTTGATTGGGGAATGAAGAACAATTATGCATACATACATATGATATACATGAATTATCATACAGCATACTGACCCCGAGGAAAGCAAAGTCACCTTGTGCTTTGTGTTTTGTGTCTATTATCCTTGGGCTTATCTCACACTTGGGGGCTAAATCCTTGTGATAACATGCTCCTTTCTCATTTCTTATATATATCACTACCTTAAAGCAATCACCCTCGGTGAGGCATGTGCGATCGCTTTAACGTAGGGGGGCATACATCCCGTTCATATCTTTTCAAGATACTTGAAAATTTCTTGGCAAATTTAGCTTTGCCTTGAAAATTTTTGATATCTTTCTTGCATGACTCATAGTGAGGGAACCTTACTACTGACAGTCATGGTTCTCCCTCATGATCTTCCCTTTTACTTTGTCAATCAAAGTCGTAAGATCCTTAGTCCATTGGGGGCTTGGTGTATCTTGCCTCCTTGACGTGGTGAAAGTTTTTCAATGTTGTTTCCTTGTACTTTACCGGAAGTATGAGCGTACACATATACTCCCGCTAAAGTGGGGGCTAAATGTAGCATCCTAAAATTGTGACACTTGCAATTTCGACTGCATTTGGGTCTTCACGATGGCGATGCAACACGGAACCTAAATGGAGACCCCGAAACTTGTTCATGACATCAAAAACTGCATTTTTTAGCACCCTGGCCTGATCTTCCTTGCACCTTGCTGCCCCTGGAGGTGGGACCATGGCGCCCAGCGCCCTGGTCCTTCAGGACTAGGGCGCCCAGTGCCCTGGTCCCCCAAGACCATGGCGCCCAGCGCCCTGGTCCCTGGCCCTATTTTGGGCCCAGTCTCTTTTGGGGCTTCGGGTCTTTATGTTTGCAAATTGGAAAATAATGTTTCCTGGTCGGGCTAATGTCGAGAAAATCAGTCTATCAGCCCTAATTGACAAGTATAAAAACTGCATTTCCTCTCCCATTTTAGAAGATGGAAAAAAGGTGGAAACGATATTCAAGCATTCAAGCATTCAAGCATTCAAGCATTCCTTCAAGCAATTGATCATTCTAAGTCTCCATTCTAGGCTAAGTGTTGCATTCAAGACAAGGATTCAACCATTGAAGAGGAGATCACATACAACATACAACATACTACATACATTACACCTTTGCATGTAAGAATACAAACATTCTTACAACAAGGTATTAGTACTTGTTTACATTACAAACATTTACATTTACAGCATTCTCATTTCTTGGTTAATTCCAAAACCGGGGTTTGACCTAAAGGCAAACCCCTCATCCCTAACCCCCCAATCGTCCTCTCTTTTCTATGTGTAGGTTGCAGGTACGCGGCTGTAATTGAAGATCTGGAATCCTTGTGCAGAGACGAACAGATCCCCCTTCATTTTGTGGATTTTTCGGAGGACCGTGTGCATGCCGGGCGCCATCGTCCCGTCAACTTTCACTCAAATTTGCAGAACAGCACCGTCTCGACATTTTACTGCTAATTCCAGGTCCGCAGCTTCATCCCATATCCCTATCTCTGTTTATAAGCGAATCTTTCCTACTTTACATGCATTCTTAGTTCAATCTTTCTATCTACATTCTTTACAAAAGAGGGTATCCTTGATGTCTTAACCCTTGAAACTCATATAGAATCCAATCTTGCATTGCGTGGGATTGGATCTTGTGGGTTTCAACCCCTCTTTTGAATGTAAAGTCTCTCCTAAGTGAAAACCATCAACCCTAGTGGCTCCCCCTTCTCTCTCCTTGGAGTTGGGGAGGGGAGAACAACTAGGGTTCGATTTTTCCGCTTTACAGTGTGCTAACATACAGGACCCTCAAGCGAACCCACGTCCCTATGTAACCATGTCCTCCAACACCAATCCCCAGCCCACTGCCAGTCCCTTCGACCTCCAGTCGGGACACAAGAATCCACCTATGAAACCTGCCAGTACAAAAGGTAAAGGAGCATAATCAAGATCCACAAACTCCTGCTAAGAGATCTCGTATCCACTAATCTGATCATCATGGAATATTTGGCTGAGAGCCTCTGTCCCAACCTCCTTAGTCTTCTCATATGGCAATAGTGCCCCAATCACTGAAATCCACAGAATCCGATAATAGTCCTCTCGAGTGACTGTCATCTCACTTGTCACCAAATTGAAGGTGTTTCTATCACTGTGCCACCTCTCTGCTAAAGTTGCCAGCAAACCCTGGTTAATGTATATAACAAGGCATGTCCAATAAAGAGGATAAACCACACCTCTCAATAAAATCTCTATTCGCCTATGATGATCGTGGAATCAATGACCATGGTCTCGAAAATTGCTCTCATGACTAGAGTACGCCAAGTTGTGCCTGCAAAAATGCAAAATGTCCAACACCAGTTCCCACGTTAATCTGATATATCCAATCAGAATAAAATCAACTTAAAACAATGAAACATCTCAAGAAAGAACCATATCAAAAATCAAAGACCCATAACACAAGAACCATAGAGAAAATCAAAGACCCATAACGCAAGCACCATATCAGAAATCAAAGAGCCATAACACAAGAACCATATCAAAAATCAAAGACCCATAACGCAAGCACCATATCGAAATCAAATCAATGAACCATATTGCAAGCAACTCAAAAATCCATATCAAAGTACCACATCCGGAATCATATCAGAAATCAAGAACTACAACTCATATCAGACATCAAAATATATTACAAGGTACACTATCACATATCCATATCGAAAGAAAATCAGGATCCTCATAAAAAACAAACACTCAATTTGGCAATCCATATTAGACACAAAATTCAAAACGGCGAAATCTGACACTAAGACAGCAGGCACGACCTTAAAAACACTCAACAGAAACCTATCCACCCCTAAGCCATCTACCTCATTTATTTTCCCAAGTGACACATTCTCCAAAATCATTTCTACCCATTTTTTTACCCCACGTGCCAAAACAACCCTCCTACGCACTAAGCTGCTAGACATGCGCTATCAAACCTACCCTATGCACTATACTCTTTACCCCATGCGCTAACCTGCCTTATGTGCTAGCAAAAATTGCCATCACGCTAACCTGCCAACCCCACGCGCTAGCCTATCCTATGCGCTATCTTACATTCCCCACGCGCTCACCTGTTACACCTATGCGCTATCCTAGACCTGTGATGTGCTACAAAATATACCTAAGACGCTGACCTAACTAGGTTACCCTACGCGCTATAATGCTTATCGTATGCACTATTCTAGACCTCCTATGCGCTAAAACAACAAAATTGGAAGCAAAAAATGGAAAACGTGACCAAAATTGACAAAATCAAACAAAAGCGTTGCAAAAATTAGATGACTTATAGGTGGGCCATGTGTGGCAGGCCTTCGGTATTGACGAACACACTCGAATTAGTGAGAAGCATAAGGAATCGACATTTTTGTCAAACTCCATGTGTCACTATCACAAGAGGTCAAATATGCAAATGATGAAAAAAAATCACTTTTTACCTTTTTATAGGGTAAAAGTCAAAAAGGGTTAGTAGGTGGGGCATGTAGTTTGCTCATTTTCTCACTTTTAACCTTATCAAACATCATTTTGGGGGGGATGAATCAATTACACTGCATTCAACACAGTCAAAATTTCAAAATGCAATTAATCCAAAAATACTTATCAAATCAATGAAATTTTTAAAATCCTTGATTCATCTCCCGAGGGGGCATCATCAATATCGTTCGTCAAATCTGGGGCACGACATCAACATATCAACACACGACATCACATCGATCAAATTTTGGTAACATATCCGACAATTTTATTTGAATCAACATGTGCACACACGTCACTTCAAAGAGGGGCAAAATGTAGACGTATAAAAATGACCATTTTCCTAAGTGAATATTTAATATTCATTTTAACCTCATTCCTCTATTTTAATTAAATTCTTTACATTCATCTATTTGATTAAATAAATTACTTAATTTATTTAATTAAGTTCACCTAAGCCTTTTCTACCCCTTTGATTAAATAAATCACTTTATTTAATTAAATCCCCCTTTTAGCCCATTTAATTAAATTTACATTTAATTAAAATTGCAAAATCCCACAAATGCAAGTTGCAACCACAATTGAAATAAATTAATTTTATTTTAATTAAATTCTATTTTCTCCACCCACTTGCAAAATCCTACATCTCCCACTTGCCCCCTAAAACCCCTTCTAGATTCTTCTAATCACTTCTAATTTAGCCTAATCCATCTTCTAAATATTGTCACATCCCTAAGTAAGGGGAAGTCACTTCTCAAACCCTCAAAGTCTTTGAAAAACATTAAAGGCTTTATGTCCTCAACAAGTTAACCTCCAAAGTCTTCCAAACCATTAATGGCTAACTCAACCTTCTTACATGGTCAGAGACTTTTTGCCTAACTCAACCTTCATCTAACCCAAGGGTCTCGTCAAGCATTCCTGGCTTTACCCTTGGTTATCCCTTTAACCCTTGCACAAGAGTTTACCCCATGGGTAAAAGCTTTGTCCAATGTATAACCCTAACCTAACCTTAACCCTTACTTCCTAGGGTAACCATCATGTCTTCTCAAACATTTAATGTTTCTTACATCTCCTCTCAAGCAGTCTCTTGTTGACAATTGTCACCATTTCATTGGTGAGAATTGTAAACATGGATTGATAACTTTCAATCCTGGCCCTTGACAAGATCATCCAATCCTGACCATCCATTGCGTTGATTTTCCTATAAATAGAGCCCTCCTTCTATCATTTTGATATTCAAGTTTTTAGTATCAAACTTATAGACATTTTGATAAGTATCTAAGTTTCATGCATCTAATCCATAATTATTTTTAATTCAAGTATTTAGTCTCTCTTTGAATAGAAATCATCTTAATAAGCATTTTAAGAATCATTTCCATTATCATAGCACTCTCATATTAGACTAGTATATCATGTTAGGATAGGTTTTACTAATATTTTATCTTATCATCATATCCATGCTAGTTTAAATCATACTAGATTTAATATCATGCATAACTAGGAATGCATTCATATTAAGTTGATCAATATCCCTCATTCTCATAGTTGTCATTCCTAAGTCACTTTGCTCAGTGATTTGAGAGAAAAGGCATTGACTTGAGGGATCCTGTGAGATAGAGAACAATGGAACATCCCTTGGGAAGTTGAGCTATTCAACATAAATCTATAACTTGCACCAAGAGTCCCATTGGTGTGTGGACTTGTCTAAAAACCGGATTTTACGTTTCATCGCACCACTTTTCCCACACACAGTAGCCATTGCATATGCAACTCTGTTCTTCTCTTGAGGAATTTGATTGAAGGTGATAACTGTGAATAATTCCTTGAAATTATCAAGCATTTTATTTTAAGGCACAAGCTTATCATCCTTATTTTGGTAATCATCATTAACCTGTCAACTGACCAACTATGAATTGTCGTATACCTGTAGCTCCTTCAAGTTCCATTGTATGACCATCCTTAGTCCCGTGATCAAGGCCTCATAGTCTACTATGTTGTTTATCCATGAGAATGTGAGCTAGTATGACATTGGAATGCTATCAACTTGAGGTGTGATAAAAAGAATGCTAGCTCCTAAACCATGTCGAGTGTATGACCCATCAAAATATAGCTTCCATTTTTGTGTTGGCATGATTGTGAAGATCTCCTCATCTAAAAAATTGGAGATGAGTGGATGGTCTCCTATGAGTGGAACTTCGGCCAAATGATCTGTAATGACTTTCCCTTTGATTGCTTTACGGTCCACATACTCTATGTTGAACTCACTAAGGATCACGACCCACTTTTCCAAATAGCCTATAAGCGTTGCTTTACTGAGTAAATAATTGAGTGGATCTATCTTGGCGGTGAGTTGTATCTTATGTGTCAGCATGTAATGCCTTAGTTTGGTTGCTTCCAAAATCACTGCGAGACAAGATCGTTCAATAGGTGTATAATCGAGTTCATATCCTACTAGTGTTTTGGAAATGTAATTAGTGAGACAAGCTTGTTCAATAGGTGTATAATTGACTTCATACCCTATTAGTGTCCTGGAGATGTAGTATATTGCACACTCTTTTCCTTTGACATTATGTTGTGCTAGCAATACCCCTAAGGCCGTAGTCATAGCTGATATGTATAATAAAAAAGGCTTGTCTGGAGATAGTGGTGTGAGTAATGGTGGCATCATCGAGTAGTCCTTAAGCTGTTGGAATGCTTGTTGTCAATTCTCTTCCCATTTGAAGTGGAAAGCAATTTTATGTTGATGTTCTGGGGTGATCTTAATTTGGCTGTATCTTGAGAACCCATCCATGATAGATAGCATTGCATGCCCTGTTGTTAGGTCCATGATCATATCGAAATTGGGCAAAGAGAGGAAAATCATCCTTAGGACATTCTTTGTTTAGATCTCTAAAATATGTACAAATATAGATGCCCCTAGTTGGTTTTGCTACTGGTATGATGTTGGATATCCAATCTTCATAGTCAATTGGTCAGATGAAACCAACATCTAACAACTTTTTGAGTTTTGCCTTCACTAATAGTGTGATCTAAGGATGCATTTTTTTGAACTTTTTTTTTATCGATTTTTCTCCTTTTGGTATAGTCAAGTGATGCATTACTAGATCTAGATCTAGTCCTGGCATGTCTACATAGGTCAATGCAAAATTGATCTCTCTTTCAAAAGTACTCGACAAAATTAGTATCTTCCTCTGGAGTCAATGATTTTGCTAGGTGTATCATGTGGGGATTTTATGGTGTTCCCAGATTTATTTCTTTTGTTTCCTCCACGAGTATAGTTGATTATTCTTGAGTTGTACTTAAGGGGAGAATGTCAAACCTTTCATCGTTAGGAACCTAAGAGAGGTTTTCACCTTTGGATGTGTCCTTTGTTTTTACTTTATTGGGATCTACACATGTCGCAGTGTGGTTTTCACTTGAAGATCTTATTTTGATTGTAATATTTTTGTGACTGAAATGTTTGGCATTCTCTCCAAAGTAATTCATGCTATTGAGTTCAATAGAATTCCCAACCTTGTGATCCCCGCATGGTATGTCAGCCCATATTTTGAGAAATTCTATTATCGTCACATTGTTTTGGAAGGTGTCAAGGCATGGAGGATTTTGTTGGTCCCAGTTAATGAGTTCAGGGTGGATGATTGACATGACTTCATGAATTAGGTTGAGTTCATATGATGCATTAGTTATGTTTAGGATGGAGGTATTTAGGTCATCATCAGTATTGTACTCTCCGTAATCAAGCTTGAGAGGTGACCTATTTCTCCTAGAAGTATCTTCAGTATCTAGATCTCAAAAGGTCTTGATCCATGCCTCTCCTTCAACTCCTTTATCTTCAAAAGTATCAAGAGAGTCCTCTTTAGATTCAAGTGAAGCTAAAGATCCCCATTCGTATTCATGTGAATCCATCTCGAGATCACCTTGTAGAACTCTGTCATTGTATATTATATGGATGTCTGCAACTATAAAAGGTTTGTCGACAACTACTATAGGTGTTCCATCTGACGGGATTGTTGGTGTTTCTTGGGTGTCTAAAATGAACAAGAGTGGTAACTTGGAAGTGATTGACTTTTGTGCAACATAACCCTTTTTCTTGTTTGTTGGTGTAGCGTCATAAATTGTACGCACTTGCTAGGGTGGTACAATTTCACACCTAGTTTAGCACCCGCCTTGGCGCATTTTGCATTTTGCATTGCATTTCCTCTTTAGCACTTAATTAATTAAATTAATTAGGTCTAAGGTCCTATTTTATCATCTCCCATATCATAAAGTTGGGCCCTTTTCATTAAAGTGTGCCCCTTTCATTTTATTCTTCCAATACATCATTTAATCAAAAACCCTAATTAGGTCCTATTTTGAACTTGGGGGTTTGATTTCGGGGGTCAAAACATCTCAAAATCAGCTGTAACTTCGGGATTCGCTCTAAAATCATCATATCTGACGACCCTAAAAATTTGGTGAAAAGTTGTCGGGACCATGGCGCCCGGCGTGCACGTGGTCTCGGACATTTTTCCCAAAATTTTAGGAGCATGATCCAATCATAAAATAAAGCTTAACCCCAAGAAATTGGTGGGAGATTCAATCTCTAGGTCGGCCAAAAGTTGAAATTAAGACCTAGGGTTTCATATATAAGAGCTCTCTTTCTTCATTTGGAGGGACCCGATTTTAGTTTCAAGGACCTTCTATGCAGTGAAAGAGCAGATCTTTGAAGACTTCAACAACATTCAACATCCATCCATCAATCATTCATCAATTTCATTCATCCATTTAGGGCTTTGAAGGCATTGAAGAACAATAAGGGATCACTGACTGAAGATTGGCTTGTACCCCTCCCTTGGGGTTGGGTATGATTTCATGTTGTTTTCATGTCTTTGCATAAGCCTCATTATATCACTTGTATTCATGTTTTAGATCTCTTTACATCTTGATTTGGAGCATTTACATTATCATTTGCAAGCAATTAGGGTTTACTTTCTAGGTTGCTCTAGTTTGCTTACTTGCATTTTAGGATCTTGCACACACACAAGGTCTGCACACACATTACTTTTACAATACAACTTGGCTATTCGTGGAGGTGGAAATCACCAAAGCGGGGGTTTGACTAAGGCAAAACCCTATATAGCCGCCCACCATACCCTTTTCAGATATAAGTGCAGGTTTCGGGATTCGGACGACGCCGCAAGTTGCATATCCGGGAAAAGCAGGCCGAGACAGCACTCCACACCAAATTTCAGAGCAAAAGACCAAGACAGGGACGTGGGGCGCCCTGGTCCTGCCAGGACAGGGGCGCTGGGCGCCCTGGTCCTCCTGACAGACAGCAAGTTTCAGCATTTTGACAGCTTTTCAGGTTGCAAAACAG
The DNA here is from genome assembly GCF_030272615.1 of Cryptomeria japonica. Classification (NCBI taxonomy): domain Eukaryota; kingdom Viridiplantae; phylum Streptophyta; class Pinopsida; order Cupressales; family Cupressaceae; genus Cryptomeria; species Cryptomeria japonica. The sequence goes on from NC_081407.1 coordinate 856,458,902, forward strand.
TAGTTTTCGGAGCAGTTTCAGGGGCAGAATCAGGACAGTGGCGCCCGCGCCCCCGTCCCGAACATTTTCATTCATATTTTAACACTGGGTACGCATTTACATTCTTGTCTTGTCCTTGTGTTTACAGCTTTCCATTGTTTAAGTTCAATTCTGCAATCTTGTTATTAGTTCATACTTGCACTTTGGGGTTAGGGATTGAACTTGCATCATCTTATCTTTCAATTACAACAAAGGAATAGAAATCCTAATAGGTAGCCCGTGGCTCTCTCTTCCACAAAAAGAAGTAGCCAATTGTGTGATACCTCTAGGCTCTTTCGTATTCCACAAGTGTGTGATTGAAAGTGAGATTAGGGCATGTTAGCCTAGTCTCGCTTTTTCCCCCACACATTTTGGTGAACCCGACGTGAACCCCAATCTTCTCTAATTCTGATTTATGTTTTCAAATTTGAGTGTTTATGCTATTTCAAAATCAAATTTGTATTTACAAGTTTTAATTTCTTGCAAGATTCAAAAAAAAAAATCTAGAGGAAATTTTTGCTAAAACCCTAATTTTTCAATTCAAAGTTGAACTTGTGGATAGCTTAATTGGGATCACTAATTTCAAATCTGATTTAGGAACTCATTTGAATCATAAATTTCATTTTCTAAATCTACATTCTAAGTGCTTGCATTGGTTAAAATTAAACATTTCCTTCTGTTTTGCATGTGTTATCATTTGAAAGAGGAAAATTGTTGTCATGATGCATTCATTTCATAGATGTGATAATGGGTTAGCTTCCCTTGTTTCAATTCTTCCTTCTCCTAAAGAACCTCCCCTCATCTATAACAACATTTTAGTGCCTAAAAGAGTTGCTTCCAATCCCTTTGAGACTCTCCCATGCTCTAAGGATGAAGACTTGAAGAGTGATCTTGACAATTCTCCTAAAATGTGCCCTTCCTATTTAGCTATCCTAAAGGAAGAGAATGATATCATAAACACCTTTCTTAATGTTACTTCACCCTCCCTACATGATGCCTCTCTAAGAGAAAAAGTATTGATGGACATTGACTTATTTTCTCCTAAAGTTGGTCCTTCCAATGGGGGCATGTTAGTGCAACAAGAGGTTATGAACACTTCTTTCAAAGATCTCCTTCCTAAGCATGAATCTTTGGAGAAATATGTTCATGTTCCTCCTAAAAAACACTCCCTTCATGAGGATCCTTTTGTGCAAGAAGATGACATTATCCCTACATTTCCTAGTGATGGCATTTCCTTTTCCAACAAAATTCCCACTAGAGATGATGAATTAGTGATAAATGCTTACCCTTCTCCTAAAGTTTGTCTTACCCATAAGCATCCCTTAGAGAAAGAAGATGAAATAATAAGCAATTTCCTTAATTCTCTCTCCCCTAAATATCATATTGAACATATTTTGAGGAAAGAGGATGAGTTTAACACATCTATTGATGCTCTCCCTCCTAAGGATGAGGAATTAATAAACAATGTTATCTCCTCTCCCGAAATTAACAATACTTCAAACATTCCTTTCAACAACCTCACTATTTGGGATGAACCATTAGAAGAAGGTGTAGATTATTCTCTCCCCCATGAGAGAACCCTAGCCAAAGGGGATAAAATCAAGATTGAAAACTCCCTTGATAGTTTTTCACCTTCCTTGAATCTCAATCATTCTCCCTCTAAAAATAAAGCATCTCCCTCTCCTCAACTTGGTTCTACTCATAAGGAAACCCTAGTTCAAAGCAAGATGGTTAACATCTCTTTCAAAGATCTCCCTCTCCAAAGTGAGACTTTAGAGAGTAATGTTCATCCTTCTCCTAGAGATTTTATTCCCCATGTAGATCCTTTGATGATAGAGGATGATATGACCTCTCCTAGTATTAATTTTCCTACTAGAACATCAATGCCTACCCCTTGTCTCTCTCCTAAAATTGATTTAATCCGTGATAAGATTTTAGTGCAAGAGAAGACTATCAATAGTTCTTCCAACACTTTTGTTCATTCCTCTAAACCATCCTCAATCAATTTGATACATGTGAATGAAACACCTAACAAACCTCTCTTCACTGTCCAAGGTGCTTGTCCTTCTCAAATTTCTCAACCTTTAAATAAGCCTATCTTAGTGGTTCAAGGTGGTTATGCTAATGATTCTTTTTGCACTCCTAAGAAACCTATTATTACTGTGCAAGGAGGTTATTCTACTAAGAGCCCTTATGAGTATGCTAAGCAACTGACTAGAGAGAGTTATAATGCGGTTGCTCATACCTATAATACTAGAAATAATAGGCAACCTAATCCTCCTCCTGTTACTCCAATTTCTCTTCCTAATCCTCAACCAATTCTTCCGCAAGCTCCACGTATTTCACAAGTTCTTGGTAAGGAATATGATCTCATAGAACAACTTAAAGCTACCCCTGCTAAGATATCCCTTTGGGATTTGATCCAAACTTCTTCCGCTCATCATGGAATGTTACAAGATGCCTTGAAAGATTTGAATGTTCCTCCACCTAATACATCTAGTAATATAGTGTCTTTGGTTAACTCTGTGATGAATCCTAAAGCTCAAATTGTGTTTACTCAAGATGAGTTGCCTACTAGTGAAATTCAACATCAATATGATCCCTTGATGATTGTGGTTATCATAAATGACACTGCTATAAGACGAACACTAGTAGATAATGGTTCTGGCCTTAATGTGTGTAGCATTAATCTATTGCATAAGATGAATGTGGATACATCCCTTATTGAGCCTGACTCTTGTCCCATTCGAGGCTTTGATAATGTGGCTAAGTCTTCATTAGGTATTATCACCTTACCCATCACAGTGGGACCTGTTACTTTGCCTACTCCTATCCATGTTATGTCGGGAAATCTAACATACAACTTGTTATTAGGGAGACCTTGGATTCATAGTATGCAAGCTGTCCCCTCTACATTGCATAAACAAGTTAAATTTATTTATAATAATAAGACATATACCTTGATAGGTGATACTAATTTTCAAGCTTGTTTGCAAACATCTACTTCCAAAGGGAGTTCTTCTAAGCCTTCCTCTTCTAGTGATGACTCGTTAAACAAGATACCTATGGATGAATCATCACCCTCTGATAATCAAAATTCTTTGGATGAGTCTGAAGTTCCTGAAGAAGATTCTTCTCAACTTGAATCTACACATGAAAAGGCTTTTGATCCTGAGAAGGTTCTCGCAGAAGACGATTGGGGATCTCTTGATTTTAATCCCACCTTTGTAGGTGAGTATAGGGTTCCTCCTAGAGAGCTTAAAGTTAAAAAGAAGGAAGAAACTAGAAATCAATCAGTCTTACCTGAACCTATGAGCAATAATTTTGTGACCGCTTCTCAAACTTCTTCTCCTCACACCTCTAATTCTGAAAAATTTGATTCTTTGTCTTATGAAAAACCACCTTTTCTTTCTGAAATGGCTAATCGTTATGGTCGTGGTTTTCACATTCTGGCTAAGAGTGGCTATAGTGGAAATGGTTGTGACGCAAATGAACAAGGAATTAAAGTTCCTTTAGAACATAACATGCATGAATATTCATTTGGACTTGGATATAATCTTTCTAAGCCCACCAAAGCATCTAAAAGACCATCTCTCAATGTGAATGCTATATTTAGTAGTGATGATGATCTCACTTCAACTAAATCATCTTCTACTTCTATCAACTCTCATTCACCTCATAAGGAAATCTTGGCGATGAACAAATCTCTTTATGACTCCCCTCAAATTTCTAAATCCACTTATGAATCTTTATCTCCTATTCATCATAAAGTCCTTTCCTCCAGGGATAAGGCTCTAATAAATTACACTCATCTCTCTTCTAAGATTTCTCGTAACTTCCCTTCTTCAATTTTTATCATTTTATACATGTTTTTTTATCTCACTTATGGTTGAGCATTCAGCATGTCATATTCAAATACCTCATTCAATCTATCATGTCTTTAAATAACATTAATGGCTATTATGTTGCTCATCATTATGTGACATTGGTAGCTCATTTACTGGGGGCTCATTGTCATTCATGATGGTACAATTTCAAGTGCAATCATATTTTTGAAGCAACATAATAGCCTAATTTTTCTATGTTATCTCTTGTTCCTATGGGGTAATAATGTGGAAATATTGATCATCTTTTCTTTAGAATCCTCTTTTCCTAGATATGGGAGAAGATGTCTATTCTCTTTCTTACCTTACCCACTTCTTGTGAGGAGCATTTTACATACACTAATGTCTTGCTTGCATGAACTCATGTGAGTATGTAGTACAATTTGCTTATGTCTAAATCTCTCCCTGGAAGATTGTGTAAGTCCTTCTCATTGACCTTATCCTTGGGAAGCAATGATCTTTCCTTATTTTTATCTAAGGATCCACTTTTTCCTATTTCGTGGATGGTGTGAACTTTATTACTTGATGCTATTCCTTGTATGCATTTGTTGTTGTTTGTTCAAGGATTCTCTCTTACAAGAGGTGTAAGTCCTTGACTACAACCTCTTTTGCACTTGGTAAAATATATCCATAATGAATTCACTCTCCCAATTGGGTTAAAAAGAGTGTCATCCTTCATTAAGAATCACTTTCGCCTCGCAAAAGAAGGAAGTATTGCATTCTTATTCTCTTCTTTGTCTTATTCTAGAAGATGTTATATTTGTCTAAGACAATTCCTCTCGAGGATAGGTGTCTTTTGTACAAAGATCTCTTCTCCTCTAAGGATCTCCTTTACACATACTACAAGAGATCCCTTTTCAACTATCTTATCCTTGCTTAAAGAGTGCAAAACTCTCTTGCTTGGATCTATGACATTGTTGCATTTTTGGGGTATCTTCTTTTGTGATGAAGGTAGGTATCCTTGTTCTGCTTTGCTTATGACATAAAAATTACACTTTTTGAGCAATGGGTCATTCTCGGAACCAGAGCACAGACTCTTAGAGCGAGATGTCTCCATTTTTCTTTTATGCAAGGTGATTATTCTCGGAACCAGAGCACAGACTCTTAGAGCGAGATGTCATGCTTTTGTACTATACATATACAGGTTGTAGCATACTCGGGCATAGACTCCTATGAGGTGCTTCTAACCTCCCTTACACACACATGCACGAGGTTGAGTGGAACTAGTGGCATAAGACTAGACTTTCTCACTCTCCTCCCTTACATGGATCACCTAGACAGATTCTAGGGGCTAGTTTTTCATGTCCTTTTTCCCATGGATCACCTAGACAAGATCTAGGGGTGAGAAGTCCATGTTTTCTCTCTCACTATTCTTCTCATGGATCACCAATGGGTGTATTCATGCTTTTTTCCTTTCTTTTCTTCTCTTTGCATTTTGTTTCCATTTACATCCTTCATCTTGTGTTAGAGAACTCTCAAACCCTCACACTCTTTGTTGTGTTGGAATTGAGATTTAGTCCTCTTTCTTACCAAATGATTCTCCATTAGTTTTTGATCTCATATCAAATCTTCTTGTGAGCATTTGTCATCAATATTCTTTAACAATTCGAAGTGGTAAACATGATACCCTGTTTCAACTCACTAAAATTAGCAAGCCAAAATAGGGGGGGGCATATAGCTACCCTCAAATTTTCATCACCTTCCTTAGTAAGCATTAGGTGATTTTGTGATCTAACGTGTGTTTTGTAGGGTGCGGTTCCTAACTGTGTACTGCAGATACCGCTGGGGGCTTCGTTCGACAAACTTATGGATATATCCTTTTTCAAATAATGTTTACTTTTCTGTACTTTAGCTTGCATATGCACGTAGTGTTCATATGACTGCTAAAGTGGGGGCTAAATGTAGCATTGTAAATTGTACGCACTTGCTAGGGTGGTACAATTTCACACCTAGTTTAGCACCCGCCTTGGTGCATTTTGCATTTTGCATTGCATTTCCCCTTTAGCACTTAATTAATTAAATTAATTAGGTCTAAGGTCCTATTTTATCATCTCCCATATCATAAAGTTGGGCCCTTTTCATTAAAGTGTGCCCCTTTCATTTTATTCTTCCAATACATCATTTAATCAAAAACCCTAATTAGGTCCTATTTTGAACTTGGGGGTTTGATTTCGGGGGTCAAAACATCTCGAAATCAGCTGTAACTTCGGGATTCGCTCTAAAATCATCATATCCGACGACCCTGAAAATTTGGTGAAAAGTTGTCGGGACCATGGCGCCCAGCGTGCACATGGTCCCGGACATTTTTCCCGAAATTTTAGGAGCATGATCCAATCATAAAATAAAGCTTAACCCCAAGAAATTGGCGGGAGATTCAATCTCTAGGTCGGCCAAAAGTTGAAATTAAGACGTAGGGTTTCATATATAAGAGCTCTCTTTCTTCATTTGGAGGGATCCGATTTTGGTTTCAAGGACCTTCTACGCAGCGAAAGAGCGGATCTTTGAAGACTTCAACAACATTCAACATCCATCCATCAAGCATTCATCAATTTCATTCATCCATTTAGGGCTTTGAAGGCATTGAAGAACAATAAGGGATCACCGACTGAAGATTGGCTTGCACCCCTCCCTTGGGGTTGGGTATGATTTCATGTTGTTTTCATGTCTTTGCATAAGCCTCATTATATCACTTGTATTCATGCTTTAGATCTCTTTACATCTTGATTTGGAGCATTTGCAAGCAATTAGGGTTTACTTTCTAGGTTGCTCTAGTTTGCTTACTTGCATTTTAGGATCTTGCACACACACAAGGTCTGCACACACATTACTTTTACAATACAACTTGGCTATTCGTGGAGGTGGAAATCACCAAAGTGGGGGTTTGACTAAGGCAAAACCCTATATAGCCGCCCACCATACCCTTTTCAGATATAAGTGCAGGTTTCGGGATTCAGACGACGCCGCAAGTTGCATATCCGGGAAAAGCAGGCTGAGACAGCACTCCACACCAAATTTCAGAGCAAAAGACCAGGACAGGGGCGTGGGGCGCCCTGGTCCCTGGGACAGGGGCGCTGGGCGCCCTGGTCCTCCTGACAGACAACAAGTTTCAGCATTTTGACAGCTTTTCAGGTTGCAAAATAGCAGTTTTCGGAGCAGTTTCAGGGGCAGAATCAGGACAGTGGCGCCCGTGCCCCCATCCCGAACATTTTCATTCATATTTTAACACCGGGTACACATTTACATTCTTGTCTTGTCCTTGTGTTTATAGCTTTCCATTGTTTAAGTTCAATTCTGCAATCTTGTTATTAGTTCATACTTGCACTTTGGGGTTAGGGATTGAACTTGCATCATCTTATCTTTCAATTACAACAAAGGAATAGAAATCCTAATAGGTAGCCCGTGGCTCTCTCTTCCACAAAAAGAAGTAGCCAATTGTGTGATACCTCTAGGCTCTTTCGTATTCCACAAGTGTGTGATTGAAAGTGAGATTAGGGCATGTTAGCCTAGTCTCGCTTTTTCCCCCACACAGTTGGATGTGCGAACTTCGATTAAGAAGTTCTTGCGTGACTTGAATTTTTTGATGTTGTAGGTTCGTCTGCAATAGACATTAGCCTGATTTTGGAAGGGATGAATTTAGAAGATGGCTTCTTTTCTTTGCTTGTAAGTCTAAGCTTAGAAGAGTCCCCTAAACTAGAATTGAATCTGAGTCCTATTTCATCTCTTGGTTTTAACAAGGGTTGTAATGGCTCTTGTACACCTTGCTTGTGGGATCCTAATGCACTATGGCCATCATAGCTTATCTTTTGCATCATGGCAAAACCTTTGCCATATTTCTCTGTAGGGATCTTGATTTGTTGTTTACCTTTGCTTGAAGGGTTCTTGTGAATCCACCCTGCCAAGTCTTCATCAATGGTTTCTTGGTCTTTTGAACTACCTAGGGTGAACCCATCAAGTGTATCAGTATTGACTACAACAGGTAGCTTGAGTGAAATTTGTGGTTTTGCATGAGTCCTAGGTGAGAGGGGTAGATAGCCAATACAAAAAAGTTGGCTAATGTTATACTCTGGGACTTCATCCTTTACCTTCATCTTTAGCTTGTCCTATTTGGGTGTAGGGATTGGTGTACTGGTGAGAGAATTTGGGTGGATGCAAGATGATGAGGCAGTGACTTCTATGTTTCTAGGTATCGTGATATTTGGTTGATGCTTTATATTGTTGAAAAAGTTGAATGGGTTAGCTTCACCAAGGATAGTTAGCTCCACTTCATTATGTGGAAATTTGATGTGCTAATGGTAGGTGGATGGTACTGCTTGCATGCAATGAATCCATGGTCTACCTAAAAGGAGATTGTATGGAAGAGGGAGATCTAGGACTTGACAAACCACATTTTTCACCATAGGTCCTACCCTTACTAGTAGAGTAGCACACCCTTTAGAGGAGGGTTCTACATCATCATAGGCCTTGATGGTGATCCTCTTTCTGGCATCAACTGCTCCTTTTGCATACCCCAATGCTACTGTTAATTGCAAGGTACAAATGTTAAGGCCAACTCCATTGTCAATCAAGACTCACTTGATTATGTGTTTATGTATGAATCCCTCAATGTGAAGAGGGGCGTTACGAGGTTTTTGAATGGATACATCATCATTCTCAACAAAAGTGAGACATGGTGATGATTTGAGACTTCCGACCATGGCTTGAAATTGATCTGTGTTTAGGTTGGATGGAATTGACACTTCTTGGAGAGTTTGGTCCAATATGGCTCTATGTGAGGGCGATAGGCACAAAAGATCTATTATGGAAATGAGTGTTGACGTCTTATCTAATTGGTCCACAAGGATATATTGTTTGGGCACGTATGTCTCTCTTGATGGTGCTCTTGGTAAGATAAGCTTTCTACAATGGGTAACAATGTTGCATTCAAGATTTTTCCTTTGATTGTAATGGTTGCAACTTGTTCATTAGCATCATAAAGATTATTGGCAGTATAGGTATTGTAGACACTAAAAAATGGTCAACATTTGTGTCTCCTATTTTTAACATATCACGTGCATAGTATTTAATTAAACCCCTTTTTACTAACAATTCTTCTAAGTCCTAAATAAATAAATTAAATAATTTATTTATTTGTCTCCTTTATCTATTAATTAAATAAATTTATTTTATTTAATTAACTAATTCATAAATATGAGCAATAAATTAATAAATCATTTTTTATTAATTTATCATATTTATTTTCTTCCACAATAAAGATAATTAATAAATTTTATTTATTAATTGATCTTTATCTGCTTTTTGTGAGGAGATAACTAATGAATCTTGTTTATTAATTATCTCTATTTATCCTCTCATGTGAGGATATTTCCTGGTTTTTTTAAATTATTCTTCCATTTTATCCTCTTATATTGAGATATTTAATAATTTTTAATTATTAAATCTTCTCATAAAATCCTCCTAATTTTCAAATTTGGAAATTATAATATCTTTCCTTGATTTTCAAAAATCAATCTTTTTGACAATGTCTCATTAATTTTATTTTAAATTAAAAAATGTGGTATGCATCTTCAAAAATCTTCTTTTTGTGAGAGGATTTTTTTTATTCTTCTAATTATCTTTTCAAATGAAGATATTTAATAATTTTTAATTATTAAAATCTTATTGATATTTTCAACTTGCTAATTTGGTATTTATGAGAAGATAATTAAAGATTTTATTATTTATTCTCATAATATCTTCTCATTTGATTTCTTTTATATTCATCCTTCCCTAAATGATAGCTCTATTGTGCCCTCAATCAGGTCCATCCATCTAACCAAAAATCTTTTCAATCTTAGCCATCCAATCAATCTCAAATTTTTCGATAAATTGAGCTCTTATCGCTCATTTTCAACAACCAGACTTCTAGTATCCTTGTGTCGTCCAATTTGCTATCATATTTCTTACTTGCAACACACTTGCTTTGTAGGTGAGATCCACACACATTTGAAGGAGAAAGAAGAACAATGAAGGAGCAATGAAGGAAACACATGTTTTTGGTTTTCATCTTGGTCTTAGTATTTCATCTTCATTTCCTTTATTGAATGTGCTAGGAATATTTTCATAGTATTTTAGTTTTGTGGTTGGCTAATTTGTGTTATGATTCCCTTATTTCCTAATTTCCTACATCACAGGTATATGATGCACATGTATAGTTTGTCGTATTATCTTGATTCTTACCTTGATGGGAAGGACCTCCTTTCTCATAGGATGGAAGTGGATTCTTGAACATGGTTTGATCCGTATTTGAAGTTTTTACGGTGTGGTCATCTAATTCAATGTCACCTTGATCAACAAGGTCTTGCATGATGTCTTTTAATTGATGACAATTGCTTGTTTTGTGCCCTCTTCCCTTGTGGAATTCACAATATTCATTCTCTCCACCATGGAGGTTTAACTTGTGGTTCATAGTTTGATGTTTTAGGAAATGTGATGAGATCGAAAGATATAATTTGTTGAAATACCATTTCAAGAGGTTCTCCTAAGGGTGTATATGTTTGATATGGGTTGTAGGTAGACCACCTACTCTTAGGTGTCTCTTGTTGTGTGTTGGGAGCTTGATTTCCTTGATTGTTTGGGGGATTACCTTGGTATTGTTGTTGTTACGATTATCCACTTGCCCGACTATTTTGACTATTGATTGGGCAATCCTGACAGTCCTTGTGTCTACAATACCATCATTAACGATGTTTTTGTTCTTAGACCAAAACTTGGGTTTGTCACTGTTATATGTTGGTTGTGGATCATCCTTGTTGTCTTTATAGATTTTGAGAAGTCCATTTTTTATAAGGGCTTTCTTGATTTTGAGTCCTTGGGCTATCACATCTTTAAAAGTGTCTAAACATTTCACTTCCAAGTGACATTTAATTTCTTCATTAAGTTTGTAATGAAGATTTTAACTAATTAATCCTCGAATGTGGGGAAGGAACGTCTGCTAGAAAGGTGTCTCCATCTCTACAAGAATGTTGAGAATAACACTCCATTCTTTTGTTTATTGTTGCATAAATCAACCATGGAGACATCACGTTCTATGTTGTGTGCATGATGAGTGACAAATTCTTGCACTAAGTTGTCAAATGTCCTAATTTTGTCAGGCAAGCGTGAAAACCATTGCATGGTCGATCCTCCTAAGCTTTGAGGAAAGAGGCACATTAAGTACGTTTTATCATATGCGACCTCTAAGCAAGCGGAGTAGAATTCTCTCATGCGGTCTCTTGGATCCCCCTTTCCTTTCTATTTGTCAAATTTTGGAGTCTTGAAAATGTGTGGGAAAGGAGGCATGACCATGCTCCTATAAAATGGATAGGGAAAAATATCCTCAAGAGAATATCTCTTTTGTTCCCTCCCTGAATTAAATTGTTGGGCGAGGTCTTGTATATTTTGTCTCAACATATCCATTTTTGTGGGAGGAGGTGGAATGTTGCCTTGGTGATACTGGTTGTCGTCGTAATGGTGGGTATTCCTTGACATTTCTTGTTTCTCTCTTACCAATGACTATGTTAGGCTTGTTCTATTATGTCCCTTAGTTGTGATATGTCAAAGTCTATAGGGAGTTTTTCTCCCTCTTGAGAAAGTCTTAGGAAATGGGCGTCAATGTTCCCCTTGAGAATCTCGTCAAAGAGTTTGTTAAATCTGGGATCATGTGTTTCTCGTTCAATTTCCTCTTGTGCGGGAGTATCTGAGTCTTCTCCCCCTTCAAATTCTTCATGATGAAAGAGGTTGACGTCTTTTTCTTCTTCTGATTCTTGATGTATTTCCTTTGGCTTGCGTCTCTGACTATGAGACCTAGTTTCAACCATGTTGAAGTTTGTGTTTTGGAAATGAAATGAATTAAAAGGTGGGTAGTTGATCCCCACTTATAATTCCAAGATTTGATAATGGTGATTATTTGAGTTGAAATATTTGGTGGATGAGTGATCTCTTTCACTTAAAGGTGGATGTTAACAAAGTTCTTTTTGGGGATTTCTTGCTTGGTTTTCAACAAATGTGAGATAAGGTGTAGCAAGGTTTGTGTTTTCAAGCTACCTAACTATAAGAGGATGCACTCAAAAGCTAGTTTTAACCTATCTATGATGTAGGATGATTGATCCTATATGTAGAGACACACTTAGAGAGTATTTATTGTTGGCGTGATGAGAAATATCTGAAAGAACTAAGGACAAGACCTCTTTGTGTTTGAGAGTTGAATGGAATTTTTTGGTGTTTTGGTTGTGAGTTTTGAATCAAATGTAAACCTTGGAATATCTTTTATGTGATTGTGAGTTGTGGAAAGTAAGATAGTGGGTGAGATTTAAGAGGATGAGTTGATGAAAGACTACCCTAGATGGAAAATGACTCAATGGGTGATTTCTTGTTGAGGTAGATATGACAATGATATTTTACCACTTCTATTGAGATATTGGGACACGACAGATCTTTGTTGAAAGGCACAAGTTTTCAAAGATTCCTCATCAAACTCATTTCCATGACCATGTAGATAATCGTGAAATCGGTGAAGGAATGTTCAATGTTTGAACAAGAATTTGTGGTTTATGTAGAGAAATTTTTTCTTCTTTAAGATCTCTTTTTTACAAGGTTTCTCCTTTTAGAATATGCTGTGAATATACTTTTTGATATGTTTGAGAGACTTGATGATATGATGCATTTGCAATTTTCGTGGTGATTTGTTTTGGTTAGTTGAAGGCATGCACTTGTGTTGAATGTTTGATTTATTTGACAAGAAAATGCATCAAGAAAATAAACACTTCTTTTCTTGGTAACTTTGAATTGAATTCAATGAAATGTGGATGTTCTAGGATCTTTTCAAATCCTCTTTGTTTTTCATTGGTTTGGAACAATCGAAATACAAATGAGACAGACTCTTCTATTGTCAAAAAGGTCATTCATAACATCATAGCCCACATCTTGATACTCCTTCAGGTCAAATAGCCTTGTCACACCCTAGGGTGTGCCCATTTTTTTGCCTTTTGCTAGGATTTGAACCAAAGAGAATTGCTTCTCAATTGGATCGTTTTCTTAGGAGATATATGGTGAGTTTCTTGGGGGTGGATTCTTCCCCACTCTTGCAGTATGATATTAAAAAAAATTTAATAACTGACTCAGTTTGGCCTCTATGCTTAAGGTTCGTAGTATGAGTTTCGTTCAATGCGTCAATGATAAGCTCCCTCAAGAGGCTTCCCAACCTTTAGAACAAAGGCTTTACGTATCTCAAGGATATTGGGGGAAGACTATCAATGCACACTATAATTGGATGTGATTTTCATCACAATCCATATTTGATTGTAGTGGGTTGGAATACTTGGCATTAGTTGTTCCCCACTTAGGTTGTTCCCCTCTCACCGACCTAATGCAGGAGCACCTAGCACAAAGTGGCCACCATGAAGCCAAATTGGTAAAAGGTTGAGTTTTTTTATTTTTTTAGTGAATAAGGTCTTATAAGACCATATTTGATCTAATAAAGGTCATTAAGACCATTAGGTTGTGTGTTGAGTCTTTGAGGAGTCATATTGACGAAACATGTCAAAATGTCATTAAGATAAAAAAAATTGTACCAATGGGTCTAATGTGATTCTCAATGGTGTATAAAGGTATTTTAAACCTATTTAGACCTATTCATATCAATTTTGAGTCATGGAGGTATTAGATTGAGTCTAGGATGCATTTTTTATAATGTTGTCAATATTGTCAAAAAAATTGTCAAAGTAACTTTTGCATTTGTGAGGGTAATTAGGTACATTGTTTGTTGAAACAAGCTCAAAAGATGGTTGTAACTATTTGGAGGGCTTTAATATCCTTTAAATTATCCTATTCTTAGTTATTATGAGGTTGGTAGGATGTATTAAGAAAGAATATCAATAAAGCTTTGAAGTTCCCTGCATTTTATGAGATTTTCCAACGTGTCAGTTCGTTCATGCTCATTTTTAATCATGGAAACCTAGCCACCTGCCTTTGGAACTGATTTGAGATTGAGTGGTAATGAACCCTCTTTAATTTTCTTTTTGTCTCATTTGATTTTATTGTGATTTGGAAAAGTTGTAGCATTTTTTGTAAATACGCTCCAAACCCTAGATCAGGGTAACCAGGACTGAAAAAAATGATTTTTTCTTTATTTCCTAGTTGAACAATCACACCAAATGGTAGAATATTGTAAAATACCATTCTTTTCCATGTTCTTGTGTTTGCAAGGTCAGTTGAGCAATTTGGCATGTGCAAATGTGTTGAAAAGTGTTGAATTTTGTGTCTCAATCTGAGAACACAGTGTATGCATGGAGTTTTGGGTGGTGTAATTTCTTTAATGGTCTTTGAGAGGTCTTGTGGAGGAAGTGAGGTGTATGTAAGAGAGTTCTCAATGTATTCCAAGTTTTTGATAGCCAAAGAACTAGACAAATTACCAAGGTTATTGACTGTCCATGCAATGCACATAATTGCCACAGTTTGACAGTGTATTAAGTCATTACATTTTCCAAAGTTGAAGAGTTGATTTGTTGTTGAGTATGGTGTTAGGAAGAGAGTAGGGAAGCCCTTCATCAAAATTCCAAGTGTTTGTAGACCTTTGAATGAGGGATGATCTATGTGAACATGATTGTACTAATAGGAGTTTGGGATTGTACTAACCAGTGATATAGCAGCAGGGTCCCTATGTCTACTTGGGTGGTTGGGAGGGTAGAGAACTTTAAGGGATTGAGTTGAGAAGTCCCCATAGGGGTTTCAAGGGGGAAAATTTTCTTGTGAGTAACAATCACATTTTGTTGGTGGTGTAGCGTCGTAAATTGTACACACTTGCTAGGGTGGTACAATTTCACACCTAGTTTAGCACCCGCCTTGGCGCAGTTGCATTTTGCATTACATTTCCCCTTTAGCACTTAATTAATCAAATTAATTAGGTCTAAAGGTTCTATTTCATCATCTTCCACATCATAAAGTTGGGCCCTTTCGTTAAAGTGTGCCCTTTTCATTTTATTCCTCCAATACATCATTTAATCAAAAACCCTAATTAGGTCCTATTTTGAACTTGGGGGCTTGATTTCGGGGGTCAAAACATCTCAAAATCACCTGTAACTTTGGGATTCTCTCTAAAATCATCATATCCGATAGTCCTAAAAATTTGGTGAAAAGTTGTCGAGACCATGGCGCCCGGAGTGCAACATGGTCCCAGACATTTTTCCCAAAATTTTAGGAGCGCGATCCAATCATAAAATAAAGCTTAAACCCAAGAAATTGGCAGGAGATTCAATCTCTAGGTCGGCCAAAAGTTGAAATTAAGACCTAGGGTTTCATACATAAGAGCTCTCTTTCTTCATTTGAAAGGATAGGAATTTTGGCTTTCAAGGACCTTCTATGCAGCGAAAGAGCAGATCTTTGAAGACTTCAATAACATTCAACATCCATCTATCAAGCATTTATCAATTTCATTCATCCATTTAGGGCTTGGGAGACATTGAAGAACAATAGGAGATTACCGACTGAAGATTGGCTTGTACTCCTCCCTTGAGGGTTGGGTATGATTTCATGTTGTTTTCATGTCTTTGCATAAGCTTCAATATATCCTTTATTCATGCTTTAGATCACTTTGCATCTTGATTTAGAGCATTTACATTATCATTTACAAGCAATTAGGGTTTACTTTCTAGGTTGCTCTAGTTTGCTTTCTTGCATTTAAGGACCTTGCACACACACTAGGTCTGCACACACAATACATTTTACAATACAACTTGGCTATTCGTGGAGGTGGAAATCACCGAAGCGGGGGTTTGACTAAGGCAAAACCCTATATAGCCGCCCACCACACCTTTTCAGATATAAGTGCAGGTTTTGGGACTCGGACGATGCCGCAAGTTACAGATCCGGAAGAAGCAGACGGAGACCGAACTTCACACCAAATCTCAAAGCAAAAGACCAGGACAGGGGCGTGGGGCGCCCTGGTCCTGCCAAGACAGGGGCGCTGGGCGCCCTGGTCCTCTTGATAGACAACATTTTCAGTATTTTTGACAGCTTTTCCAGAGTGCAAAACAACAGTTTCCGGAGTAGTTTCAGGGGCAGAATCAGGACAGTGGCGCCCGCGCCCCCGTCCCGAACATTTTCAGTCAGATTTTAACTCCGGGTACGCATTTGCATTCTTGTCTTGTCCTTGTGTTTACAACTTTCCATCATTTAAGTTCAATTCTGTAATCTTGTTATTAGTTCATACTTGCACTTTGGGGTTAGGGATTGAACTTGCATCATTTCATCTTTCAATTACAACAAAGGAATAGAAATCCTAATAGGTAGCTCGTGGCTCTCTCTTCCACAAGAAGAAGTAGCCAATTGTGTGATACCTCTAGGCTCTTTCGTATTCCACAAGTGTGTGGTTGAAAGTGAGATTAGGGCATGTTTGCTTAGTGTCACTTTTTCTCCCACACAGGTGGAGATTGAAGTCCTAATGGGAGATTGGTGTTGAGTGAGTGATTGCCAAAAGGGTGTTGGTAGTGATTAAGTTTTGGAAAGTTGGGATTGGGGTCTAATCATGTTGTTTTTCCCCATTTTAATGTATGTGAAGGGTTGGAGGAGTGTTGAGAAGCATGGGTGTATCTTTGGGATATTGAAACCTCGTGAGTGCTAGTAACCTTGTGAGGGATCCTGAGAGGTTTTGAAGGGTTGTCTCCTAATTGGATAGGTGTGTTGGGAGAAAGATCTCCCCTAATTGGTTGTGTGTGTGTGGATGCTCTACATCAAAACCTTATGGGCTTCTGAAGGGGGAAGGCCTACTAAAGGATTTATCCTAATTTGCAAAAAAAATGAAAGTGAGTCTGTGTTTTGATCACCCAATTAAGGAGAGAGCATAAGCCTATCACAAGACAAAGAAGACATGGTTTTTTTTTTTTATCCCTTCCTTGCAATGTGATTTAATTGCTACTTGGATATGTTGCTCCAACAAACATGGTGTTCCTTTTAACCAAGATAGAAAAATGAAGTGTTCTTTTTAACCAAAATTTGCAATACTTTAACCTTGAAAAACTTTGGAAAAACCTTGCAAGAATGAAAATATGGCTTGTTCCTTTTACCATGCAAAATGAAATGTGAGTTTTTTTTACCCTTTGAAACAAGAAATGAAATATGTTTGTTCTTTTTATATTTGCACCAAGATAAGTGTGATCTACTTGCAAAAATAAAGGTTTTTTTTTTTGTTCTTTTTAACCTTTTGCAAGAAAGGAAATATGAGTTCTTTTTAAGCACCTAAAGAAAAATGAAATTCTTTTTAGAGAGCACCAAAAGAAATGTGTGATTATTTTTAAAACCTTTGCAAAATGAAAGATGAGTTCTTTTTAATTCTTTTGTAAAGAAAAGAAAACTTGAAACAAAAGTCAATTAAACTTAATCTAACTCCCTTGAACCTGCAAGAAGCATTAGTACCCGCACAACCCTTGAAAAATTAGTCAACCCTGTGGGCTCACAAGCCTAGAAATTTATTTTGTCTTACACAAATTATCTCTCTGCCCATCACAAAAGCGCTACTCTGATGAAACATATGCGCAATTTTGGTGAAAATAAAAGCATTGAAACAGAGATAAAAGGTCCTAAACTAAGGCAAAAACACTATAATAAGTGACATAAGTGCTAATATAAATCAGAAGCAATAAAATAATTAACAAAAGTGTTAAACCTGCAGATAGATGTTAGATTGGGCATTTTCAAAAGCGCTAAAACTATGAACAAAGGTGCTAAACCGCATGCCGAAAGCGCTAAAACGCAATCTATGCGGGGAAAATCTTCAAGTTCAAAATATTTAGTTAAAATTTTAACCTCTTATTGTTGATGATGGGACTCATGCCCCACGATGGGAGCCAAAATGGTGCACATGAAAGGAGAACAAGCCAAAAACGAAGTTCAAATGGTCAATATGTTAGTTTCAACCAAAACCAAAACAAATGAACTTCAAACCTTCACATACATATCGAAAGAGATTAAAAAGCACACAAATAAAAGCAAAACAAATGAAAAGAAGAGAGAAGAGACTCCCTAAGATTCTCCCATTGTGCTCTTGTTGCCTCTCCCTTGTTCTTCTCCTCTCCATGATCCAAAGCTTACTTGAGTGTAGCCCTCAATTTTTAGCATGAAGCCATGGATGCCAAATGAAGGATTGAATATGGTTGAGAATGAAATCCTACTGCTATAAAAATGCACAAACTAGAATTGCTATGCTATTAAATAGATTAAGTAAAATGATTATGCAACTATATTAACAATGCTCACAATGCTTCCTTTTTTGCTTGAGGAATGAGGTTCCTTTTATAGGCAAAATGGTTGATTGAAGGGTCAAGATTGATTTGGCCTAGCAAGGGCTAGGATTGCATGAGAGGCATGATCCTCAATCCATGCTTGCAACTTCCACCAATGCAATGGTGACAAGTGGCACCATGAGAGGGCATGAGAGGAGAGGGAAGAAGCATTTAATGCATGAGGAGACATGAGGGTAACCTCATGTGGTTGAGTTTTTGGATAAAGCTATTATCCAATGGTAAAGTTATTACCCAATGGGTAAACTCATGTGCAAGGTTTACCCATGGTTAGGCCTTGACTAAAGGGACAAGAGCCATGTGGGTTAACTTGTTGAAGAGAGGAAGCCTTTAAGACTTTGTAAGAGTCTTAAATGGGTGAAATGATGGGTTGGGAGTTAATTTGGGTTCAGGATTGTGCAAGTGATTAGAAGGGGGTTTAGGTTAATTTAGAAGGGCTTAGAAGAATCTAGAAGAAATTTAGTGAGCAAGTAGGCTTTGCAAGTAGGTGAGGATTTAGAGATTTTTAAATTAATATTTATTTAAATGGGGATTTGATTGGAGATTTTTAAATAAATACTTAATTTATTTAAATGAGAGGAAAGGGGAATTAAATAAATTTATGAAATTTATTTAATTAAATTAGTAGAATGAGGTTGAAATGAATTAATTAAATGTAAATTTAATTAATAGAAGGGTATTAGTGTATTAAACAAATATTAAATATTTATTTAATTTAATGGACAGATTTATGTGTTGACATTAAGTTTCCATTGCTAACACCATATAACTACAACACTTGGCAACAAAATGCATGGAACTTCTTAATGCAACAAGGTTATACACCATATGTTGCACAAAAGATAAGTGAGCCCACACATGCTAAGGATAACATACTCTAGATGATTAAACAAACAAAAGCTCTAGGTTGTCTTTGGATTTTAGTGTCCCTTGATATAATGTTTCAACTTGATGGTTGTAATAATTCACATGATGCATGAGACAAATTAAAAACTTTGTATGAGACAATTGATGAAGTTAGGGGATATCAACTAGATAATCAACAAATGGCACTTTATCCTGTCTTTTGACAACATCCAAGACTTTGTAACAAAAGTTAATGATTTGAAAGCACAATGTAAAGCGTGTGGCATAGAGAAAAAGGACATTCAACTTGTCTTAATCTTAACAAATTTGGACCTGAATATGCGGCTTTTGTTTCTAGTTTTCGTACTCATAGATTGACTATGGGCTCTACTTATGCAATGCCTTGTTTTGCATCTTTTTCTGAATTGTTAATGCAAGAACAACATAAGCTTCTATCCATGGGTCTCTTAAATCCATCTCAGTCTCAAGATTTATTGGATAGTCAGTCAAAGGGACAAAAAGAGTCAAAGAAACTTGACAAGAAATAGGAGAAGACCAAGAAGAAGCCACAAAAAGATCAAGAACAGGCACATTCTACCCCAAAAATAGATACCCTTTCCTCTTCTCAACAAGGAGATTTTATATCCTCTCCTAAAAGGGAATCATCTAAGAAGGATAAGTCTACTTGTGCATATTGCAAGAAGATAGGACATGAAGAACACTATTTTTATAAGAATGACATGGATGAATTGAAGCATCTTCTTGAGAAGAATAGAATCAATTTGCCTTCTAGAATATCTACTTCAGCTTCTTCTTCCAAACAAATAGAATTTGATAAAGAAAAGAGTCACACTTTTGGGACAAGTAAGAACAAAGGACAAACTCTTTGTGCTACTACAAGTCATGATTCATGTAGATGTCTTCTAGATTCAAGAGCTTCTCATCATATGACATCTTCACAGTCTATGTTCTCATCATTTGAGCCTTGCAACATGCCACCTATTTTGATGAGAAATTATACATATATGAATGTAATTGGGAAGGGATCTATTGATATTAGGGATGAAACCTTCAATGATGTTTTGTGTGTACCTCATTTGACAAACTATCTCCTTTCCATCTATCAAATCACTCATGGTCTAGCAAGGAAGACTGTGGAGTTCACTCCTAATTCAATCATTATCAAGGACTTGGAGAGTGGGGAAATTTTTGCTATTGGGGTGGTGGATCATACATCTCAGTTGTACTCCTTCTCAGACTTTGTTCCTATTGATGACTTTGATTCTTCAGATGATGATCATACTTTTAATGTGGATTCAAATATTGAGAATTTTGGTTACTTGAACTTGGGTATTCTCACATGTGAACGTGTTTTGGAGCCATGCATTCAATCCTCCTATTGAGATCACATCTATTGTTGCTATTGATGATGTTTGTGTTGTTGTAGTTTTGGCTTCTTGAGATTCAGTGCAATGGGATATACATTTTCTAGATATAGTTCCTTGGGATAACTACTTGACAAACATTGCGAGTTTGTTTGTGGAGTCTTATCTTGCAAATTTGGGAGACACCATTGATGACATACAACATCTCTTTGAAGAAGATGATCCTTCTTTAGTTGTTGTGAGGGAACACTCTGGCCCTCTTCTTCATTCTCTACATGATCATTTTTTAGAGATTGATGTGATTGTGGATACTTATGTACAACGCGGATTATCTTTAGAGGCGACACTTGAATCTTTGGATCATGTTCTACATTCATCTTCACTAGATCCTCGATTGTCTTTTTCAGCTATGTGACCTATTACACTTGATCTAGAAGGGGCAACTTTCAGCATTGACATGGGGACACTTGAGTAGCTTTCAGAGACTCCATACATCCTGAGATTTCTTCCTACATCTTCCTTTTAGGAGTGGGAAAACATAAGTCATACACCTTTGGTTTTGTTTCTTCCTAAGGGGAGGAACAGTGTTTGACGATCATGGAACATCTTCTACATCCAATTTCGAGCATCTACCATTGGTGCAATTTCTACATTGGGGGGCTACATTGTCTCTCAACTTCTCTCATGGTGGTAACTATTTTCCTCACCCAGGGTTTTGTCCTTCACATTCTTCTTTAAGAGTTTTTTATATTTTCCTCCTCTCTTTGGGGGAGTTTTTTCCCGCTGGGTTTTTTCCTTCCTTTTCTATTTGAGAGGATCCTTTGTACATGGGTACTTCATTAGGCCTAGCTGTCAAGACTAATCTTTGTGCTTTTGTCTACATTTCACCCTAAGTTGCACTTAAAGGGGGGTGTTTGCGTGACTAGGGTTCTTTAGCCATCTAGTTCTTTATTAGCTAGTTATCCACTATAGCTCTCTTCACACTTAGTTAAGCTTACTTAGGGACTTTTTCACTTCATCCCACATTGGTCGTGCTTTTAGTCTCTTGGGTGGTAAGTCCTATATATACTCACCCATTGCTCTCATATGAACATTCTCATTCATTGTATGTTTTGCATTCTCTCGAGTTGAATAGAATTTATTAGCTCACATCTTATCTCTATTTTTGCTTTCCTTCATTCATTTGCATTCTTGGGTGACCTTTTTAGCCAAATCTTATAGAGGGCATTTACACAAGATCTAGGATATTTAATGAAAGCACGAGGAAGACCAAACATAAGAGAATGTATATTCTACCAAAAGATGCAAATGTACAATACAAGTGCATAGATATGATTGCTAAATGAATTACAATAAGAACCCTTAGTTATATAGGCCAAGGTGAGACATATGACAACATAAGATTATGGCATGTGTTTAATATTATGACTACACATAAAGTGATAATTCCCTAAAAAAACTTAAGTAAACTAGTGTGATAAAGATGTAAAAGGTAAACTGATTTAAGTAATATATATTGCTCACACCAAAAGTATGAGGAAAAAACTCAATTTTAGAAATAAGTTCCCCCAATAAGAGAGAAGAAAAGAGACCATGCAACCCCCTCAATGTAGAATCTCCTAAAGTGATGATGGATGCTTGACAATGAATGTTGAAGATGATTCAAAACTGCCTAATACTATTCCTCCTCTTATGAGGAAACAAAACCAAGAATGCAGAAGAGAAGTCTTCAGAATACTAAAAAGAATATGAAGGAAGAAAGATCAAGATGAGTGCAATACCTTTCCTCAAGTGTCACCATGTTAGCGTTGAAATGTGCCACAATCAATTCAGGTGTCCTAGGCCATACTGATGAAGGTAAAAATATAGAACCATGCGAAATGAATGTTAGAATATAATCTAAAGACAAATATGCCTCCTCAAAATACTTCTCAAAAGTCTCCAAGTCAAAGCTAAATTGTCAAAAATGAATACATGGAGAGATAATAACAAAGATCGAAAGTGTCCTCATGACATCTAAAGAATATGATGCATATCCATAAGAGCTAAAATCAATGAGGAGATAAATATACTCAGTAGTTTCCTCAAAGTCTACAACATAATCTTCGCTTTGTACTATATCATTAGAAACCATAGACGTAGCAACACTAGTCTCCTCAAAAGAAATAGTAGATAGAGAAGATAAAATGCCAACACGTCTTTGGAACAAATATAAAAAATTACAATAAAGTTTACATGATCTTGGACTAGAGACAATAAAATACAATAAAGCTTTAGTATATTAAAAACCAACATATATTCAAACTTGTTTTTGTGAGAGTGTCACAATAATTAACAATAGAGTTTGATTGTATTAAAAACCAACATTTATACAAACTTGCACATGTGTTCTACAACTAGTTACAATACAATTTGATTGTACTAGAAACCAATATATAATGAAATATATATGCATATGTATGTATTAAAATACTTTACAATAAAGCTTGACTACAATAAAGGTCAACATGTAATTAAACTTGCATGTGTGTGTATGTTACAACAATTTATAATAGACTTTGACCAAGTATTTAAAATTATAATTTATTCAAATTTGTATGAATGTATATGCATTTGTATGTGTTCTTTTGTGGGTGTACTAAACCGACAAATATTTGGTAAATTATTTGGTAAAATTCATTGAATTTAAAAAATTATAGAATTTATGTACAAATAAGACAAATCATTTTAAAACACACTCAAAATTGTGTTTGTCAATAATTTGCAAAGTACTCTACCTTCACATTGATCTACCCACATTAATTATATTCGAGTTTTTTTTCTAGATCCAACTGGATTACATATATATTAATATCTCTTCTGTTTAACAAATTATAACATTTTTTTTTTACAGTTTTTGGATTTGACTGTGTTTATCAGTTTTCATCAACGTTTCAAATCATACTCCTTGATCATGGATTGTGGAAATTTCTTGCATTTAAATTATAACATGTTAAGTATACAGCTATACTAAAAACCTGGTTTCCCAGGATAAATCTCTTGTTCTATATGGTGTGTTGTGTCTTTCATTCACTTGTTTATGTCACAGTTACATGCTAATAACATCTAGAGCAGAATTGAATATGGATAATATGAACATGTTCTATGTTCCCCAGGATGTCTAGAAATCAGTAAAAGAACTGGAAGTACATCGTAATTTTGCAGCATGTTAAACACAGCTTGTGAGCAACAAGGAGTTGATAAAGATTTTGTGTTGAAAGATCATGCAATGGAATATTAATGTCAATTATGGATCAATTCTTACCACTTCAATTTTGATGATTTTCAGAAGGTGAATACAATTCATATCAGATTTATTGTTATTGCAAATATTCTAATTGAATATGAAATGTGTCGTTTAGCTAGAGCTTTAGACGGGTATATCTATCTCCTGAATAAAAATCCCTTGAGAATTTTAATTGAAAAATGCTAATCCACCGAGACCGAGTCAGCAGCAGCCGCCACCAACGAAGGTATGAACACCTACCAAAACCAGACGCAAGCTCCACGAGCTGCGGGCAAAGTCTACCATCGGTTCACTGGTCAATGTATCCGCTGTGCTCCTACGTGGGCGAACGGTCAGCCAGCCGAGCCACCAAACATAGGTATCAACACCATACGCGCTATCATCAGCGGGGACAACACAGGACCTGCAAGGAATCGAACCAGTGACCACCTCAAACCCATGCTAAACCTCATTTAATCAAAGTTTAAGTGCCCACTTTGTTTTATCAGCATTTTACATGGTATTTTGGGCATAAACACAAGATTTATGAATTCATTTGCGTTGCCCCTGTTTCTGATATGTTATAGTCAACCAGATTTCAAAAGCATCAAGGAGATCGATCATCAAAGGCTTCTAAACATTAGATCGTTAAGGATTTTGTGGTATTGATTCATTTTGCTATAGGTTTCCAGGATTTACAATGTAAGAATGTTTAGGTTACTTTCTACTTGGTGTATTCATCAAACTAGGTCAAATTTATCAATGCTTTCATGGTTGACATATATTACAATTTATTTAACCAGGAAAGACAGAGTCAAGTTAGAAAACTGAACAAGTAACATTTCTGACTACAAGTCTACAAGCAAAAATATATAGGGGTATTCCCACAAATTAAAATCAGCATAAATATCATGGATATCAAATCATGATTTAAGAGGGAAATATATTCCTCCAATTGTGTCATGAAAAGATACTGTAACTCGAGATGATTATAGCGATAGAGTGCACTACCAGAGACATATGTTCATGCTGCAATGTCATAAACAAGTTTGAGAATACTTCAAAACTTTTTGGGATTCTGAGACATAATTTAGAGTTCTATGGGCATCTACTTAAGTGGACTTCTAAGACGTTAGATAGAAAGAGCAACTTGTACACACCAAACTCTGTCTTCTGGGAGCTACTTTGGAAAATCTGATGGCGATTTGGTATTCATTGAAAAAGTTGTTCCTTCACAACTTGCCAGCACTACGGATAATTTGTTAATTAAGCTTCTATATTTTGTTTGCCTTTTCTTTCACACTTTAACAAAAAATAAAAATAGTGATGCTGGATGCTATATACTGACTCACATTTCTTGAGGAGGTGCAGCATCCTCCTTCGTATTTCAATACCTGAAATTGTTTCCCACTTCGAGGTAATCATTTACAAATTTCTGCATTAAGTCTTTTTCTGATAAAACTGAAAGAAATATCTGACTTTTGAGCACACTTTGTGTCCGTAGATATTCATTAATTTTGAATCTTGGCATTACTCCATGATCAAGACTGCCGTGCAGGATCTCTAGAAACGAATCTAGAAAATGGAGCAGATTGCATTCGAACCTGTAAAGAAAATCCACTTTGTTTTGAGTGGAATGCAGGCTTTAATTTGATCTTACAAAAAGAAAGAGAGGGTATTCCAAGTCCCACAAGATAGTCAAACCACTCCTGCTACTCGCTGCCTGTGCAGGGAATCCCAACGGTAACTTTAATCATTAGCTCAGAGTTTTCTGCTAAGCCTGCTTTGAAGAGAATGCTTACCACATGCCTTGAATCAACCCCTCATAAATTTCAAACCTTCATGTTTCTTGAGCAGATGAAGCATGCTCGTGTGTGAGCTTGCATTGCCTGAAATACTTACTCCCTTTAGGGTGAAGCTTTACATATTTTTTCTCAAAACTTTTCTCTGATAACTTAATGATGGACATGATGCCAAGCTCAGAGTTAAGAACATTATTTGTTCTCAGCCATTTATAAAGTTTGTACCTGGGCATGATTCTACTCTCAAGACTGTAATTCAAGTATTTTGGATATGATTCAAGAACCTGGAGTGGGTTGTTTACAGATCTGAAAAGAAAATCAGCTTTCTTTTGAAGTGAATTCAAACTTTGGCTGAATATAGTAGGCGACCACCAGAGTATCTTACAAACAGCACAAAATAGCAATCCAAGTCTCAGTAAATAACTGAATCGCTCCTGCAGCTTATCTTAAGTACATTCAATCCTGCTCACAGCTACATTCATCTTTTTAGAGCTTTTGGCTAAGCCTACTTTCAAGAAAATGTTCAGAGTGTGCCTTCGAATACACCTATTTAAATGTTCACATATTTGTATTTCTCCAACAAATGCAGAACGCTCTTGTGGAAAGCTGTCAACAATTAGGTCTTTCATTTTATTAGCTAAATCTCCAACTTCCATCATTAAGCTTTAAAAATTTCTGGACTGGCTTTATCAACTACATCTACTCCATGATTTTCTTGAGCAGATGAAGCATGCTCGTATGTGAGCTTGCATTGCCTGAAATACTTACTCCCTTGAGGGTGAAGCTTTACATATTTTTTCTCAAAACTTTTCTCTGATACCTTAATGATGGACATGATGCCAAGCTCCGACTTAAGAACATTATTTGTTCTCAACCATTTGTAAAGTTCATACCTGGGCATGATTCTACGCTCAAGACTGTAATTTAAGTATTTTGGATATGACTCAAGAACCTGGAGTGGGTTGCTTACAGATCTGAAAAGAAAATCAGCTTTCTTTTGAAGTGAATTCAAACTTTGGCTGAATATAGTGGGCGACCACCAGAGTATCTTACAAACAGCGCAAAATGGCAATCCAAGTCCCAGAAAATAACTGAATCGCTCCTGCAGCTTATCTGATGTACATTCAATCCTGCTCACAGCTACATTCATCTTTTTAGAGCTTTTGGCTAAGCCTACTTTCAAGAAAATGTTCAGGGTGTGCCTCCGAATGCACCTATTTAAATGTTCACATATTTGTATTTCTCGAACAGATGCATAATGCTTTTGTGGAAAGCTGTCAACAATTAGGTCTTTCTTTTTATTAGCTAAATCTCCACCTTCCATCATTAACCTTTGAAAATTTTCTAGACTGGCTTTATCACCTACATCTACTCCATGATTTTCTTGAGCAGATGAAGCATGTTCGTATGTGAGCTTGCATTGCCTGAAATACTTACTCCCTTTAGGGTGAAGCTTTACATATATTTTCTCAAAACTTTTCTCTGATAACTTAATGATGGACATGATGCCAAGCTCCGACTTAAGAACATTATTTGTTCTCAACCATTTGTAAAGTTCATACCTGGGCATGATTCTACGCTCAAGACTGTAATTTAAGTATTTTGGATATGATTCAAGAACCTGGAGTGGGTTGCTTACAGATCTGAAAAGAAAATCAGCTTTCTTTTGAAGTGAATTCAAACTTTGGCTGAATATAGTGGGCAACCACCAGAGTATCTTACAAACAGCACAAAATGGCAATCCAAGTCCCAGCAAATAACTGAATCGCTCCTGCAGCTTATCTGATGTACACTCAATCCTGCTCACAGCTACATTCATCTTTTTAGAGCTTTTGGCTAAGCCTACTTTCAAGAAAATGTTCAGGGTGTGCCTTCGAATACACCTATTTAAATGTTCACATATTTGTATTTCTCGAACAGATGCAGAATGCTTTTGTGGAAAGCTGTCAACAATTAGGTCTTTCTTTTTATTAGCTAAATCTCCCCCTTCCATCATTAACCTTTGAAAATTTTCTGGACTGGCTTTATCAACTACATCTACTCCATGATTTTCTTGAGCAGATGAAGCGTGCTCGTATGTGAGATTGCATTGCCTGAAATACTTACTTCCTTTAGGGTGAAGCTTTAGATATTTTTTCTCAAAACTTTTCTCTGATAACTTAATGATGGACATGATGCCAAGCTCCGACTTAAGAACATTGTTTGTTCTCAACCATTTGTAAAGTTCGTACCTGGGCATGATTCTACGCTCAAGACTGTAATTTAAGTATTTTGGATATGATTCAAGAACCTGGAGTGGGTTGTTTACAGATCTGAAAAGAAAATCAGCTTTCTTTTGAAGTGAATTCAAACTTTGACTGAATATAGTGGGCGACCGCCAGAGTATCTTACAAACAGCACAAAATGGCAATCCAAGTCCCAGCAAATAACTGAATCGCTCCTGCAGCTTATCTGATGTACATTCAATCCTGCTCACAGCTACATTCATCTTTTTAGAGCTTTTGGCTAAGCCTACTTTCAAGAAAATGTTCAGGGTATGCCTTCGAATATGCCTATGTAAATGTTCACATATTTGTATTTCTCGAACAGATGCAGAATGCTTTTGTGGAAAGCTGTCAACAATTAGGTCTGTCTTTCTATTAACTAAATCTCCACCTTCCATCATTAAGCTTTGAAAATTTTCTGGACCGGCTTTATCAACTACTTCTACTCCAAGATTTTCTTGAGGAGATGAAGCATGTTCACATGTGAGCATGCATTGTCTGAAATAGTTCCTCCCTTCAGAGTGAATCATTACATATTTTTTCTCAAAGCTTTTCTCTGATAGCCTAATGATAGACGTGATGCCAAGCTCCGACTTAAGAACATTATTAGATCTCAGCCATTTATAAAGTTTGTACCTTGGCATGATTCTACGCTTAAGACTATAATTCAAGTATATTGGATATGATTCAAGAACCTGGAGTGGGTTGCTTACAGATCTAAAAAGAAAATCAGCTTTCTTTTGAAGTGAATTCAAACTTTGGCTCAATATAGTAGGTGACCACCAGAGTATCTTACAAACAGCACAAAATGGCAATCCAAGTCCCAGCAAATAACTGAATCGCTCCTGCAGCTTATCTGATGTACATTCAATCCTGCTCACAGCTTCATTCATCTTTTTAGAGCTTTTGGCTAAGCCTACTTTCAAGAAAATGTTCAGGGTGTGCCTTGGAATAAGTCGATGTAAATGTTCACACATTTGTATTTCTCGAACAGATGCAGAATGCTTTTGTAGAAAGCGGTCAACAACTAGATCTTTCTTTCTATTAGCTAAATCTACTCCTTCCATCATTATGCTTTGAAAATTTTCTGGACTCGCTTTATTAACTACATCTACTCCGTCCAATAACATAAGCTGAATATTTTCTGGATTTTTTGGACTGGCTTTATTAACTACATTGACTCCATCCGATAACATAAACTGAATATTTTTTGGATCAACTTTCCACAATGGATTCTTGAGATGTTTTTTAATAAACGCAGAAAAATTCTGCTTTTCAAAAACCATTCCAACTGTGCATTCAAGAAGCTTAATCAATTTGCCCCTATAAGAATCAATTTTCTCTCTTGTCTCCTGGTATAGTCCAACACTTGCAGCACCTATCTCCATAGATTTGACTAGTTCAGGATTCAGAATTTCGGGACACGTAAGGACACAGCTGCAAATATTTTCCCTCTGTATTCCTAAGCTTGACAAAAATTCTATTATTGAGCGTAGAGATTCTTCTGAACCGTTGTTAAGGAGGTCACTCTTGGTATAAAAGAACTTACTTATCTCATCCCAAGAGCAACCGATACCCACTAAAAGCATCAAGTTTTCCAAAGTAATACCCCTGTTGTGCAGATTTGAATCCATCAAACAAGAATTTCTGCTTTTCTCCAGTTGGAAACAGTTCAAACCAATAATAACTACCATGAAATTTCTATACAGATCATCATTAAGAACTGATGGACAACTGATTATGATTCTCACAAGAGAAGCCTTACTGACTCCAAGATTCTCATAGAATTGCAGTTTATTTTGGAGTTCTTTTGAAGAACAGATGAATACATTTGGGTGCTCTTTGTAAAGTTTCCCAAGCTCCTGCCTTGGAAATCCAATGTTGCTCAAAGTTGACACGGCTGCAAGCAAGGCTTGGCTTTCCTTCATAAACAGCTGATCCTGAGGCAACAAGCTATGGATATCACAAGGCTTTATACCAATGCTTTCAAAGAAGGGCTCAAACTCATTAATTGGATTATAAAGCAGACGTTTCTTAAGGGCTCGGGTTAAGTCCTTCTTTTGACGTACTCTGGACAACAGCTTGTGTATAAAACATGGGGCATTGATGCTAATATCTCTGGCATCAGTAAAGTTAAATTCCCTTGTGTAGTAAAGATAATCTTGAAGCACTTGCTGAACTTGGTGCTTCACATTCACTGGAATTTCAGCCTGGGGCTCTACCCCTGATTTCCTAGAGAGTTTAGCAGTCTGAATAAAAATTGACGGCAGCAGTTTTAAGTTTAAATAATGAAAATCCCAGCTAACCCAGTTCTGTTTAGAAAACGAAAATTTAGGATGTAGCAGTGCCCGCTGAAACATGGGTAAGTCATACATTAGGGTTTGTTGCCGAACCAGACACTAGGGAGTATATCACAATGATCAGAGCCAAAATTAGAGGTGTTGAAAGACTTTTTTAAATGGAACCCATTTGTGGACACTGACCAAATTTCAACATAAACTGTAACTATAAGTTTGATATTAGGATGGAATTAGAAAACAATAGGGGTATCCAAAATGACCAGTAAGTGGAACAGTTATGAGATTATTCCATGAAAATTGAACTTACTTGAAGCATTGAGGTGCGGAATAGAGGGCAGAGCTCTGTGATTCTCTTTATGCTTTGAGCTGCACCGTCTCTTTACATCACATGCATGCTCGGGAAGATTGGAGTTTGGATTTCATTAAGGGTTTGAGTGTTGGGAGTTCCTAGCTGAGCACTCGTACGATGTTTTCTTCAATTTTTTGGGGATAAAGAAGGAAATTACAGTAAGCTTGATGAAGCCTGAATCCATCGTACGAAGTTTTACCGTTATTAGTCTTTGGGGCGGCAGATATTATAGCAATCAATATAAAACCAGTACACCACAATATTTTGAAGGTATGTTTTAAAAAAATCTACGGTTAAGTTTATATACTTAGGTAGAGCGTCTAATTAATTTTGATGATTTTTTAATTGTTTTAAATGATATATCATATTTTGATCATTTTTTTAGTTGTTTTAAAAAAATAGATTATATATTTATCCACTTAAAAAATAGATTAAATATTTAATTTTATTTATTTAAATAATATTATTTTTTATAACATTTATTTTAAATTTTGAAATTAAATAATTAATTTATCAAATATTAATTAACTTTTTAAAAAATTTGACAAATTATTATTTGTTTTAAAATTTTGATTTTAATGATGTTTATACTACTAAAACAAATTATCTAATTTACCCTATTTTATTATTGTAAAAAAATATAACTATAATATAAAATATTGAAAAAAATCAATTATATAATTTACCTTTTTTAATTCATGTCTTTATTTTAATCAATACATATATTTATTAATACAAATTTACATATCATAATTTTTAAAAAGGAAAGCCAACAATCCAACATTTAAGAAGCAGCATTGATTAGTTTTAAATGTGAACTAGATTTGTATAAATAGGTGGTAATAGACACTTTTGATTTATAGTTCATTAGTGAAAAGTCTATGTTTCTTTCAATTTATTTATTGTGGTGATGACAAATGTTGATATATGATTTGAAGTTATGTCCCTTCTCAATATCATATTACTTGTTGCTTATGTGAGCCTTCATTTTTCATTTATATAATTTTAAGTCCATTACAAGATTAATGCATTTAACTTTTAATTAAAGACATTATGTTTCTATGATCTATGATAGTAATATTCAAATGTTTGGGTTTTTGGAATTAAATTTTGTAAAAAAAATTATAAACATTTTTAAAAAAATTGTATAAGAGAGATGGAGTGAAATGTTGTCCATGTGTTAAAAAAAATGTTAAATCAAATAAATAAAAAAGCCCACAACATAAAGTATTTAATTAAAAGTAATAACAAGTGGAAAATCACAAGATGGAGTGAAATGGCATGAAAAAACTGTTAAATAAATAAAAAGGATGCAAAGAGGAGAAAATACAAAATAAATTACCGAGCAAATAAATTAGTGAGCACAACTAAGTTATATTTCAGTACATTAAATAGTTTTGATGGTTGTTTATTTATTTTTAAAATTTAAAAAATATCTTTTTCTCTATAATTATAGAATGTAAATTACAAATTTACTAGGTAATAAATTGGTCAAAATAAAATAGTAAATAAATAGTAATTATTTATTTAATACAAATAATAAATAAAATAACTACTGAAAATTAAAAATAAATAGATATAAAATGTAAATTAAATATTTATGAGACAACAAATTGGTAAAAAATAAAATAAAATAGTAACTAGTTAAAAATATAAATACTAAATAAAATAGTTATTAGTAAATTAAATTTATGTATTCATGTCTATAATTTTATAGTTATTATTTATGTATTCAATGCCAAATAATTTCATTCCATGAAAGATATGCTTTTATGTCAAATATATTATACTCTAACTATTTAATTTGAACAACTAAAATAAATATATAGCACAATAGATCATTTTGTTTGATTTCTAATTAAAAGGTTGTTTCCCACTATGGTTGGCAAGGTCATGTTTTTTCTAATCTATTTCTTTGTTGCTAATTTATTTTAGTTATTTTTAATATGTTAATTAGAAATTTTATTTACTCTTTATGAATTTTTTGTTAATACTATTCATGCTAATTTTATTAGTAAGAACACATTTAATAGTAAGTGATTTAGAATCATAAATGAATTTTTTTAGTATCTTTATCATATTTGTATTGAGCTATAATATGATCCAAAATATGTCTAGCAAGAATGTCTTGTCAAATGATACATTTAATTTGAATTATTTGTACATTTATTTTGTATGACGCCTTGCCAAATGATAAATTTTGAAAATGAAGAGCAATGAAGATAGTATCAAAGAGAATATACTCGAAATGGATCTTGGTCTATAACTTTTAGTCTTTGCAAGTTTAACACAAATAGAGGAAATGCTAATAGCACATGTCAACCCGATTTTTGAAGTTACACATACAAGTGGAGGTCAATATAAATATAAAGGACTTGCCGTAAATACAATGTTAAAACCTTACCACGTCTAACAAAAGATTTACTCATTGTTATTGTATGAAAGAAGGATCAACATGGAACAAATTATAACTTTATAGTCAATAGAGAGAGAGTATACAGAGCACTTAAATACAAAATAAAACATGATAAGTTCTATAGAAATGTTCATATTGATGAAAATGCACTTAGTGAACTTACATGCAATTCAGATGAGAACATTTTTTACCAACTGAACTCTATTCATATGGAGTTTGATTCAAATGCAAATGAAAATGTATTTGTGGGTCCAATAATGGAGATGGATGAAGGGAACATTATTAATCACAATACATCAATTGCCTCTAAACAACCAAATTCTCGAAGAGAGATGGAACTAATTCATGCATGGGTAAATAACCCTAATGTAGATCCTGAATCATTAATTGATTGGTTGAGAAATGGATCATCTCCAATACATTTGAATGAATATGGCAGGCATCATGATTATTGTACATTTGAATGAATATGATAGGCATCATGATTCACAGAGCATAATAATATTTTATTTAAATAGAAAAGGTGATAAATTAACACTTACATGTCACATTGCAGATGCTACTAGCTTAGATATCTTAAATACATCTATCTTAAATATGCCAAGAGAACAGCCTCATGTGCCTGCCTATTCTGAATAACAATTTAAATATAGGCACCTCGAGACTGATATCGCTAAATGTATTTTAGATAAATGTATTTAATAAATCTATGGATCCTTATCAACATTTACCATGATATATGGATCCTTATCAGAATATTTTGCATAAACATTTAACATAATATGGATTCAAATCATGTTAAACATTGATACAAAAAATTTATTCCAAAAACGTGATATGGAACACAAAATGTGATATGAAATCTTGAAACAAAAACTCCTATACAATTTTATTCTAAATTTGCTTGAATATTCTATTCTTTTTTACAACTTTTATCCAATAAAATAAAAATTATTTATTTTTATCAATGAAAGTTGTAAACACAAATCCCAATAAAAATTTTGATTTTTTGGGAGAAATAAATAGTCTCTTCTTATACTTTATCTTTCTTCATATCAAGCTAAATCTTTAAATTTTGAATATTTTACCTAATATAAATTTTTGAAATTAAAAAAAATAAATCAATTCATAAATATATATACAATGGTTCTCTAATCTACTTTATTTCTAACATATCTAGGTAAGCACCTAGGGATGCTAAAAAAGGTATTATAAATTCATATTGTTCGAATTAAGGTGTGCCAACCTTGAGTCTTAACATGTTGAGTTATTTATTACATACATTGTTATATCCTAAGTTTCTAATTTCCCAATTTCATGTCATCTTTGTGGGACCTCTTGGTGGGTTGGCATCTTACATGGAAGGGGAGTGTATGTCATGGATTCACACTTTCTAGGTAGTTGGTGCCCACTTTTGGAGTCCCTATTTTTTTAGGGGACTAGTGTCATATGATGTTATGTTGGGACCATGAAATTTTTCCATTATGATTATGATGGTTACTAGTTTGGTGGAAGAGTCATGAGAAGTTATTATTTAGCAATTGGCATTTATGGTGGAGTTGAGTTTTGACAAGTGTTGTGAGGTAAGGAAGGTGCCTATTCTTGGTCATCGTAATTTATATGTTGTACTTAAGCATTGTAATTAGCAAGATGACCATTATGGATGACGTGGTGTTGCTTTGAAAGTTGCTTTATGCAACATGTGTGTGGGGTCAACAAGATGTTATTTATGACATAACTTACCTATTAGGCATTGAAGATGGTTTTTGAAACCATGGGTGCCTACCTGTTTGTGTTGAGCTCTATATATATTTTGATGCTTTAGTTGATTTCATTAGACAAATTGATTATTTTCTATGACATTGTTATGCTACTAGAATTGCTCCAGAAATCTTTGTTTTTGTAGCTACTCCTAGAAGAGCATACTTTGTACTTGTATTGTAATTGTTGTCACTAATAACACAATTGAGCTCCCATTTTGGAGTGTGGTTTTTTTTTTTCAAAATTGGTTTGCCCACATAAATATGGTGTTATGTGTTTATTTGTTTAAATATGAAATTTGTGTGTTTATCTAATTTGTAACAGTTTAAGGGTTTGTATGAATTTTTTTGAATTTTTTGCAACAAACTAAGGAGGGGGGGGGGGGGGGGGTGGTGAATTAGTTTTCTCTCAAAATCTACACAACTCAAGCACACATCTCGATCTGATAATAAACAGTGAAAGCATAAAACAATGCCACATCAATAACAGACATAACACCAAGATTTTTGACATGGAAAACTCAGTTAAGGGAAAAATCATGGTGGGAACCTACCCAAAATGAGATAATACCCTGTTAGGAGTAAGTGTAAATATTACAATGGGGAATGCACATGCATTCAGGCACACAGCCTAGAGCTCACTCCTCAAATCACAAAACAAGAAGGGCTACAACCCTGGAGAAGGCTCAGTGCCTTACAAAAACATTTGGATTACATCTGGAGGATCATGAACTGATAAAATAGCATCTCCATAGTCTGGTTACAATTCTAGTTAAGCACAAAATCAAACTTTTCTCTTTCATATTTTTTCACACTCTTTCGCACTTCTCCTCTGCTACTGAAAAATAAATTCAATGTTCGCACACATAGATACATCTCTCACATGAATATTACATATATTTATACAAATCATCAACCTATATTTCAAGGTCGAAAAAATCCTCAATACAAATTTACATGCGGACCAAAACAATGTCAGCTAAGACATAGTCTGGACGTAAACCAATATTGCACGCAAGAAACACCTCCAATAATTACGTCTCGAACATCTGCAAAATGCTACAATCATCATAAATATCGCATATAACACAAATAACACCACTGGATCAAGAAAATGATAAATAATTCACACAACGATCAATGTGGACCATCAACATTGATATAACATTATCTAGAAACATCCACAAGCAACGTGAATCACCACAACAACAACTGCAACATTACCACTTACTAGAATCTTCATCATCATTAAATTGAACGTCAAGAACACACACTGAATTGATTGTCAAACTAAAAAAATTACTTGTGGGCCTCCAAATCATGAACCATCTAAATTGAGGACACATATGAAAGTCCTAAACGCTCTTCCAAATCCACAAACCAAGATATTGCAATTCCTGAGCAATGTGAAGCACAAACCAGAATATCAAATCATACAAACAACTGAATATCAACCACAATACTGCATCTCACAACTCGATCAAATCATCATGCAAACCTTTGAAACTTCTTCTGAATCAACTAGAGATAAGTATCTCTAAAACCATTAAACCGCAACAACTCAACTGCAACACACTAGCCAAACCAACTCATCCAATCTGACTATAACACTAGAATACACAAAAGAATATATTGACATCAATGAGAATGCATCATTCCAACAAACTTCTCAATAATATCCAAAAGGAAGTGTTATTATGTACTTTTCTTCCTTTCACATATGATATTAACTAATAGGTTCTATAGATTTATCTAAAATAAAGAGTATTCTACAAAAAATGCATGCTCTTGAATAGAAGAATAGTGGCTTAAAATATAAGAAACCCAAAACAATGTTGCACCATCCGGATATATTTATGACCTTCTCCATTTGACCAATAGAATAATTCACCAAATTGAAACCAAATTACCACCATAAAACATATAGCATGTGTATTCTATAATAAACTATATAGAACATTACTCTATATTAATGTTCTACCATCCATTCCACAAAAGAAAAAAAATACCAATTATAAACCTATTTCACTATTCATTAATCCAAAAGGTGTCATGCATATATAGAAGGAATGAGAAATTATCTTTCCCCTCTCATCTTCTAAGTAATTAATATTATACTAAGTTTGTAACAATGAGACAAAAGGGAAAATTGCATAGCCCACCTCAGGTCCCCCACACAACATGCCTTTTTCATATTCCTCTCCCTTCCCAATAGGTGGATTTCAACCAATCAATTTGTTGAGTCATCATCGCAATAGCAAACAAGATTGAACTTTTTCATAAAGGATGAATTTACCTTCAACCCATTGGAAATGTCCACCATCATTTAATGAAATACTATAAATATTATAACTTAAGTGATAAAAATTCCCTAGATGATAGTTTAAAAAAGGCTCTATCTTGATTTCAACTTCCTCAGTGGAATCATGTAGTAAATAAGTTTTTGCCACTATAGATAACAATAATGCACAACTCGAGGACTATGGACATCAAACATATTTCTTCTACCAATGGACTAACTATTATCCAAAGGGACACCCATTCATGATGACCCATTCATGCTTTTGTCTAGTTCCTAGATACATTAAACCCACAATCATAGGTCAAGATTCATATTTTCTTCAAGATAGTGAAATTATGAATCATGTCTTCCACTCATATTTTCTCTTCCAATTTCTTCCTCCAATTCTTGTCTTGCCTATTTTTTGAGGCCTCTTATCTTTCCGTTTTCCATATCAAAAGTCAAAACCATTACCCTTGGAGAAAAAATAAACTACCACACTTTATAGTGCACACAATATTTAGAGATCACCAACATTTTTTGTATATGACCTATAATAGAACCATAGTAAAAGTTAAAAAAAATAAATTAGACACAAAATCGATATAAACTTTTTAAATGACTAGAAATTGTAAGAATAGTAATAATATCTATTTTTTAAGAATTGTTATTGGTTTATGTGGAATGATTTCAAAATTTTATCTTATTGCATGACTATTTTGTACTTGTTTTATTTATTATTAGAAATATTTAATCATATCAATTTATTTTTCTTTCTTTATAGAATTTTGATATTTGTTATGATTTTCCTCCACCTTTAGTATAGATAATAAATATTAACAAACGTATTCTTCCTCTATTCACCATAAATAATGTCTACATGAGGTAAGAAGTCCACCATATGAATACAACAAATACCCACTAAAGTATTAGTTTCCCTTAACCTTACATGTTTAGAAATTTGGGTCACTTTAGTGACTATAAAAATTTAATAGAATATTTGTGATCAATATAAGTCACTCCATTAAATATGCCCTTGTTTTATGGACCATCATTAAATTTTCTATGTCATTATTTACTTTCTTTTCTATGTGTGAATAGTTAAAATGTGAATCAAATAAGATGGAAACAATGCAATGCAAAATTCAAACTCAACAATAACTCAATAAAGCCTAAGATTTATGCATAAATCAGATGATAAACAATAATACTATAACAAAGAACTTAGATTGTTTCATTGTTCCTTGACATTTACTTGAATTCTTTATGCAGATTTTCTCTCAAATTTTGTAGTTGTGACGTCCTAAAATTGCACCCCTTGCAATTTTTGACTGCATTTGGGTCTTCACCTTAGTGTTTGCACCCCTCGGCCTGATCGAAGACCTGAATATTCTCATACAAGTCAAAACCTACATTTTGGTCAACCCTGCACCTCAAAGCCACCTTGATCCTACCCCAAAATAGGGCAGGACCAAGGCGTGGCACCCTGGTACCCACCAAGACAAGGGTGTGGCACCCTGGGATCCCCTATTTGAGACCTATTTTGGGGTCTCTCCCTTTGACTCATCTCAAATTAGAGCGATAAAATCCCCCCTATGTTGGCCCAAGTCAGAAAATCAGTCAATTAAACCTACTGGCAAGTATATAATAGGGATTTCCCCTTATTTGTAGATCATGAAATTCAATCAAACATCCAAGCATTCAAGAGATCAAGCATTCAATCATTCAAGAGCAACTGAGCATTTTCAGTCTTCCTTCAAGCTTTGGAGTAGCAATAGAGACTAGATTTCAAGCATTGAAGATGAGATCAACATTCTACTTCATGAAACCCTAATTCCATGTGAAGGTAAGCAAAAATTCACAAGGAGGTATAAGAATTTCAATTTCATTCAATTCAACATCCCCTTAAAGAATTTCAATTTCATTCAATTCAACATCCCCTCAAAGAGGAGGATTTCTATTTTCAGTCCTTTCATTTACATTATTGCAACCACTTGGTTAATTGCAAAATTGAGGTTTGATATGAATACAAACCCCTATTCCCAACACATTTCCCTTTCTTTTTGTGTGCAAGAAACAAATACACAGTTGTACTTCTATATTTAAGCTTTATTCACAGAGACGGAAAAACCCTTTTCAATGCATAGAAAGTTCGAAGGAGCGATAGGAGGGCGCCCCTGTCCAAACACACAATCCCTGCAACTTTTGCTAGATTTTGCAGAGAAGCTCCGAATCATCTCAAACTTCTTAGATCCAAGTGCACGACTAAATCTTGAACCTATAGCTCACTGTTTTCGCATACTTTGTCTTCATTTTCAACACTTAATCTTAATTCAACTTACAAAAGAGGGTTAATTATATTCCAATCTACTTAGTATTCAATCCTTGCATCCTTTATGATTGGATCTAGTAGGTTCATCGCCCTCTTTTGGAATGTAAATTTTTCCCAAGTGAAAATTGAATCTTAGTTAAGTTCCCACCTTTTGTTGGGAAAAATGGTGTCTCAACCTTGCATTTATGTGAGGTTACTATTTATAGTAAGTTTTCATTTGAGCACGAAATGGTGCGAAACTCTCCCTGAAGCTTCTGGTTGGCTAGATAAGCATTCCGGTAAAGTTGCGTCGCAAGGTCACAACTAGTTTTGAAGATATTAAAGTTTTCGTCTTGGAGGGGTGCGATAAAATGTTTAAACTTAATTTTGGGTGCTTTAGAGGCTCCGAAACGCCCTGAAAAGTGGTCGTAACCGACGCAATAGGTTACAAGGTGATAGAGCACTTCACGAGCTTTCCGGCGCTTCAAACGGTTCGTCAATCGGACACCCGGTTCTCAAGTTATGGCCTCCAGAAGTTTACTCCTGAAATAGGAAAAATAATTTGTATCGGATACATAAATGAGCTGTAAAAGGGAGCGACATGTGTTGATGTGTGCTTTAACATGTCATAGGGCATCTAGAAGGGAGATAAGGTCGGCTACACCTTATTGGGTGGTTTTAGCCCATGGTTTTGTAATACCGTTTGACGGTTTCTTGTATTGTATCTCCTATTTATGAGGTGTGTGAGATAGAGGTTGTGTGTAAAAGAGTCTTATGGCTATTGAGTTGCCTCTGAATCTTTGATTAGTGGTACTCCTGCGAAGAGCTTGCTCTGCAAGTATGTTGTAATCTGTTTTTGATTGCTGAATAAAATATTGAGCTGCTTTTGGAGTGTGGGGTTTTTGTTACAATCTGAAAAAGTTTTGCATTACCCTCCTCTCAAGGTTAGTGTAGGAAGTTGTTTCCGCTACTTAACTTCCTTACACCTTTCTCCTACGTAACGAATTTGGCTAAGGTTCCCAATTTTCCACTTTACATTTTGGTGAACCCAACGTGTCTTATGCTGCTTCTGATTTTTGTTTTCACGTTTGAGTGCATGCAATTTAAAATTCAAATTTTCAATTACAAGCTTAATTTCTTTGCAATTTAAAAAAAATTAGAGGTTCAATTCACAAAACCCTAATTTTTAGATTCAAAATTGAGCTTGTCATTTGTCTAAATTGGATTGATTATTTTAGATCTGAGAACTCTTCATTTTTACAATTCAAATTTGCATTTACACTTTCCATTTTTCAAAAAAATCAAAGTTAAGTGGTTGAATCACAAAACCCTAATTTTTAATTTTAAAATTGATCTTGTGGATTGTGTAGATCTTGAATTTGGTCTTTACTTCAATTTCAAAAATTCATTTTCCCTCCTGCAACATTTAAATTTAAATTTTAAATTTTTTAATTTAAGTGGTTTATGCAACAAACCCTAATTTTTAAAATTAAATTAATCTTGTGCAAATTCAAATTTTCCTTTAAGCATTTAATTGGGTCAATTAAATCTTAATCATCTTGTCTTTCTTCCAGACATCATTAAAATTCGGCCCTTAAGTGTGCCCTTTTTTGTTGTCCTTTCAATTAATCATTTTACCAAACATTCTAAGTGCATCCTATTTCGACGTTCAAGGCTTAATTTTGCATATCTTGACATCTCCAATTTCCATATCCTTCTGGAACTCGCATAAAAATCACAATATTTTGCTTCCCTAAAAAATTTGGAAAATATCTGGTTGGACCGTGTGTTCGGACCAAGTCGCTACCTACTTGGTCCCAACTTTTTTTGCTCAAATTTTGGGAGCTTGTTTTGATTGTATTTTACTGCACAATTCCACAGATTTGTAAAATTTTACTGATTTTAGGACACCCTAAGGTCGAAAACAAATTTAAATTTCAACATTTTCATTGTCAATTTGAATTTTAAAATTAAGTGGTTCACTACACATTGTTAGGTCTCAAAGACAACTGAGAGGGGGGGTGAATCAGTTGTCTAATAAATTCAAACCAAAAACAACTTAACCAACTT